>NW_017731374.1:553218-652038 GCF_001890085.2 Hipposideros armiger
ACACACACACACACACAGAATGGTTAGGAATAATTTTGAATAACTGTACATTATCAAAAGCCTATCTGTGGACATTGATAGTTATATCTTATTTTTAAAACCTGACAGGGAGTCTTTCTGTGAGGTAGCCAGTGCAGCACCTTTATGAGAAATGCCCCTACATTATTCATTTTGCATGGTTGCCTAGAAACAATAATAATCTTATTTTCCTGACCCTCACTCTTTTCTCCTCTGTCTGTTGAGGGCCTGATTCAGAACTGCTGTTAGTTGAAGATGTGTCTGTGGTCTGCCCATGTGGCCTTTTTGGTATGAGCACTTTCTATGTGTTGACTTGGAGCTAGCTAGGCGTTTTCATATTCATCATCTCATTTAATCCTCACAGAAACCCTATGAGGTTCACTGCTCTCACTGTATGTACAAGGAAACTGAGTCTCAGAGCAGTTCAGGAATTGTCCCAAGACCACAAAGGTAAGAAAGAGCAGAGTTAGATTTTGAATGGCCTGCTTTGCATTTGGTTTTGGGGGTGGGTGAGTAGATACGAAAGCGTGTTCCAGTCCTGGCTTCTTCCTGTGAATCTCTGAGCTCCCATCCTGTTTTATTCCTTGAGCTATTTAACAATGCATGTCTGGTGCCCAGTCTCTGACCAGGCTCTGTTCACAAAATCTGGGATACTGTGGGTGACCAGAGTCAGGTGCCCTGAGTTCAAGTCTCAGCCAACTCTAACTAAACTAAGTTCTAATTTCCTCATTTGCAAAATGGTGATAATAACATGGATTTCTTGTAAGGAATGGATAACCTGTGTTAGAATGTAGCAGTGCATCTGGTGTATAGCAGCAGGTACCCAGAAATCTGAATTTGAATCTGAATTCTGATTCCAGTCTCTTCGGACATTGCCCACACCTATTGTCCTATGAACTGAAGTTACACTCGGGTGTTTGGCAACATATTTGTCATCGTGGAGTCCTAGTTCCCCCAGGGTTCTTATGTAGACAATCCTGCTAGAAGATGATGTAGCTTCTAATATAATACTTCACTGAAAAATACCTTAGAGTTCATCTAATTCAGTCATTTTCCCAACTGTTTTTATTAGTGGATGCCTATTTTTAAATAGATCTGAAGAAGAATCACATTATGCAAAACTGACAACAGAGAGCTTCTGCCCATGGAGAGATGCTGGAAGACTCAAAGCCAGCCATCTCAAATGCTCACTGCAAACCTCCCCTCTCCAAAACCCTGAGGATTTTCAGAGCAGGGTTTGAAAAGCGTGATACTTCTAACAATCTCATTTTGTACATGAGGAAACTGAGATCCAGGAAGAATTACTGGCTAGAAAGATTCCATCCATTTTAATATGTAAAGGCATCATCTTGGCTTGATCTGATATTTAACTGTAAAGCAAGGGGATAGAATAGTGGATGTGTTCTGTTTCTCTTTTCATAGAGATTTAAACATTTTCCCCTTCCTCTATTTTTCTTGGAGGTTATATTGAAATGACTCCATTCGCCTTAACTACAGAGAAGAAAAAGTGGAATATCCGAAAAAACTTTTGTAATTCATCTTTCAGAAAAAACAACTACTCAACATGTATCAAGAACCTGAAAAATCGTCATGCCTTCTGACCCAGTAACTTTTCTTCTGGAAATTTTAATAAAGAAATTAATTTTAAATTTAAAAAGTGATATGCACAAATACCGGGGGTGCCCCAAAAAACCTATCCAAGTGGTCACTTTGGTTAACGTTGCTCAAGCAGTAGTTCGCCATCATCAGAAGTGTCTGGACGCTGATGGTAACCACTTTGAGCACCTCTTGTAATTGCAGAAGTCAAACGTGACTTGTATTCATCTTTTGTTATCGGTATATATTGAGTATTACAATTTTAACACAGTTTTCCTTTCTTAAAATGTGTATACATTTTTTTGGCACCCTCTGTATTTATCACCGTATTCATTATATTAGAATAAAAACTTTAAACAACCTATGCATTAGACAATAGATAGAATGGTTGAGTAATAATAGTACTTTAGCTCAGTGGAATATTATAGAGCAATTAAAATTGATTTTATACATGAAATACCTAATGATAAAATTAACAAAATATGTTCAAGATTTATATACTGAGACTTATAAAACATGGCCAAGATCAATTAAATAAGACCTAAATAAAGGAGAGACACACTGTCTTAGTATTAGAAGATACTATTATATTATATAATATATATTATATATTATTTATTTTATGTTATATAGAATATACAATATATAATATATTATATATTATATTATAGTATAATATAAATATTATATTTAATATTATTTAAATTTCTCAAAGTTGTTCAATAGATTCAGTGAATCCCCATCAAATCCTTTTTAAAAATTAGATTACCAAGATGATTTAAAATTTACATGGAAATTCAGAAAACAATAGCGAAACCAATTTAGAAAAATAAGGTGGAAGGCGTACACTAGTGGATTTCAAGGCTTATTACAAGGCTATAGCAATCAAGACTCTGTGATGTTAATATAAGAATAGACAAACTTGTATAGCTCAGTGAAACAGAATACAGTCTCCAGAATAGACCCACATATATGCCAAGGTAAATCAAAGGGGAAAGAAAAATCTTTTCAACATCTATATGGGAATAATTGGATATTGACATGGGGGAGATTGAACCTTGATTCTTACATTATATCATCTACAAAATTAACTCAAAATGGATCTAAATTTGTACATAAAAATGAAAACAATATAATTTCCTGAAGAAAACACAGAAGAAAAATCTTTGCAGTCTTGAAGTATGCCAAGATTTCTTAGGGCACAAAATTCATTAACTATAATAGGAAAAAATGATAAATTGGACTTTTTCAAAATGGAAAAGATTTACTTTGTGAAACCCACTATAAAACTATAAAACAAACTATAGATTAATTGAAAATATTTACAATGCTTACATTTAACAGAGAACTTGTGTCTAGCATATATAAAGAGCTCTTACAGATCAATAATAGAAAGATAAACAACCCAATTCTTAAAAAGGCAAAGTATTTGAACAGACACAAAAAAATGTCCACAAAGTATTTGATAAAATGTTCAACATCACTAGTCATCAATAAATGTAAGTAAAACCACAATGGCGTATCACTACACATCCCCCAGAATGATTAAAGTTAAGAGGCCTCCTCATGTTGGCTAGAATATGGAGCAATAAACTATATAAATTGCTGAAGAGAATGCAAAATAACACTGTCACTTTAGAAACAATTTGATAGTTTCTTAAAATGTTAAACATTCACTTACCTTACTGTCCAGCAATTCCACTCCTAGTTATTTACCCAAGAAAAATGAAAATGTATGTCCAAAGGGAAAAAAAAAACTTGTACCAGAATGTTCATTACTAACGATAGATACAGGCAACAATCAACCCAAACGAGTGAATGAATAAACAAATGGTAGCATAATTATGCACTGGCATACTATCTACCAATAATAAAAAGTAGCAAACTTCTGATATACACAATAATAAGAATAAATAATAAGGATAAAACCAATATGCTGAGTGAAAGAAGCCAGACACATGCCTACTGCATGATTCCATCCATGTGAAATTCTAGGAAAGGCAAAAAAGTAAGATATACTCACAGAAAGCATACTGGTGGTTATTTGAGGCTAGAAATAGGGAGGCGGGTCTGTAAGGGAGGCACAAGGTAATTTCAGGTAGCGAATAGAAGTTTCCTTGACTAGAATGATGGTTAATCAGTATATACGTATGGGTGAGTCACTGTATGTAAGTTATACCTTAGTAAACATTTAGAGAGTAAAATAGTTTGTTATGATTTTAATGCAAAAATTTTAATACTTTAAGCAGTAAAATCAAGACACAAAAATTGTGGGCACAGTCTGATGATAACTTTTTGAAATTATTCATAAAATAAGTGCAAATATAACAAAAATCTGTTTAAGGCGGTGATTAGCCATGACCTTGTTTATACCCAAGTATTTTTCACTGAGCTTTCATTTGAAATTTTAACCATTTCAGTGATGTCACACACAGAAAAAAAAAAAGTATTTGCTGATACACATCAAAGACATGAGAATCTGTACATATCCAAAACCATTTTTGGTGAAAATGATACCACAACAGTAGCTGCAAAATTAAAGGACAGAAAGAATAGATTTTTATTCAACAAAACTGGATTTTGAAAAGCCATTTTTTTTCTTTTAAGTATTACCTAGGAAAATGTTTCAGGGTCCTGTATATAAACCAGATTCAAATGAATCATCATTATAAATGTGTGCTATGACTCAGTTTGAGATCTTAAGGACTCTAGTCTTGTCTTTGAAAACCCCCATAGCCAAGGGAACATCCAAAAGTTAAGAAACAGGATCTGTATTGCAAAGATAGGATCAAATGAACAAAGTTTGTTTCCCCATGAACTTCACTTTGTACATGATACCTCATCTCAGGGTGATTTACTCAAATTCTCCCAATCCACAGCCTCTTCCTCATCTCCTAGGAACTAGCGCTTCAAAGTTTTACAGAAGAGCAGTACGAAAGTGGTATTATTAAAGGGGGAGTGTGTGTGTGTGTGTGTGTGTGTGTGTGTGTGTGTGTGTGTGTGTGTATTGTACACATATAAAAGAAATTTTAAGTAGCCCATTTAAAGTTTTAAAGTTTGGGGTGAGTAAAACCCTCAGCAGCATAGCATAAACTTTGGACTATGAAACTTAATTCAATTCACTCTATTTATATAACTACCTACAGTTAACATCAAGCATACTTTTTCAAAACATCTTCTAATTCCGGGTTTACAATTCAACTGAAATAAATCAAAGACACCTAAGAACATTTTATGACTTGAAAAGTTTTCTTTTCTTGAAATGAAAACTACCACTGGAGATCCCTCCTCCCATATCCTATCAGCCCATCTACCTAGTGTGATTTGACTCACCCAAACCTCAGTTAAAAAAGAGAGAGAGAGAGAGAGAAAGAAAGAAAAGAAAAACCTCTGGTAAAGTTAGTTCTTTTGATCCTTTTCTGCTACTTATGAAAACTCACACTGTAAGTTTAACACATTCCCAACAAGCTAGGATAATGAAGCACATGGGACACCGAGATTTAATTCCTTGTCTGTTTCTTTATTTAAAAAAAAAAATGCATGCTCTATGGGCCGAGGGAAGAATAGGGTAAACCAGCTAGGAGCAAACAGTAAGAAGCAGTCATGATTGCCGAGTTGGGAGATATCATTAAAAAGCAAACTGCGGAGTTCCAGTTTAGGATCTGAGGAGATTATTGATTCAAATCCTTTAAGGCATTCTTCAAAGGACTTCTTAAAAAGTTGTATTGTCTGAGGAGTTTGGGGCGAGTGAGTGTGTGTGTGTGTGTGTGTGTGTGTGTGTGTGTGTGTGTGTGTGTCACAAGAGGGGAGATTAGTGGTTGGGAGGGCTGCGTCTATGTGAGGTACAGGGTGATGAGTGGTGTGCATGGATTGTGAATAACTTTACAGTCAGTCTGAGTAAATGTAGGTCATTGCACAACAGGTTTCCTGAGTACTGACTTAGGCTTTTGGTGCCTGATCATTTCGCTTCCATAACTATAACCAAGGCCCTTGAGGAGACGCAGTCCTCCATCACCACCTTCTTCCATTCCCCAGAGGCAGCCATGTGCTGTCAAGTCAGACTGTTTAGGTTCAAGCACTTGCTCACTTACCAGCCTTATGACGCTGGTTACCTTCGTTAACCTCACCAAGCCTCAGTTTCCCCTTAGATAAAATAGGAGTGATAACATCTACGTCATTGCGTTGCTAGATTAAATTAGATCGTTGAACATGTTAAGTGCTCAGGATGAGTCAGCTGCGCAACTCAACAGACATTTTAACTCAGTAAATATCTTGTGAAAGTTTTCAGTGCCCCATGTTGTACTGTTCTCCTTCCAGTCTGAACATGAGACACTGTATTCATTTGGTAGGCTACTGTCACAAAGTGACACAGACTGGGCGGCTTAAACAACAGAAATTTCTTCTCTCACAGTTCTGGAAACTGGAAATCCAAGATCAAGGTGCCAGCAGAGCTGGTTGGTTTCTCTTGAGGCCTCGCTCCTTGGCTTGCAGATGGCCTCCCCCTCACTGTGTCCTCACATGGCCCGTTCTCTGTGCCATTATCCCTGGTGTCTCTTCCTCTTGTTAAAAGGACATCAGTCATGTTGAATTATTAGGTTCCCACCCTCATGGCCTTATTTTAATTTAATCACTTCTTTTCAAGATCTTATTTCCAAATACAGTTACATTCTGAGGTACTGGGAGTTGGGACTCCTACATATGAATTTGGGGAGACACAATTCAGCCCATAATACATACAAAATCATAACTCTGATTTTTCAAACTAAGAGTAGGAGGACCTGGAATTCCTTCTTCTACATTTCCACTTGGTGATCTCTCTCTTATCTTCATTGCAGTTTAAATACCTTTTCCTCTGCAGAGTTTCTGTTGAACTCACATACACACCTAGTCACAATCCCTAAGGTATAATCTGTTATAACAATTAGTATACTACAGTCTCTCTAATACATTCATGTATATATATATATATCTCACACAATTGTACCCATGTATATACATTTGTGTATGTGTGTGTGTGTGTGTGTGTGTGTGTGTGTGTGTGTGTGTTTAGAGATAAAAAGATGGGTCTTTAATAGTCTACCTCCCCAGCTAGAATGGAAGCTCCGTGGAGAAAGGGGGTGTTCTGATCACCACTGCATCCCCAGAGCCTAGAACGGTGCCTTGACAGAGCAAGCACTGACTCTTCTTCATATCACCTTAGAGGTCTGAAACCCCCTTAATGCTCACTAGCTCCTTAAGAGCAGGGAGTATGTCTGCGCTCTCTTCCTACTCTACATAATTCACTTAATAAATCTGTTGGACAAAATCATGACAGTTGCCACAGGCTGACATTCAATTCTTTGAAATCATTTGTGTGGACTGTAACCAGAGAAGTGAACATGTTCGTTTTGATCCAGAAGGAGGGACATAGACATATATACTTTTGACTGTGAAGCCATAATTAATGAGAAGAAAGGCATCTGAGTCAGAGCATTGAGCAGAGTTTGGGACCAATTGCTAACAGTGTATTTCTCTCTTTGAGATTTTCTTTTCTGCACACAAACTTGGTTTGATTATTTTGACTGACTTGACCATGCCTTGAGGCAAAGAAATATGATAACTATGTACCTTGGGGTGGATTAAGACAAAATAAAGGGCCATCACAGGGCTTTCTCCAATTCTGGCTCTCCACACCTCCCTCTGGGTAAACCCTATAGCTTACACCTGTCCACGGCAGCAGAAACCTAGACCATCACATCTGTCAATGGCTGCCCAAATAATTAAAGCCATCTGTGCCCAGCGTCCCAACACTTCTCTGAGTCAGTATGCAGCTCCATAATTTTACCAGTGAGAAATAGCTCCAGAACCATTCTGGTTAAAAACTTTTTTTTTTTAATGAAAGAAAAAGACACTAAAAAGATAAATTCTCTTTGATCTCTTTTGACCCCATCAACAAAACGTCCTATTAAATACAGCAGCTGAGATGTTAGGCAAGTCTTCAAGATGGAGATGCTAAATCTCCAAACCGAGCTAGAGGTCAGTGTGTGTATTTGCCTGAATTGTTTTGTTCAGCACAGGGAATCCAACCTACCTGCTCTCATTGTGCATCTTGCGATGAATGTGTTGACTGATTGGAATGCAGCCAAATGCTATTTCATGTTGAGTCTTCTCCTCGGGGTATTATGAGGCTGCACACGGCAGCATGACACAGAAGAATGCATGGTGAATAGCTCAGGCTCTCGATTCAAACGCAACCAAGTGGGAGTCCAAGCATTGTCACTCGCTTCACCTTGGGCAAATTGCTTGGCCTCACTACATCTGTTTCTTCATCTGTAAAATGGAAATGATGATCATACATCCTTTGTTAGTTATGGTAAAGATTCCATGAGAAAATGCATGTTAAGCACTTAGCAGATGACTTGGCACATGGTCAGCATGCAATAAATGTCACTACAATTTTTGTTATTGTGGTGGTTATGACTCCCAGATCATGCAGCCTCCTGGCTTTCAGTAGACTTACAAAGGACAACTTGAAAGGGACTCCCGATTCTTTTCCACATTCAGTAGGATTGCTGTAGTATCCAATTGGACTTGCTAATTGATAAAGTCTTGTGATGAGGTGATCTAAGTAGCTCAGAAACACCCGCCTTTGAATCATCAACGAGGAAACAAACTTTATAAGACACTTTCTATCTGCCAGATGCTGTGTTAGGTACATTTTCTCTCTAGCTACTGTTTGATCCCCAGGAGAACACTGTGAGGTAGCTGTTAGGAATGTCTTCCCCTTTCCAAAGGTTAGTCCACTGGCTTTCCAGTTGTCACACACCTAGTACTGTCAAAAACTGTGACTATTGTGGCTATAGGTTTTTTTGTCTGCCCAGAATTCCTTTGGTTTAGGTTAACCTCTCTTTATCCATTCTGTGATAATCCAATTTGATCCCTTTGATTTGAATGGGACTGAATCCGTCTCCACTGGGGCTAATGGGTGGTAACAAACACTCAAGACTGACCAGTCCCACTAGCTACTGAGGTGGCCATTGTACGGCTGACCTTCCGCAGGCACTCACATGTAGGGAAAGAGGGTCTCTTCTTCTTGAGATTGTAAGCAAGTATATCCATGGATGCTCGAGAATTTGAAAGTTATATATACTACCACTTGCCTAGAGTATACTTAAAAACAGAGAAAAGGAGAGAGAGGGAGAGAAAGGAAGGGAGGGAGGGTTGAAAAGAGAGACAGAGAGAGAGAGAGATCACTAATAACATCGTTTGAACCTCTGGATGCAAATGTGCCTGAAACCAGTTATGTAAGCCAATAACTTCTGGTCTTGGCTAGTTTGAGCTCACATCCTGCTAAATACACTTCTGGCTACCAATTGGTTCTGTGGAACCCATGCTGCTATGTCACACTGTATAAGAATATTACATTTGAACAAAGGATTTTTCCTTCTTGTATAAATTGCTTTGCTACACACTAGCCTTATTTGGGACCAGTAATATTCTTCACCTAAATAGGTTGGTTTAACTCATATTTAAATGCACATATGTCCATAAAATGCCTTATATATTTTTTAAAATTGTTTAATTCATATTTTTCTTAAATTTCAAAATCATTTAGTATAAAGCAGCTTTAGAATTTTTAAAAATAGTAGTTCTATAGTTTGTTTTAAAGAAAACAATATTATGTATAACAGCATATAATACTTGCACTAAGGTACCTCTAGTAAAGTGGGAGAAGTATTAACTTAGGTTATCTAAAGATATAATATATGCTGGGCTCTCAGCTCTGTGACTCTGTAGCTCTGTTTGTTTGGGCAAGTTGCCTAGTTTCTTTGAACCTCAATTTCCTTATCTATCAATGGAGATAATAATACTTCACAGTATAATTCAAGAGTTAAATGAGATTGTGCTTGCAAAACTGGGCAGAAACTTTTTTTTTCCCCCCTGAACCAGTTTAGTTTGGTACCTAGTGCCATCACATAGGATTTTATGAATATCACTGGATAATGGTGATCATTTTTCTCTTTGGAAATTTTTTTCAAATTATACGGATGTACAAAGAAGAAACATTAATCACCCATATTCCCTGCCCACCCCACCCCAAAGAAATAGCTGTCAATATTTTAATGGTATTTGTACCTATTTTCAATATTTATAGATATTTAATTTAAAATTTATGCAAATAATACATAAACCAGTTATAACTTAAAACATTTAGACCAGTAGAGATTAAATTATACTCTCCTGAAAACTCTGGTCCCCATACTGATATTCTCCCTTCAATACTCTATGATAAATTTGTCTCATGAAAGAGCTTTTCAAATTTTTTATATTTTCCATACATTGTGATATATTGATGGAAATATAAAATATCAGTTTCTGGATTTTTTGTGAGTGATATTTGTTAATATTAATATTTTTGAACATTTTGCAATAATTCTTTAGGTTTATGGAATTGTATTCATTCCACTGTGGATAAATATTAAAAAGTGTTTTTCATTTCATGAATGATATTGCGTCAAATCTTTTGTGTGTTTATGGAAGTCTTTTTTCAGGACAGGTATATAGAAAGAAATTGCTGGGGCCTAGAGTAATTCGTTTAATAGATACCACCATCTTGCCCTTCAGATTGAGTGTTAATTTCAGGGTCATAAGCAGTTATGTTCAATTTTCCTGCCATGTCCCTCTCCACTGCCCCTGCCCCTCGCTTGTCTACACTTGATATTATCCAACTTTTTAATCTTTGCCAAACTGATAATAAAATGGTAATTCATTGTTATTTTATTTTACGTTTCCTGATTATTAATGAAGTAGAGTCATTTTTTTTCATAAATTAATTCTGATTTTATCTTCTATGATTACCTATTTGTGTCCTTTAAACCATATCTTCATTGGCTTTTGGACTTTATTTTTATAGACATGTAAGAATTATTTGAAAGCTTCAGATGCTTATCCTTGGTCTGTTTTGTATCTCAGTATTTTATAGCAGTGGCTGTTTCCTCCTATATTACCTCTTGTCTTTTACCTTTGTTCATGTTCAAATTTTTATTTTTTCTTTCTTTTTATTTTTGCTACATAACTGATTTTAAGAAAGTCTCCCCAACTCCAGGGTCTTGTTACTGTCCTTCATTTTCTTGCCATAAAATTAGCTTCATTTTCCTCAATATGGGTCTTTAATTCAACTTGAATTTATTTCTGCCCATGAATAAGACAATTTGTTGGATTCTCAATTTGTACCATTGATATATATGCCTATTCTTGAAACAATGCCACACTGTTTGAAGTACCATGGTTTTGTTGTAAGCCTTGATTTCTGGCATGACAGATTGATAAAATGACTTTTTAAATGTATTTTTCATAAGGCATAAAGAAAAGGGACTTCTAATTCATAAGCACAGCTGTATGCTAAGTATAATGGGGTGGGGTGCTTTTCATATTTTGTCTTCATGTCAGCCATGGCAAGGAATCAGTGTTCCCTGACTTTCTCAGTGGAGATACCTAACTTTCTCAGGATCACAGAGGGTATAAGCAGTGGAGTGAAAAATTTGAGTCCATGTCTGTCTGACTCTAAATTTCCAATCTTTCCTTGACATCTCCCACAATCCCAGGTCCAGACCAACTTTGAGGAAAACTGTAATATCTGCTGATTCCTTTTATTTTTTTTTAAAGCTGTATTATTCTGCAGATAAGATCCTTAATATAGAAGGAAGCTGAAAGATGAGGCTTTAATCAGCCATGTAAGTTATGTTGAGGACAAGAAAGGTAAGGCAAAGCAGAGCCTTTGGTGAAGTCGACCAACTATTTCTTATTTAAAGGAATAATATGGCTCTGATCCCACCCCCACCTCTCAGCCTCAAGTTTCCTTATTCCCACTAATTAGTTCCAAATGTTTTTCAGTTTTCTGCTGTCTTCTCCTCCTCTAGACAGAAACCTAATGCCAGCAATGGGCACCAAGCCTTCCCTTTGGCCTTTGCACTTTATGGCCAGGTCGCTGCCTTCAGCAATTAGTAAATCACGGACAATTTCAGCTGTCACACATTCTTGGATTTGACTCTGACCCCCTCTGGAATCTGAAGTCCCTTGAACCAATCTGCCATTTTCCCACACGGGGCTTCCTTCTGGTGTTGCCATGGAGAGGAATGTGGAAAAGATTTTGGAGTGGTGCTGCAGAGTTCCTGGCTGCAGATTGCCCCCCCTTTCCCGGACTTTGCAATATTTCCAGTTTTTACCTGAGAAGCACGTAGTTAAGTTTATCAGGTTGTTCACTTTGCCATGGAATAGGAGAAGTCTAGACTTCTCTCCTTCTCTTTTAAAGAAGAATGAAGACCTGTCTCTGTAGATTTATGATCTTGGAAAGAGGAGAAGCACACAAGATAAAAGGAGAGATGAGGAATGCTGTGATAAAGTGGGTAACACCTGAGGCATCTCTGCGGCCTGGAGACAAGAGCGATCTTACAGCCTGTTGAAGACAGGCAGGGTTTGTTTATTTATTTATTTATCAATTCTTAAACTGTGAAACTCCATCTCTTCTGGCTTTTTCATGCTGAAGACTTGGATGTTCCACGAGATTTGCCTGAGCTGGTAGCAAGGTCTTAAGGAGGGTTGTTCTGAACATGAAGAAGCTTTTTCTTCCAACTGAATGGCTCCGTTCCATTCCTGTTGCTTGATTGAGGAGGGCTGATGAGTAAGGACATGTTTGTGTACTTTTAGACAAGTGAATGATTGAAATGATTGCGTATGAAAAACCAGACGCTTCACAGGGGTGGAAGTTTATAATTCAAACTTGACCTAACTTTGGCCTGGCCGGCGTCTTTTTGCAATTTGCCTTGCATCTTGACTCGTGCTTTTGCGTATGACTCCTGTGGAACACACGTGGAGGGAGAGCACAAAGCCACAGGGATGGTAATGAGAAGGAAGGAGGTGAGGAGACGAGGAGAGCAGTTGTATAAGAGCCCACATGCCCTTACTTGCCAACCCGATTTTGGAGAACAGCCAACCATTAAATGCAATGATCCTACTGTCATATTGCTGAATTCAGGAGACTGTGATCACATAACTGAGTAGACCGTTTTCTTCCACTCAGAACTCTTTAGAGCCTAACCTTGAGAAAGGTTGCGGACACACCGTACAGCACAATGTCTCTGAAACACTGAATGTGTGGCTGAGCGTTAGATTGCCAGCGGGAGAGTCAGCTCAGCTGTGTTCTCGTTACAGCTCTGCCCCTTCCCATGTTATCTGGGGTGAGTCTTCCCCATTTTGGCCTGTGGGTTTCTGACAAGTAAAAGGATGGGTTAAATTAAGCAAGGTCTGCATCCTTTCAAGATGAAAAGGAATATGGAGATCTTAACAAATACGTGTTAGCTGCAAAGTGTCATATTTCCTTGTGCCAGGGAAACATAGATGAGCGATTGTTGCTAAGCACGAAGTCGTGCAAATGGGAAAGCCATCAGGGCTCATATTAGATTAGCCCTCCCAGTCATTGATCCTTGTTCAAAGTCAAGAAGAAGGATGGGGCCAGCATCGACTTCTCTGTAGACAGAGCCTCTGCTTATGGTCTCGACCAGTCAGTTGAAGAAAATGCCTTTTCTACCTGAGACTTAATTGGTTTCTGGGCCCTGTAGTCCCCCAGTGCCATTGTTATCTTGTTCAGTATGAGCTCAGGTGCAGTTTTCGGTGTGTGCTTGCAACTAACCAGGCAGTTCAGGTTACCAGGAGCAACTTTTGTAGGAAACATTCCCAAAATATGTTCAAAGAGAAGCAGTAGAATTCTGAGAAACTTAGCTTGCTTGAGGTGTGCTTGCGAATTACTTTGCATCTTAAGAAAAAAAGGGGGGGAGGGAAGGGAAATGGGGGAAAAAAAACCCCAACAATTTTTGTGGAAGTGAAAATTCATTGTCTACAGTCCTTTCAGGGTTTTCCTTTCAGTAATGGCCAAGTAAGCTCATATCAGTCTAACTCTTCTGCAAATGACAACTCTAAACTCCAAAATAAAAATATTAAAAATTACTATCTAAAGGCTTAAGAATGAACAAACACAGGCACATATTGAAGGAATGCCCATATTTGGAAAAAAAACAATAGCATTTGGTGATTCTCTCCCTTTTGTGTGTGTGCATCTGTTTGTGTGTATGGTTTTTAGCCAGAAGGCATGCCCTAGTCTGTGCCATGTGGCCAAAACACAGATATAAAAGCTAGAATTGATCTTCCTTGAAGAACCAGTAAACAGAATTCCGGACAACCATCGTTTTAGAAAGTGAGGGGTAGTGGGAATATTGGCAAGGAGAGAACCAATGCAGGAAAGCCCTAAGTTCTGTGTATGACTATATCCAGCTGTCTGGTTGACCCTTGAACCATGCATACACAAAACATTATAAGTTATTTAGCCTAATTAAGGCCAAATAACTGAACTGAAATTTGAGTTACTATCCAAGAGACAGTTTACAGTTTGAAGCCAAGTTAATTCCCTACTTAAAGACATCAACATTCTTTGGAGGAATATAAAAGAATCCAGAGTCTCTACAAGATGACATTCACAATGTAAACAACATTAAAAATTGTGTAGTAGGTAAAGAAAAAGTAAAGTAAATATAGGTGACAATAAAAATATAAAAACAAGTTCATCCCCTCTGGCAATCAGAAAAAGCCAAATGAACAATTAATTTTAATTTATCAAATTAGTAAAGGTTTTAAAAATAACCTATGCTAGCAAAGGTGTCATCAGATGGACCCTCATCTGATGCTGTTTGAACTGTAAATAGCTATAAATTTCTTGAAAACCAATTAGGTTAGCCGTATTACAATGCCTAAAATAGTTTATAGCCTTTAACCCAGAAATTCCACTTATAAAAGTGTATTCCAAAGAATTTTCAGCTGTGCAAAGAGTCTTACATAAAGATATTCCTAAAAATATTTATAATAGGATTAAAAGAATATAATCTAAATATCTGAGAATAAGGGAATGGTTAAAACAATTAAATATAATGAAACACTTTATAGACATTAAATTGTTTTAAATGAATATCAAAGACATATAAAATTATATAAAAACATAAATAAAGTAGCAGTTACTCATTTGTGAGTCTTTAAGTGTCTTCTGGGTCTGTGATTTTATCACTGTTCTTGCTCCTCATTTATTTGTCCTTGACTCTTCAGACCTTGGTTCAGTTTCTGAGAGGGCTATTTATTGGGGTATGCTTTTCAGTGGTATAAGTATATATGTCTAATATCTATAATTCTTTGATCAATGATATTTTTGATAGAGAAGGAAAAATACCTGGGTTTAATTTTCCATCTTAAAAGTAGAAGCTAAGACATAACTATTTGAAGAGATGACAAAAAACAAGATGGAATATGGAATTATAAACAGGGGGTATCTGAAGGAGTTGGTCAGAAATACTTGATTTGGGGGTAAAATGTAGATCCATTGCATCTATTCAGAGAGGATAAGATTTACCAGGTCCCATGTCTGACTTGGTGGGTAATTATTATGTAAGAGACCATAAACACTCATAGTATTCAGGAATTGGCTAAAAAATTATTCCAAGTTCCTCATGATATAGATACAGAAACTAAGCCACTAAGAAGTGAAGTGACTTACTCAAGGTTACACAACATGCTACTATGATGTTTGTGGACTACTTAATCCAATAGAGTTCTTTGCACTATACAGCACTTTTTTTGTTTGTTTTAAAAGAAAATATAGGGCCAGCCGAGTGGCGCGATGGTTAAGAACTGGCTTGGGATGCCAGTAGGGCCCCGGTTCGGATCCCACATATGAGGGCCAGTGGCACTGCCCTCCAAAAAAAAATAAAAGAAAATAAAATAAATAAAAGAAAATATATAGATGGAGGCTAATATAAGGAAGAAATTTAAGGAGGCACTTTTCTAAATGCTTTATAAATACTGTTCTGATATGATGCCAGACTCTGTCTTCATTTCTTAGATGAAGAGCCTGAGACACCAGGGGATTAAAGAAAAGCAAGTTATGGTCCAAATCAAGTCTGAAACCTCTTTCAATTGATTGCCTCACCTGTCAGTAGCTCAATAAGCAACATTACCTCTTTCAAAAATCAATGAACGGAAATGCTATGAGGAAACAAATTGGTAGACATTTCCATTCTTGTATTCATAGAAAAAAATTTTAATTATTGCTACTCTTTTGCTTATTAAAGTAGGAGAAAAAGAATGATAAAACTCAATGCTTGCAAGGGTCCAGGAAAATTTGGGGTCATACATTATTATAACATAATCTTTTGAAAGTCAAATTAACAAACTAAGGAAAAATGCTGCATGTATGAAGGTATTTATTGGAGTAGTATCCAATAACAAAATTACTTGAAGCAACCGAATTAGTCAGAGGGGGAGGTCTAAGTAAATTGTGGTGCACATGAGAATACTGTGTAACTAAGGAAAATATCATTATCGTTAGGAATACAAGCATGGAACAGTGCCCTTCACCTCTGTGTCTTTACTGTTCTGCATTTGGCTCAGTCGTCTCCATACACACTGAAATCAGTGTGGAGTTCTGCTAGACTCTCTCACCAGGGGACTCTGGGTAGAAATTGCTTCCAGGATCATTCTAGTTGTTGGCAGAATTCGCTTTTTGCAGCTGTAGGGCTGAGGGTCCTACCTTCTTGCTGGCTACTGACCAGAGTTCATTGCCGATTCCTAGAGGCTTGTCCCAGGCCTTTCCGTGTGACTCCCTCCATCTCAGCAATGAAGAACCTCCCTTGCGTTCTGTTTCTCTCACACTTTAGATTTGGCTTTCTCTTTTGCTACCAACTGGAGAATACTCTCTCTTTTATGGGGTCACATGATTAAGTTAGGCCCACATGCATAATATCCTTATCCTAAAGTTAGTGTCTAGAAAAATCCCCTTTTTCATGTAACTTAATATAATCATGGAAATCAAACCAAGGGGCAAATAGGGCCATGGGTTATTTTAGAATTCGGCCCACCACACCCCGGATAGCCTCATTCCCTCACTTCCTTCAGGTCTTTACGTAGTTATGAACTTCAGAAAAGTGTTTTCTGGCGTCTATCTAAAATTTCAACTGCACCTCTTAACCCCACCCAAATTTCCACCCCTTTTGTCTGTTTTTATTTTTTCTCTTTAGCATTGATCACGAACCTACAAAATATTTTACTTATTTATATTTTTTCGCTCCGTCACATATAATCTCAATGAGATCGAGGACTTTGCCCTTGTCCTCTGCTGTACTTTTTGATCCTAGAATGGTGCCTGGAATATAGCTGGTACTCAATCAATAATGCATTTAATGAATAAATACATAAATGATACAAAACTATACCTACACTATGATTATAATTATTTGAAATTATGAATGCATGTAAACACAATTAAAATAGTATTGATAAGACAGTGAGATCTGAACAGCTTAAAAATCTATTGCCTATACTTTGCATTGCTGTTATACTGACATCACAAAGAAAAGGCCCCATAGAAGGGGCTGTTCTCTAGAGACTAGGAATTAGCCAAGTATGACATACTGAGTGTGTAGATCATTTTGAGGGAATGCTAAGGGCTCTACAGCTCATCACAGGCAGAAAACCATGCCAGAGGCAGTATGGCAGAGGAGCGAGAGCAAGGGAAATGGCAGTGCAGAGGCCTGGCCCTGAGTCTTGTTTCCAGTACTTACTAGTTGTGTGATTTGAACAGTCACTAAACACCCCTGAACCTATTTCCTCCACTAAAGAAGTGAGGACCACAGAGCAGATGCTTAGTCTCACTTTATTTCACTTCATTCAGCCTATTCATCCTTTGAGTTGCCAAGGAAACCAGGCTGCTCATACTGTTCCTACTTCTTCATCTCACCTGTGTTCAGTTATAGACGAGGATCTTCTCGATAGGGTCAGATAATTTCTTGATGAAAAGGATATCACCAAATTTTTTTTGGAAGTGTTGATTTAAAATAATTATAACTAGCCTAAAATGCCAGGCACAGAAATTCCTCTATGGATATAGAGGAATTTTGACCTTCCTATGTAAATATAGAGGAATTTTTCCATTCACTTTATTTCTTGGCCTTCTGGTAGAGTCTGAGAATCCTTGCATACATGAAAAATGACTCTTTGTGGAAAGATATTTCCCATATTAATAAAAGCTATTACTTGCAGCATAGAGAATATAGTCAATAATGTTGCAACAACTATGCATAGTGCCAGGCCCATGGATACTAGACTAATTAGGGGGATCACTGTATAAATTGTATAAATGTCTAACTACTATGCTGTATACCTACAACTAATATAAAATAATACTGAATGTCAACTGTAACTAAAAAAGTAAATAATTTAAAAAATAAAATAGCATAAAAGCCATTATGTTTTAAGCATCTAATATATTCCAGGCACTGTGCTATATTCTTTACATACATTATCTTTAAAGCTCAAAGCAAATCAATCAGCATACATCATTGTCTCCATTTTATCCACAAGGAAGCTAAGGCACACAGAGATTAAATAAATTCTCAAGAGTAACATGACTAAAGGCTAGAGTTGATCTGCTGCTATAATCTGTTGACATCATTTTGAATCTGGATCATTCTTTTCAGTGCATTTGCTCTCTTGGCCAATTTAGTGTCAAGAAGGATTTGGTTCAACATTCTATGCCTTCATCAGTTTGTTTCCTGCTACATCTCCAATGCCTAGCACAACACCAGGTACATAGTAGGTGTGCAGTAAGTGATTTTTAAGTGAATAAATGAATGAATGAACCATATAGGGCCAAGACAGAGCCCCATACCATGCCTCAAGTGACATATAGTATTGGTCCTTTCAGTTGCAAATCCACTGTACTATATTATTAAGATATCCTTATTTCTATACTTTTATCTATAATTATTAAAAGGAGACATTGTGAAATGTTTTGGTGTGGTCAGGTGCACTGTATCTGTAGTCCCCACCCAATCCCCCCCCGAAATAAGACAATCATTATCCTCTTGTTTTACAAAAAGAAAAGCT
The DNA here is from genome assembly GCF_001890085.2 of Hipposideros armiger. Classification (NCBI taxonomy): domain Eukaryota; kingdom Metazoa; phylum Chordata; class Mammalia; order Chiroptera; family Hipposideridae; genus Hipposideros; species Hipposideros armiger. The sequence goes on from NW_017731374.1 coordinate 571,792, forward strand.
TAAGGTGAATCTGTGTTTCATGAACATATTACTTCCCTCATCTTTCTTTTTCCTTCTCCTAGCATTCACAAATATTCAATTTTATTATTTGTTCCAGAAAACTACTTGGGATAGACATTAAACACATCACATATTTTTGCAGCATACTGTTTTGGTGAGGCAAGATTGTATTTTTCTTTCTTAATTCTTCCAAGATTCCTGGCAGAATTTTAATGATATATTTGGGAAGTTCTCATAAAAATAACAACACCCACCATTTATCGAGAAGTTGAAATGTATAAACACTGCATAGATATCTGATTTATTTTATCATACCTAATTTACCCCCAAATCTATGAAGTTGGTATTAATATCTGAAATTTAAACATCAGGAAGCCAAGACTAAAAGAGCTAAATATTTGCCCAAGATCACACAAATTAGGTAATTAGTGAAGTCAGGATTCAAAGCTAGGTCTCTTACTCCAAAGATTGTGCTTTTAATAAATATATACATTACCTGAGATGTAACTTTTCTAGGCCAAGAAACACATTAAAAACATCCTAATGTTTGCTTATGATCACTGCACCAGTATTTGGCTTCAATTTCCTCATTTTAGTTGGATTAGGCTAGGTTGTGCTGCAGTAACAAATAGCATCAATAATCTCCAGGTTGCATTTAAGTATCAAAATGGTTTCACATGATCGCCACAACTGGAAGATCATGCAGAAAAGTCATGAACAGACAATTAATTAGCTATTTCAAACTCGAAATTATACATATCACTTCCAGTGACATTTCATGGCCAAAGCAAATTATATGGCCAAGCCACGAAGGCGCAGTCATTACAACCCTCCCCTATATCCAATGGGAGAGAACAAGCTATCAGGGAATAGTGAGAGTGTCTCCTCAAATCCATGTTTTGTCTGCCCTTTTTTGAGTCGACAATATTCTTTTTAAACATAGAAACAAAATATGGGTTGTGAGGTTCAGTTTTCTTTAAAATTATATCATTATATATTTTCATATAAAAATTAGGACATCAGTTCCAATACTTCCTTCTTGCATCTTATAAAACAAAGAAAGTCCTTTTGGTGGTCCTTCACACTTACTGCAAGAATCATGTAATTCTAATTATTTTTTGACCAGTTGGTCACCTTCATTGTTTCCCCATTTTATACATATCTTTTGAATGTCTGCACCTATTAGAGGGCCCTGTGCAGTTATATTGACTTTATGAAACTGTCCCTACTCTTCTTCAGTGTGATGAAAACTTACTGTTGTAAAGTTATATTTTCAACTTGGTGTGCCTGGTGTCCCAGAGATTTTTTTTTTTATCTTGGAGATTAAAGATGCTTTGAAAAGAAGGACTCAACATGTTTATTGCTCCCCTACCTTTATTAGCAAGCTATTGGAGATCTGCAAAATAAAGGATTTTTTTTAAAAAAAAAAAAGGAAGAAGCATTCAAGAAAGAGAAACCCAACACAGAAAAGTGATGAAGAGAAGTCATAAGATGACAGCTATGTAACAGATCTAGAGAGAAGCCATTTCAGATTGCAACAGGGGATGGAGGATCGAGAACTTTGGGAAAGAGGTTTTCTCGGCAGTCTGATGTTATACATTTGAAAAGTGAACATTAGATTGATCTGATGGAGAAACTAGAGATAGGTACATTGGAAGCTACGCATGCCAAAAGCAAACAAACAAACAAAGGTAATAAATAACTCTAGGAAGAGTAAGTACATTGTGCAAAATTGAACTGTAACTCTTGAAGGTGGCTCTGCTGTGTATAATATTTAAGTAATAGCTTAAATGCTGATATCGATTAAGTGGATTTAGATATAGTTATGGTAAATTCTTTCCAAATATCTCTCATCCTGCAAGCCTTTTGCAATGAGACTTTGTCAGTCTCCTCAAGAGGTGGCGTCGATTTCTCCTTCCCTAGAGTGCAGGCTTGCCCTGTCACTTGCATTGACCCATCAATGTGGTAGAAGTGATGCTGGAGTCTTTTCAGTCTGGATTTTAAGAGATCTTGTAGCTTCCTTTTTTAAGCTCTTGAAATGCTTTCCTTTAGAATGATGTTCTGAGATTGCCATGTTCTGAGGAAGCCCAAGTGAGCCATGTGGAGGACAACTGAGCAGCCCTGGCTGACCTCGGCTCCCAGCCCGTCCACGGGCTGAATGCAGCCACACAAGGGAAGCCCGGTAGGACCAGCAGAAAAACCGCCCAGTAGATGCAGAGCACCACGAGAAAGAATAAATCATGATTTCTTTAAGATGCTCATTTGGGAGTGATTTGTTATCCCAAAATAGAAAACTGAAGCAATATCTACATTGGGAGAATGGAAGAAGGGGTGGGGTGATGGAAGAGGGCTAAATTATTAGCTAAAATGCCAGGAAATCAATGCATAGCTTCAAAAGATAAACCAAGTAAAAAAGCACTGAGTATATTATTAGAGAGATGGAGATAGATACCAGAAGAAATAACTAAAGTGTTTCAAGTTGTTGCCTGGGGCCAGACTGTGGGGTCGGCTAGGGGAATGCAATTTTTCATTAGAGACCCTTTAGTAGTATTTGATTTTTAAAATGTGAACATGAATTGCTTTGATAAAGTAAAATTTATGTATTTTTAAATTGTCCCTGGGATATGCAATCATATGAAGTTAGGGCATGTAGAGGCCTCAGGGCCTGGCAGATGAGTGAGGAGATGGTTGTAATTTGGTGATGGCTTTCTGTTGACCATCCTGCCCCTAAAGGCATATCCTCCCTCCCAGGCATCCCTGAGTTTCAGTTCTTGGCAACCAGTTCACCAGGAGAACGTATTGTAATGTATGAGTGAAGACTTACACGTAACTTTGAAGAAAGAACAAAAACACAGGAGGCAGCAAGGCACTGTCCTTTTGTCTTCAGCTAATTTTTATCTTGGCCCCATGTCTTTTTAGAAGAAGAAAAAAGGTGGGAAATAAAAGCCCAGAAACCTCTCAACTACTAATACCTGAAATAAAAGACTAATATCTTGAAATCACTGGCTCTGAGAACCTCCAAATGGTCCCAACTCTGTGCAATCTGATTGCTAGAAAAATACTTGTAATTCTTCTGTGCTCTTTTGGGTCCCTCCTTGTTTGTGACTTTGAATATAATCTTTACGTAAATCTTAAAGAACTTGGTGTTCCTCCAGTAATATATAGGTAGAAATAGCTTTGGAAAATCTGCTTATTTTTATTTCTCCCACTTTTCCCTTTAGAATTCTTAGTGCCATTCTTCGGCCTATTAGAAGTGCTTGCTTCAAGCCATCCATTATTTCTGAGAGCAACACAGTCTGTGGCTTTGGCTACACAATTCTGACAACTGGACAACTTGGTTGGTTCGGGCTTAAAAAAAAAAATCAATCAAAGCAGCTGTTTGGCAAAGTGTATTGAGTGATTTTCTCATTTTTCAGCAAGCTGTTGTGGAATTATATCGCTTCAGCTCAAGTGTTCTCTCATTCCCCAAAATATCTCCACTCTTTAACTGGCTTCCCTTTTTCTGTTCTGTTCTTGCCCCAGCCCCCAGCTTAACTTACCTTCAAAGGAAACACCACAGGATTATGCTTTCTGGTTGGGTGATTCCAGTAATGAAGGTGGCGCTATTCTTGGGGAATGGATCAAAGAATATTTGTATGGTCAATTGGTATGCAAAGATGTTGAGATGGAAGGGCTGAGGGAAGGCCCTGCCCCTGCCTTCTCCATCCTTGCCAGCAGTATTGACGGAGCCCATCCTTGTCCAGTCCAGCATCACCCCCAGACTGTGCCAGGTCCATCATCCCTAGGACTTGGAATGGAGTCTTACGCTCACAGGCCACTCTCTATCTGCCAAGTATAACAATATCAATTATAAGAATCAATGCCAATTGTTGCGCATCTGCTATGGGTCCCACATTTGACTTCCTACTTATTGCTAATCCTTCCACAAAGCCTGAATGTTAGGTATCGTTTTTCCTATTTTGCAGGTATGTTTATATACTGGGCCACCATCATATAACCGCCACATGTGGAGGCAGGATTTTCATCCATATCGTTCTGACCACAGACCTTCAGACTGCTCTGTCACCTTGCTCTGGATGTTATTGGCTCCTGGGCCCTACAAACCATTCTCATACTATCTTAAGTAGATAGGTCCAAAATAGCTTAGTTCTGCCTTACGCGGAGTCTCTGTTTCTATAGGAGCTTCCCCCTGCCACCCTCTTTCTAATGGATTAAGCCGCCTCGATGGTGACATTTGGCTGAATCTGGCCGATCCACTTAACTCGGCTCCTTGGATGCCTGACAGCTTTGGCAGACGTGGGCCAAGGGAATGGGCCAGTTCTCTCAGTGCCCGCTGCCTGGCCTTGCCTGCCTCCCTTCCCTGCTGTGCAAGACCTCTGCTCTTAAAATATGAACGTCTAAAAAAAAACCAAAAAACTAATGAATGTTATTATATATTCATTATTTATTCATGTTCTTGTGTCTTAAGCATTGTGCTAGACTTCGTGTGGGACAAAACAAATCAAGCACATATCCTGACCTCAAGGAACTCCTGTGTATTAGAAGGGGGTTGAGAAGTATAGGTTTATACCACCACTAATAGTTATTGTAATTGTAAGCACCTGTATAACTCTTACTGTGTGCAAGGCACTTTAAGAAGGTTACGTCACTTTGTCCCCATAACAGCCCAGCTAAGTAGATTCTATTATCCTATTTTACGAGTAATGAAACTGTAACACATAGGGAAGATTGTGAACCCAAGTAGTTTGGCTCCAGATCTGAGTTCTTAAACACTACTGGGTTTAATGAAGATGCTGCACAGGTTTCAGGAGAAGAATAGATCAGAGGAACTGAGAAGAGAGAGACATATAACCTGGCTGCATGAAGCTAGGAAGGCTTCCCGTAGGAGGTGGCATTTGAGCTGAGCCTTAAAGAATGAGTAACATTGGGCCATCAGTGATGCGTATGCAAGAAGAAAATTTCAGAAGGAGAAGATAGCAATCACCTGGTGGGCTTTGTTGCTGAGGTCCCACCCTGCCTCCCGAGTTGGGACATGAGTCACCAGCCTAGCACTGAGTGCCTGGCGGTGTGCAAGACTGGGTGGCCCTTTTGTCCATCAGTCTAAATATGTCTTAGGAAGAACACCTTGAGCCTCTTTTAGCAGGACTCCAGGTTTCTCTCCTAGTTTATTACTCCCTTTGGGACAGTAGAATCCTTCCTTTAATAATGTTAATATAAAAGGACCTTGAGTGAGGACCTTGACCCAGACAGGAGAGCAGTTATCAACCATGTCAGATGAGTGTATTCACTGCCCAGCCTGGGGAAATACTCTCGGTGTTGCTCCAAGCCCTAATGGGGGACAGATGGTAGCAGGCTATTTCACCTCTGTGCATTTCCTGGATACGACATGTCTGCCATCTTGTTACTGACTGATCTGAGAGGGACACCAGACTGAGAAGGTTGGGGTAAGAAACCTGAGAATGGAAGCCTTATCTTCTGTACCCTTCACCATGCCCCGTCTTCTCCAAGAAAGTGGTCATTGTAATGATGAGTTTGTACCCTGTACTTCCTACTGAGGGGAACAGACTCTGAGAGAAACTTGAGGGTGAACATAATCTCCAGCACATATAGCAATCAATACCTTTGACCACAGCAGAAATGTCTGTGGAGATTCCTGGGTTTTCTTAATCCTCTCTTTTTAAAATACAACTTCGTTGACCATTTAGCATCATCTTGACTGAACATTTTATTCACATCATCTGACTTCTCTGCAGATGTGTCATCATGGGTGGCCTCTTCTCATTGTAGCCATTATGGCATCTTGTTGTTTTGTTTTTTTGTTGACTTACTACTTGCCTACTCCTGACATTAGGAAAGTACCTATCTTCTCTCTTTCCTGATTCTGAATTCCAGCCTCACTGTTTATATTCATTATGTTCCAAAATAATTAGTCACTTGCCTTGGCAGATGAGTTTTTAATGTGATTTTTCTCAAGAGATACTTCTAGAATCCTCAAAACAAGACTCAAAGTCTTTTAGTTTCACAAATGGATTTTTACACCCCTCTCTCTCTCTCTCTCTCTCTCTCTCTCTCTCTCTCTCTGTGGGGTGTGTGTNGTGTGTGTGTGTGTGTGTGTGTGTGTGTGTGTGTGTGTGTGTTCCTTTCTTTATTCCATTCCTGTTGTACCTCCCAGTGGTTAAGGCAAGACCTGGTACATGAACGGTGCCCTTGTTTTTGTGAAGTAATGATGAGTAGAGCAGACTTTATCAATAAAATTCTAATACGAGTAGGAGAAAAAGAAAACTGATTGAATAAAAAAAAAAAAGTGAGAAGTATCCTGTAACAGATTATTCTTCCAGGATGAAGAACTCCACATGCAAAGCTTCTCTGATAGTTTTGAGGAGTTGACTCATTGAAGAGTTCAATATGGTGGTATAAAGTTATCATTAATTATACTGGGTGATTTATGTTCTCATGACTTGTGTGAGTTCAGGTGTGTTTCCCCCTTGTAAGCTCTTCACCATCCACTTGCCTTTCTGTACTTACAGGGTCTCTATTACGTGTCTTGTTCCTAAAAGCTCCTAAGCCATTTTCCCCAAGTGCACTGGCCTCCCACTAAAGAGCATCTTTGAACTCCTGGTAATGCCACCAGATATTTGTTGGTGTGCTGGTTGAATTCTTGTGCAGCTTTCAATTCTCTTTCCAGCAAAGTGAGGTTTTATGGCTCTTGCAGATTCACTTAATCTTCTGCAACACATGAATGATCACTTCATTCTAAAGGCCACATGGTTGATTTGGTAATTTCTATAGATCTGTCTCTCACTGCTTTGCTTTTGTCTGCTCCTTCCTTTTCTGTTACTTAATTATTTCATGAGATTGTGCTCTACCTTATTTACCATCCCCAATTCACGCCATCCCTTATTCTTCTCCTCAACTTTAGAGCTTTACAGCCCAGCCTCCAAAAGCCTGGGGTTTCATCTCTACATGTTGCATATCATTCTCCCTCTTGCTAACTGGAGCAGAGGCTAGGAATTATGGAATTCCACACTCCATTGGTCATTTGTAGGGTTGGCTTTTTGAGGATTGTGTCTCTGGAGACCTCACTCCATGAGAACCGGCGTCCAAAAAGATAGAGAGCAGAACACAGGTCACTGGCTGGAGTGACAACTTATCTGCTCTTAGTTCTCTGTGTTCGTTATTAGTATGACTGGGAAAGGTTGCTTTTTAGAATTCTGGGCAGGAAGACTTTTTGTGCTTTTTAAAAATTAGATAAACTCTGAATTTTCATAATAGCATACTCAGGGCTTTTAAAGTATTTCAGTGTGGTTTTATCTTAAAGACTAGGCTTTTAGTCATTTAAAAGTTGATATTTTTATTTAACTGTTTTTTGTTAAAATAAACTGCAGCTTTTAAACCCACAATTTTTATTCAGATTTAATATAATCAATTAAGCTAATTCTAATACATTTTTTGTTACTAACTCAAGGCTTATAAAACATTAAGAAAAAATGAAATTCAAGATTTTTTGAGCACCTATGTTCAAAACAGTTTGCTAATTCAGCATTGGAAACTTTAACCAAAATATAAAAGTAAAAAGATAAGAAACAACAGTGTGAGAAGTCCTGAAAACCTCAAACCTCCATATTGCCCATCTTTCCATCTTCCAATTTATCTTTTTTTTATTGCTGCCATAGTGCTCTTTCTAAAATATAATCCAAATAAAGTGGCTTCCCTGATCAAAAGCCTTCAGTAACTTCATATAATTTCATAAATTAAGTCTAAATTCCAAGAATCAACAGTGCAAAATCTCCACAATGTGGTTTCAACTTCCCTCACCCTTATATTGTTTCCATTTGTCCCTCCCTCCCTTCCTCTCTCCCTTTTTCACTCTATTTCACCCTCCCTCCCTTCCTCCCAGAATATTAACCATCCAGAGTATACCAAAGTGGTAAGACATAAGCGGGAATGAGTGGTCCTTCAAAGACCTCCAGTCAGCACCGTCCTGCAAAGGTCCACAAAACATTGTACATATTCTGGTCCTGTTGTCTTTGCTCTGCTATGTCCCCAGCACTCACTGCATCCCGCCTTTCCCTCACCTCAAATGCCATCTCCATCACCATCTTTCTCCATCTGTACTCTCTCAATCCAAACTCATCTCCTTCCAGAACACTCCACAACCTACAGTGCCCACCTTCTCTGTTCCTTCTATAGTATGTTTTTCCTTTATTAAATATTTTTTTCTGTTCGTCAAAGTAATACATACTCATCCCCTAAGGCTTTGAGAATGGAGATAAGTGTAAAAAGAAACTAACTACAGTACATGGTCTTGTGTGACAAGAGTGGTCACTGAGAATATGAATGTCCAGATTCTAGTCCCATCTCTGCTATGTAGGGCGTTGAGCATAGCAGTTATCCACTTTGGGCCGCGTATTTTTCTCTTCTGAAAGGTGGGAACTGAGTTCCTGATCTGTCAGGACCTTCCTGGTTGTAGAATTCAATGTCTAAGGTACATGTATATAAATGTGTATCATGTGTCTTTGCTTCTCCTTTGGGCAGTGACAGGCCCTTCATTGCCCCGCCCAGTGCCTGGCTCAGAGTGGATCTTACAGACATCTTGAAGGAAGAGAGGCTTATGTTGAGAGTCTCATAATTTTATCCCCAATAGATTCAACCTGCAATAATTTTCAGCCATTATATCAGATTTGTCATCTAGCTTATTTAATAGTGGAACATCCTGGACCTTGAATTTTATTATTACATTTAGGGTTTATTGTCCTATGTCTCCGTGTACACTTTCGCTTTCCGTTTTTCCCCTTCTAACTTAAAATGAGAGCAGCAAGCAAAACATTAAAATTCTATCCACTCGAACAACACTGTAAACATTATTTAAATTGATTTTGTTCAAATTCACTGCAAACCCATAAGATGCATGAGTCTATATTTAATGCTATCCTCTCCTGAAATTTGAAAAGATTTTTCTGTCTAGAGCTCTGTGATTTGAAGAACTGAAAAAAAAAACTAAGACAGTGACAACTTTATCATAAGATTCATGCTGGCAGTATTGGGAAACTGGATTTGGGCATAGATTTATAAATCCCTATAATTCCTTAGAGTTTCTACACATTTTTTTTAGGAAGTTGTTTTGTAACATATCTCCTTTTTCATAAATATGCTATCCAGGAAACCCTTCATTTATGTTTGCTTCCTAATTCCCCTTCAGGGTAGGCCCTGAGTTTTTTATAAGTACCCAGTGAATATTTTGTTTCCTTTGATTTCTAGTGTGGGGGATGGGTTGGGATGGAATCCAGGAGCTTGTCCTGGGACGGCCACTTGTTGGCTGGGTGAAGGTGGGCAAATGACAACGTCCATGTGACTCTGTTTCCAACTCTTTAAATTGAATTGCCTTTTTTTCCAAATTGTGGTGAAGTTCAAATAAAATGATATGAGAAAATCTTTTTTTTTAAGATTTTTATTTATTTATTGGGGAATTGGAGGAGGGGAACGGTGTTGGGGAATCAGGGAGGGGGAACAGACAACTTGCTGTCCTTTTGTTCTTCAGTCTAGTTGTGGAGGACGTGGCTTCACTGGCCCATGTTGGTATTATTATTGCGCTCTTCCCCGGTGAGGCAGATCGGTTGCCGGTCACTGGACGGCCACTCACAGCAGCTCTTTGCAGCTCACACTGGCTGCCTGCCGCTCATGTTGGCTGCCAGCCGCTCACGGTAGCTTATGGCAGCCCACTGCAGCAGGGGCTGCAGCCTACGCCATTGCTGGCAACTGATGGCAGCCCAGCTCCAGGTCGAGCTGTTGTTCACCGTCTTAGCTGTAGGGGGCAAACTGTCACTGACCCCCATGTGGGATCCAAACTGGGGCCCTGCTGCTCAGAGCTGGTGTCCCAAGCCAACTCCTAACCAACGCGCCACTCAGCCGGCCTGAGAAAATCTTTAGAAAACTACAAAGCCCCATAAGAGGTGTCAGGGCTAATTCTCCTTTAGAACTGTCCCCAGGGTTCATGGGAATGCTGTCCCATGCCCCATCTCATGTAAAATCTCTGTTCTTGGCTGGGGATGAAGAGAAGTGAGGTATCGATGTACTTTATAGTTTGCTTTAACACTATGGCAATATTAATGGGTAAACAGAACTTCTGCATTGATGTATTAATTGCTTTCATCTACTATTTCCTGTTAGTAGAAGAGTTTCCCTATGCTTCCTAGAAATGTATTAGAAATTATTTGGTTAGAATTTTACACTCATGGTAATTAGTGCTCTTAAGAGTATAAGCAAGTAAGCACCCCTACATAATGAGGTCCCCCTTTAACATGCCAATATAATGTCCTGTTATGCCAGAGGGATGAAAAAACTAACAAACAAACCCCCCAAAATTTGTTACTGTCAAAACATGAGCATGAAACAAGATACTACAGGGAAGCAACTCCACAAATTTTGAAAAGCCACCCTCTCATTTACTCTCTGATAGTATAAAAAAAACCTATAGCACATAACTACCCACTTCATCAAAATAGAAACAAGCCAATCAAAAGGAGAATCTCCGAGTGTCATATTCTTGTCTTACAGTTTTATTGAGCTATGATTGACATATAACATCGTACTAGTTTAAGGAGTACAACAAATTAACTATATATATTTTTATATGTATAGCGAAATGATTACCACAATAAGTTTAGTTAATATCCATCACTTCACATAATTACAAATTTATTTTTCTTGTGATGAGAATGTTTAAAATCTACTCTCTGAGCAACTTTCAAATATACAATGCAGTATTGTTAATTATAGCTGAATGTTATCTTCTGAACTGGTCTACTAAATACCACATTATATGATGCCACCTGCTCCCTTCCAACCATTTTTTAATCAGAAGCTTCTGAGGCAAAACAACTGTGTTCTGCTAATGTAGCAGGTCCTTGGCATAAACTCTGTTTTGAAACAGCAGTTTCCGTAGGTTGAATAAGTTAGTATGTCTGAGTTACTGAATTTTTATTGGATTTTAAAACATACTAGTATGTATAATAGCTCACATAAATGTTTTTCCACACATATTATTCTATTCATTTTTACAGAAGGAGAGTGCAAAACCAAGCTCCAGAGAGGTCAAGTAATTTTCCCAAGGTCATGGAACCACTGGAGAATTAAACTGTGACTTGCTCTCAAGCCCCAGATTCCACTTTTCCTTCATGACCTTCCTGATCATTTTTCCTCATCTTTTAGCAGTAGCAGCTTTTCTCTGATCAATACCCCTAGAATTCTTCTTCTTGCACTGTGTTGCTTCTCGTTTTGAAGGATGCAGTTCTATCGGTGATTTGGCTGAATCAGTAGATGTCATGCCACCTGGTCATGGATGGTGGTCTTGTGCAGGACTAACGGGGGGAAACAGTGTTAAAATAAGGCACCACAACTATCTATTGAATCTCCCTCACTGAAGCCATTTTCACCAACTAGGTTTCTAAGTTAGCATCTTATTTCTTTGCACAAAGAGCTCGTCTTTGGGAATGATGCTGATGTTGTCCTTCATGAGGTTTCATGGGGAACAATCAGACATTTCAAGTCTCATTATCTGACAGAGTCAGGCCTTCTACTAGAAAGAGAACACCGGCAACAAGGGCAATTTATGTGGGAGGAAAAAGGGAGTCAGTTTGCTCTTTGACTAAAAGATGTGAAGACACTGGACCATACATCCCCAGGTAGACCTGTTTCTTCTCAGTTCAGAAGCTGCTTCCTGACCTACTCTGTAATGGGAACAACTACTTTATGGAGGGCAACTGTAACAGACCATTTCCCCTAGAGGCTGCAGACATTTTTCTTTCAGCTCTTACTCGACGATATGGTCCCAAAGTGGGTGACAGCAGAAGACTCGCATAACTTTCTGGACCCTCTCATGATTCTACCACGATGCCAGCTTGTCCTGGTTTTTTAGACTTTCTACCTTTCTAGAAACCAAGTAGCTGTTACTGTACAGGGATCAACATGGTGTCAACATGGCATCTAAAATATGGAACAGGCCAAACATATGCAGTTCTGTGTGAGGAACTGTTGCTGAATGTCAATGAAATTAAACGAATATGTATTAAGCTCTAGCCATGGGTCAGGTGCTGCTCCATGTACTATTTTTACCCATGGTTTTTCTTTTAATTGGGAAAATCACTTTCCTACAAGACTGGTACAATAGACTAACCTATATCTGGCTTAAACCATAACAGGACTATTTTAGTGCTGTCTGTAATTTAGTCTCCTAATGGGTCTGAACCAGTTCCTGGGTGAACCAGTTTTAAAGACAACTAATCCTCATGGAGCCTTTTTCACTGGCAGGTCCACTAATCTCTCTTAGCTTTACGTTGGCTATCTGCTAAGGGAAGAAGGGTAGTTTGTTCATTCCATTTTCAGACAGGAATCCTCTGTGCATCTGAAAAAAAAAACTAGCCACCTGGTACAACGTGGCGGGTTAGATAAAAAGACCAGAACATATGGAGTCAGAGAGACTGGGGTTTGAGTCCCAGCCCTACCTCATCATCGCTGTGTTGCATGAAGCAAGTTGCTTTACGTCTCAGGCTCAGTTTCCTTATCTGTAGCATGAGGATGATGCTTGGATGATCACTTGGATGTGACGAAGGTTAAATCAGATAACGTTTGTTAAGTGCACTGGAGATATTAGATGGTCAGCAAGAGGGAGGGGCAAGAGTAGAGGAGGAAAGCTTTGTAAGACATGGCCCGTTAACCAACTATGTAATATCACAGTGCAAAGAAGACAGGGAAAGGGCAAGTGGTCAAGATGTTTCCGGCAGTATGACCCCTAAAGAAAGTCTTTGATGAGGGGGAATACTAACTGCAACCCAAAGCAGCAGCTTTTCCAAGATGGCCCCATTAAATGTTTAATTGGGCAAGAATATTTTGTGGGTTTCTGCACACTGCCAGGAACCATATGCAGCATTTAATTCTTTCTCTAAATGTCTTCCTCACTATACAGACACACAGACTCAAGGCCAGCTGGAAAATCTACCTGCTTGCTGGGTCAGAGAACACACGCTGATGATTGTGGTTAGAGGATTTTCTGGCTTTGATGTGTCTCTTTCTAGGACAGCCTCTCCTGCCATCCCCGAGAGGGTAGTGGGAACAGTGAGTGAAGTGATTTACCAGGAAGATAAGTGACAGAGGCTTCAGGTGATCAACGGGCTCTGTGAAACTGGAGGTTACTAAAAGGTCGGGCGAGAGGGCTGCCTTCCACAGGGCTAATATCAGGTGAAATGGGTTGTTCTTATTTCACCCAAGAGGTAATTGTCCCCCAAAATGCATTGCCTGCCATATTTCAGGTTGTCTTGATTATATACAAACTCACATATGTTGTCCTCACTCCTCTGGGCAGACCTGGCCTAGTTTAGTCCTGCATGGAATGCAGAGGAAACACAAGATGGGATCTCTGCTCTCAAGGAGCTTAGTTAGCTAAAAAGAGAGGATGGAAAACTAAGAAATAATACAAGACATATTCAGTATGCTCTTGATCCTAAATATAAGTGGAATAGAGACGAAATCCTTATGCTCTGGCAGATGCTGAGCACTGATGAAATATTCATCGGACTGGCTCAAAATGGAGAGAAAATAAGGACAATATTTTAGCATTAGTATATAGGTGTATGTTATAAAACATACAATAATCTGATTATTATACTATATTTCCGATATGGACAGGGGGTGCCAAAAAATGTATACACATTTTAAGAAAAGAAAAAAACTATTAAAAGTGTAATACTCAATATATACTAATAACAAAAGACGAATACAAGTCACATTTGACTTCTGCAATTACAGGCGGTGCTTATAGTGGTTACCATCAGCGTCCAGACCTTCTGATTATGGTGAACTACTGCTTGAGCAGTGTTGACCAAAGTGTCCACTTGTATACATTTTATTGGCATATATTAATACATACACACACACACACACACACACACACACACACTGGGGGTGCCAAAAAAAGTATACATTTTAAGAGCTGTTATCTATGTATTACTTTTCGAAGTTGAATTGAGCTAGGATAGCAATGTGTAGTATGACGTTCACTCAAAAGATGGCATTAATCAAATGAATGCTAGCGTCATTCATTGTATTACAATTTTAATGCAGTTTTTTTCTTTCTTAAAATGTGTATACATTTTTTTGGCACCCTCTGTATATGTAATGCATATGTATCCAACTATCTTTCCTTGTGACTATTCTTTATTTTTTTATCTTTATTAAATTTACTGGGATGACATTGGTTACAAGTATACATTTCTATAATACATCATCTATATATTGCATTTTGTGTTTGCCCCCCCACCCCAGAGTCAGTTCTCCTTTTGTCACCATATATTTACCCCCTTTACCCTCTTTTTTTTTTTTTAAGCTGAGCCACCCTGCCACCTGTTGGCAGCACAGTGGCTGCTCAGCTCGGCTGGGACTCGAACCGCTGTTGCTCAGAGCTCACACTCTTGAGTGAGCTCTTAACCAACTGAGCCACTCGACCGGCCCTGCCCCCTTTACCCTCTTCCATGCACTCCCCTCCCCTTTATCCTCTGGTAACCACGAAACTGTTGTTGATCCTATTATTTTTCCTTTAGTTTTTTTCTTTAATGTTTCTCTTATTTTGTGAAAGGGTCATAGTACAATAAAGCCATTGTTTCTTCAAGTTTCATACTTGGGGATAAAAAAGTTTGTGAGTTGCCAAAACGTTTACTCTTTTAATGCTACTAGTCCCTAGGAACCACGGGTTTGAAGCAGGGAGAGGTGAGTGCGGGGGAAGGGCAACGAAATAAGACATCTGGGAGAAGGAAGCACTTGCTGATAAAGAGATATATATAGGGACAAGTCGGTAATACATCGAGATGGTTAGGGAAAGGCCAGGTTAGGAAGTTAGAGCTCGTATAGTAGGGAATAAGGAACCATTCATTTGTCTTGAACTAGAGAGTGACATAGGAAAAGTGTATTTAGAAAGATGGGTTTGTCATTGTGGCATAAGATGAATTAGAGAAGGGCGAAATTAGCCTATTATTTTAAGAAAAATCATTTATAGAAATTCCACCCAGAGTTACTAAAGTTCAGGTGGTATTCAGAAATTTTTCACATGGAAGATTCAACTAAGAAGGAGAAAATTAAGGAGTGTAGTACTTGAGATTAATTCATGGATTTGTACGCTGCTGTTGCTTGTACAGTCAGAACAGGAATTGGGATCTTCCCTTTCTTTGTCCACCTACCGCATGACACCGGGCCGCATAGCAGAGTGGGCAACAGGACGGGTTCTGGCCTGAGTGTTAATCTTGGCTTTGTCTCTTAGCAATTGAGCAACCTTGAGAAATTTCAGCTTCACTTTTCTCATATGAAATATATGAAACACAATATTACCTACATCATGAGGCCATTGTGAAGATAAAAAGAGATAATGCAAGTGATATGTTCAGCAGAGCGTATGGTCCAGAGCAGGCTCTGAATAAGCAAAGTTACTGTTTTTATCTGTGTTCTTTGGCAAGGCACTTACTCTCTCTGAGCCCCAGTACATGCAAATGTGAAAGGAGATGAATCAGAACTACCTTGAACAATTATTGTGAGAATTAGAGGAGATTGATGTGAAAGCACTTTGAAAATTGTAATTTTCTGTTATGGATACTAGCTTTTATGGTTATTATTTTTCATAATAACTGGTGTCAGATATAAACCATGTGTCCAGAACCTGAGCTAAAATAGGTCCTTTTACATTTAAGTGGTCTATTGGATTTACCAGGGATGTCATATTCTACACAATGTTCTTAGGTCAAGGGCCTGGCCCTGGGCAGTAAATGCTGAGTTGGCCAAGGAGAGGTGACAGAAGGTCATGTTAAGTGTACGCCCAGATCATGTCATGAAGGACTTTCAGGTTAGCCAGGTGTCACAATGCTCAGGTTCAACCCGAAGGGGCTTGTCCTGAGTCCATCAGAGCAGCTCAGTAACCCCTGTTTTCTGATGAATAATCTAGGCCCATTCATTAAGTCAATCAGCAAACAATTCTCAAGCATAAATCATGTGCCATGTCCAATGCTAGGTACTGTGTGTGTAGGGAGGAATCATTCAGAGTTGCTACTTAGAGGTGCTTATACTCTGGTTAGGGGAATAAACCAAACTCCGGGCGGAGCAACCATGTGAGGCTTCCGGGTGATTCTGGCTCTCACGTTGAGCACTGGGTAGAGTAGTAGACACAGCTCAGGGCACAGTGTCAGGAGATGGGCTCAGCCAGTCACTAGCTGTATGATGTTGGTAGAGGGAATTAATCACTCTGGCCCTTGGTATCTGCATCTCCAAATATATACACCTCCTCCAGTCGTTAAAGGTATCAGAAGAGAGAATCAGCATCTGACCGAGAGGAAGCTCACGATAGGTGGCAGCTGTTTTTCCTGTAGAGGGAAGGTGTAGCCTGCATACACACAGGGCCAGCCCTCATCCGGTGACCATCCTTCCCTGTAGTTGTTGTCTACAGCTGAAGGAAAAAAGGGCCAGGACAGACTTTTGATGAGTGGAGATTAACTTTTGTGATTTTCCATCAGCTAAACTCTGGGATACATCTTTTCACATGGTTATTTCTTTAATCCCTAAAACAGCCCAAGGGGAATATTATAGCCCTATCTTCTAAATGAAAAATATGAGGCACTAAGAATCTAAAGTTTTTTGCCCAAGGAACGTAGCTTATCAGAACATAGCCTGGGATTTGAACCCAAGTATTTTCCATTTTATGTAAAGCGGAGACTTACCCGCAGATTTTTCTCCTCTTACTCTTAGTAAATTCTAGGTATATGAGCTTTTAGTGTATTGTTTGCCACTGCTACCACTCATTCAGGCTGAGTTATATATAAAATTATCAAACGTTTTATTATTTTTGTCCAAAAGATATATCTAAATATGTCTGGAATGATCTTTGATTCTATAAATAATGCTATATGAATTAAGACAAATTTATTTGGGAATTTGCTTATGTTCACTTAATGATATGCCATTTCAAATAATTGCTGTGGCAGACATTGTATTATAACCAATATGAGAGGGAGTGGGGACAGAAATTGAACATCTACCATCGCCATGTACACTACACACATTATTCCATTCAGTCATCTGTGGATTAATTTATTCAATAAATGATTATTGGATGCCTCTTCTGTTTCATGTGTTCTGGGTATTGAGGGTACAGAATCAAACAAAACAAGTAGAACCCAAGTTTCATGAAAACTAACATTCTCTTAGGAAACATAAACAATAAATAAAATATGTATGCCAGATGGGCAGAAGTGCTATGGAGAAAAATAAAGCATAGAAAGGGGATGGGGCGTGTGGGTAGGGCAATGGAGGTTTGCCCCATCCAGTAGGAGGTGTCTCGCTGAGGCAGAGACTTTGAGTAAAGATATAAAGGAGATGAAAGAGTGAGCCCAGCTGAAATCTGGGAAGAGTATTTTAGGCAGAAATGAATAGCAAGTGCAAAGGCCCTCAGGTAGGAATGTGGCTGTGTGTTTAAAGAACAACAAGGGGGCAGAGTGGCTGGAGTGAGTGAGCAAGAAACCAGTAGGAGATGAGAGCAAAGAGATTGTAGGGGCCTGATCATATAGGGCCTTGTAGACCATTGTAAAGACGTTGGCTTTTATTCTAAATGGGATGGAAGCCACTGGAGGGTTTTAAGAAGAGTGACATGATCTGATTTAATCTTTGAAAAAGATCATCCTGGCTGCTAACAGCATAGACGCCATGTAGATGACTTTTGCAATAACCCAGGTAAGACAGGGTGGCTTAGACGTGAGTGGTGGCTGTCTAAGTGAGAAGAAGTGGTTGGATTTGTGATATGTTTGAAAGGTAGAGCGTTTGCAGATGGATGGGATAAGGAGTATGAGAGAAAGAGAGGAGCCAAAGATGACTCCAAGGCTTTGGGAACTAGAACTAGAAGAATGGAGTCACCTTTAATGGGGACAGAAAAAACCTCCGAGGAGCTGCTGATTAGCAGCTCGCTCACATCTGCACATCTAGGCTTTCCCCCACATGACACAGCCTCCTTCCAACTGGGTAAAATCCACACAATGGTGCAATCACCTCAATCCAGTTCATAAGCGGGCATGGCGTGGATGAAGCACTTGCCAAGGGCTCTGAAAACGACTCTCTTTTTTCCCCTTCAGACTAATTAGGAAGCAATTTTTTGTGTGTGAAATTAAAGTGCTCTAGTAAACCCCAGCCAAACTCTTGGTCAACTTGTTGATTATGGAAAATGGGGTTTTCCTGGCAACTTTTCCATGTTTCCATTGCCCTTCTCTATCCAAGAGATGGGCCTAGATGCCAAATTCTTTCTTTCTCTCTGAATTATATCTCTTTGGATAACCTCTCTGATGGGTATAGAACCATCACAGTGGTTATTTAGTTTTGGTCTTTAGACTAAAAAGCATCAACCAGAGGAAAAAAATAAAAATATGACTGTCTCACCGGACTTATAAAGGAATAACTTGAGTGAGATTCTAAGACATGGCACCCCTGGCAGGTAAGGAAGTCCAGCCTTCTATGAGAAGGATGTGTATTTGGTTGGCCACCTCTGGGCCCCAGAGTAACCAAGGCAAGGCTCAAACCTCCCAGAAGAGATATCACTCTGTTCCTGTGCCTGCAAAGGTTTTCTAACTCAGCATCTTACAACAGACAACAATGGGATTAGCTGAACATGATTGAACCCCCACCCGGGAATGAGAACTATATTAAGCTAATTTACACTTGACTTGGGTATATTTACATATCATATACCATAAACAACAGAGTGAGTACTGGTATAAACTCAATTTTCTTTCTCTAATGAACAAATGAAAATATTAAGCCTGTGTAGCTAGGATACATTTATTCATGTTGGTGTGTTTGTTCACTCATTAATTCAATTATTCATTTATTCATTTCATAAATATTTTTAGCAACACTGTGTGCCAGTCATTGTGCTAGAAATCACTAGAGTATCCTCAAGAAGCTCACAGTCTGTTGTGGGAAAAGGTGGGGGGAGTGAACCTTATATACCTACAATATTATCGGCACTATATTAGGCCCTGGGGATACAGCAGTGACAAGACAGAGAAGGTCCCTGCTCACAGACCTTATAGAAATTAAATAAGGAAACATACAAATGTGATTAGAAATATGATTATTTCAGGGATTTGTGTTATGGAGACAAAGAAAAAGGTGGTAATTGGACAGAGAACAAATGTAGTACAGAGTTGAAGTATTTTAGAAAGAATGGTTAGGACATGAGTGCAATGAACAAAAGGAAAAAAATGCCAGAAAGAAGGAACACAAAAGACAGTTGAGTGGAACGATATGGAGCGAGAGGGAAAAGGGACAGGGAGCAGTCTAGTTGGATAGAGCCTGGCACAGAAGGAGCTAGTGGAGTGACCTGAGGTCAAGTGAAGAGGCTGGGCCAGAGCACTGGGACTTTGCAGGCCATGGTACGTAGTCTGGTTTTCACTTTAAGTGCAATTGGATGCTATTGGAAGGTTTTATGCAAGGGTTTCATACAACCTAATGTGTGATATAATTTAATTTTATGCAAGGCAAACAATGGACAAGAAGGGCCATGGTGGAAGCAAGGAGACAGTTACAAGTCTATTGCAGAGGAGAGCATGTGATGACTAATATTGGTGTGTGGCAGTGGAGACAGTGTGTAGTCATCAGATTTAAGACATATTCGGAGAGGAGAGTAAGAGAAATGGTATACCTGAAGATGGCCCCCCAGGTTTGGGGCTGAGCTAATGGTGGATGGTGTTGCCAAGAAGTTTGATAGGCAAAACTGGGGAAGGAAGGAGATTATGAATAAAGAGTGCTTTTTGGAACCTATCAAGTTTGAGATAGTAATTAAATATCCAGGTCTGCAACTCAAGGAGAAGTCAACCTAAGACATATAGATGTGAGAGTTATTACATATACATAGTATTTAAATATTGTAAATGATAAAGCTCAGAAATAGTTTCACATATAGAAGAGAACAGAAGATTGAGCTTATTCATACTGGGTGCAGCAGAGGAGTGACCTACAAAAGATACCAGAAAGCATCAGCCTATTGTAGGTAGAAAAACAAAGGCTATTGTTGTACAAGCCGAAAGAATAAGGTATTTCATTCAACAAAGAAGTGGTCACATTTTCCACAGGCTGCAGAATTTAAGGAAAATTATAACAGATAAAATTGATCACTGGATTTGGTACAATAGAGTTCATTGGTAATCTTGACCATGGCCATTTTAGTGGAGATGTGTATAGGATATATGAAAACACAAAAAATAAATTATTCTGGAAATGCATCCTGAGGGAAGTAATATAGAATTTGGAATTAAAAGTTTGAAAGTGAGTTAGTTAGGCAAAGACAAATGTTGGGGAAGAGCTTTTCAGCAGAAAATTTAATTATAAAATCAAAGTTAGAGAAATATTATTTTGTAGGGGGAGCTATAAGCAATTTGGTATTGTTGAATGATAAAGTACTAAGCTGGAAATGGGGGGTAATTTCTGTTACAGGGATGGATCCTCAATGATATGGTGAATGTCTGTAGGAAACGAGGAACTGCCGAAGAGTTTAATCGGGGAAGTGGTATTATCTCACCTGCATTTTCAGTGAGGTCACTTTGCAGTAAGGACTATGCCAGGCAAGATTGGAGACAGGGAAACCATAAATGGATTGCTGAAGTGTTATATGTGAAATAGAAGGAGGATACAAACTTGAGTAGCTATTTGAGATAGAAAAGAGAGAGCATATCCTAGAAATATTAGCGATGTAAAGTTGGCATGTCTTGATTATGGATTAGTCAAAATGCCTTCTAGATTTTAGTCGTCAGTGACTGGGTGAATGGCATTGCCAGCATTTGTGATGGGTAAAACTGAAGAAAGACCTGACTCAAACAGAGAAGTATTAAGCTCAGTTTTGTACCTGTTGACATTGAGGTGTTTGTGGGACACGCTGAGGAAGCTTTCCAGTGGAAGGCTAGATATTAGTGGGAAACTTTGTGAAGAAGTTGTGGGTCACACACACACACACACACACACACACACACACACACACACATTCTTAAACTACTGAAAAAATATCCAAAGTATTTAACAGTTCAAAGATGTTGGTAACTAGCTCTTGCTGGTTTTAATACCATAGTGGCAGTGTGCTGAGGAGTGAGTGGAAGGCGAGGAAATAGAAGTAGGGAGTATAGACTAAACTACTCCTGAGAGGTTTCAGAGGTTTGGAGGACACAGGTTGGACAATCACTAAAAAGATATGTAAGATTAAAGAGATGTTCTCACTTTTTTTTTAAGTTGGGAAAACCTTGAAAATATTTATTGGCTCAGGAGAATGAATGAAAGAGTAATTCAGGAGGGAAGTGGGATGATTGAAAAAGTCAAGTACAAGTGGAGCCAGAGGAAGATGTACCAGGCCTTGGAGGCATGGTTGGCTGTGATCAAGAGGAAGGACCTCTCAATCTCTTACACTGCAGGAAAGCAGTTGGTGTGAATGGAGATAAGGTAGATAGAAGGGCTGAGAAGACTTAGTTTTCTAGAACTCTAAAAAAGCACAAGATCATTGCTGAAAATGAAGATGGTGGGTGTTGGGCAGGGCACATGAGACCTTTGAAGGTTTGAAAGAGCATCAATGAAAAAAAGAAAGGGGAGGTGACCAAGAGCTGATAAAGAAGCTCACGAACCACACTTGAGTCAGTTTGGAGAGCATGAATCTGTACAGTGTCAATCTGCATGGTTGCCTGCTTTTTCGAAAAACATTAAGCAATTCAGGTATGGCAACGGGAAAAAATGAAATACTAAACCAAAGTTAGGTTTATGTTAGACAGATAAAGTGATAAGATGGGGGGTGGGAAAGAACTGTGAGTACCACTGAGGGAGTAGTTCAATAGCCTCTTAGGAGACCCGGGTTGGGTAGAAAAAGATGAGAGGCTACAGTGCAGCTGGTGGAAAGAGAAGGAATTAACGATTCAAGGTTCCAAGTGGGTTAAAGCACATTTAAGATAGGAATAAGATATTGAGGGACCTGAAAGGTGGTTTATGGGAGAGATTTAAGCTTAATATCTCAGTGGAGGAAACATTCCAAGTGATGACAAGGTCTAAGGAGTGGCTGCAAAAGTAAATGACTGGGTTGGAGTGGAATAGAGAGGAGGTGAATCAGGCTACAAGGGTTGGTGCTGTTAGATGCTGGATGGCTCATCAACATGGACTTTAAAGCCACTCACCTTACGTAGAAGTTAATGTGGGGCAAGAATCTACACCAGATGTAAGGGAGGGACCATGAAGCCAACAGGGGATAGTGATGGGTGAGGACAGAGGTTGTAGGCACAGGAATTTTTACAAGAAGGTGGATGAACAAAAAGAAAGTAGCATTGAAAAGCAAAGAAAACATCAGCTCTACTTCCTAACCGTAACCTGGTTGACATGTGTAAGAATGAGTAGCTTTCATTTGAGAGGGGAACTATATTTTCAGGGGGAAAAGTAGAAGGATTAATATATGATAAGGTTAAAATGGGAGGATTAGTTTATAAATGAAGGAGGATTCCTTCATTATACTGGAAACATTTGAAAGACAGAGGAGCAGTAAGATTGGGACCAGGACTGAGAAAATCAGAGCAGTAAGAGGGTGCATATGTGAGTAAGCAGAGATCACTATGGGGCTTTATGTTTTGGACAGAAACCACCGAAGGGAAGCTGGTAGAATGTGCTGGCTACAAAGACTGGCCAGAGAACATTGGCATAAAGTAGAAGCCTTTGAGGTCTGGCGATGCTGGCATTTTGGCGGTCTGTTCTAATGACTGGTGCAGGCATAGCTCCTCAAGGTCAGAGACGGGGCTCTGGGCCAGATGAAGCCTCCCACCGGAAACAGGAGGCTTCCTCTGTCTACACTGAGTCCTCTTCTCCTGGGACAGCCAACTTTCTTCTCTGTTTCTTCTATGTGCCCTGGCTATTCTTCTCCCTTGTCATCCAATCATGAAATGCCCATTTCTTTATCAATATTTGATTAAGCCCTCGTTCAGTGCTCACTTTGGGCACAGATTTTATCAGTTGATTTCTATGCATGTTACCTACAATGTATGTGTTCAAAGGCCTGCTCTTCACTCATTAAGCAGGTACACCTTATGTTTCTCTCTGAGGGTTCTGATGCTCTCGGTAGGAAGAATCATTTCTCATTGCAACCCAAAACAAACAAACAAAAATGGCACCTTCTTTATTCCTCTTATTGGCAATAATATCAAAACCTGGACACTTCCGGTGTAATTCCATTTAATTTCCTCCCCATGCTGTCTCACTTCCAAGTGTTCTTGTCTTACCACTTCACACGACATCTAATTTGGGCTATGTAATATTATAATTGTTAATAACCTACAAAAGGGCATGTGCTCTTCTCTGCATCTTTCTTCTCAAGTATAATTTCCATGGCCTTCGAGTCATCCAGGATGCTCTGTGCAAGCATGAATAATGTAAGAACCACCTGGAAGGCCTGTAACTCTACACCTTTCCTGACACAAAGCAAAGTGCAATTTAGAAATTCTGACTGCAGATGCATCCCCCAATACCTTGTTTTCACCATGCAGACCTGGGAGCATAACAGAGGGCCGAGTGTGAACAGCCTTTGCTCTAGGATCAGAGGTTACTTTTGTGTGACTTGCTTACAAACATTATTATCTCGAATGCCTGACCTGTCCAAATGCTGGAATTTCCATGCCCAGACGGACTATTGGGACCTACCTGACTCAGACTGCCTCCGCTTACTTTTTAAACTTAACCTGAATAGCATTCATCCAGTCTTGTTGACTGCTCCGGGGTCAACCTATTGCCCTACATTTCTAAAAGATGCAGAAGATAGGCTTTGGTGGGAGACCCACCTGGCCCAAAGGGCTTGAAACTGAATCTAGAGGGAAAGTGAAAACAAATCCAGATAAAACTGCAAACCCATACACTGTGATAAACAGCATGACTGATATCCCTACTCCTTGTTCTAGGAGTAGGGCCATACCATCACCCTAGTCCAAAGTCTTCTAGGGTTTCCTAATAACCCTGGGAACAAATTTCAAAATCTTTAGCAGGACATTAGACTTTCTGACCAAGTTTTGATCTATCTTTCCAGTCTCATTTCTTGCCGTTTTTCCTCTTGCCCTATGTCCCAGCCACATTGTAGTAACCTTTCCCTGAACAAAGAGTTTTTTCCACATTCCTTTGTCTTGCATGTGTCAGTACCTCATTGTAAATTGCCCTATTATTATCTTTTTGCCAGAAGAACATCTCTACAATGTTCAAATTCCATCAAATCCCAACATAACCTTTCCTAGAAATTTTCCTAAATATCTACAGCCAAAGATAATGGTTCCCTCCTTTATGTTCTTTATACATATGATATTTAAGTGTTAACAAATGTCTAGGGTTGGCTGGCAGGCTAGAAAAATCTTGGGCAGGAGCTGAATAAATCTGCGGTTCACAGAGAGGATTTCTTTTTCTTCTGCAAAACCTCAGTTCTACTCTTAATCTTTTCAGCTGATTGAATAAGGTTCACCCAGGTTATCAAGGGTGATCCCCTTTACTTAAACTCATTGTCGATGTTAAATGGATCTACAAAAATATTGAGTAGTCAGAAAAGGCATGACACATTTTTGTAATGAAAAACAGAAAAAAATACATCACGACTTTTCCAACAGCCCAATATCTTTACAATAACACCTACCGTATTTGCCGGCGTATAAGACGACTCGGCGTATAAGACGACCCCCTAACATTTCCACTCAAAATACAGAGTTTGTTATATGGTCGGCTGTGTGCGATTTTGCGAGTGTGGTAAAATCGCATAACAGCAAAATCGCATAACAGCCGAGCATACACCCAGCAGCGCTGCTGATGCCTGAACGGTATGTGGAATGAAGTGGGCGGGCATCGGGAGGCCACTATGGCACGGGGCAAGCACTATGGGCAGTCTATCTGAAGTGTACCTGGCGTATAAGACGACCCCCCACTTGGAGGCATATTTTTCAGGGCCAAAAAATCGTCTTATACGCCGGCAAATACGGTAGATTAACATTGAACTAAATAACTGAGTATTGTAGCCTAGCCAAGTTGACAAATAACACTAACCATCATCGGGAGATAGAGTTATTGTTAGTCCGTTAGAATCAAGGTTTCAGATATTTGGGAGCAGCCATGGCAGATGGATTTTGATCTCATTGTGGAACCGTATGGAGCCTGTCATTTAATTTTTTCTTTATTGGTCACATTAGTAGCTATTAAGTATCTAGAAATTATTTTAAGAATGTACTTATTGCTTTTGATAATAAGAGCCTTATATCTTTAGGCGTTTGCTTTCAAAACTAAATACATACAGGCCCTGTTTCTTTGGAGAGAGGAAAGAAGCAGCCACAGTCTTTAAATAGTTTAAAGGAGGATTTTGCCTAAAATAAATGAGGTAAAGGAAAATAGCCTTGTCATAAATGAGAAGATTGGCAATCTCAGTGGAAAAAATAGACACTATCATGAAGAACCAAAGGGAAATTCTAATGTAATAACAGAAATTTTAAAAACGTGATTATTCACCAGAGAAAATGTATAGATCGCAAATAAATCTACAAAACGATGCTTCACAGTATATATCATCAGGGAAATGCAAATTAAACAACAATGAAATACTGTTTACATCTAGTAGAACAGCCAAAATCTGGAACACTGATAACACCAAATGCAAGAATGTGGAGAGCAAGAACTCTCATTCATTGCTAGTGGGAATGCAAAATGGCACAGAAAGAAGAAAGAAAGAAAGCATGGTGATTTCTTACCAAACTGAACATACTTCTACCATATGATTCAGCAGTCATATTCCTTGCTGTCTACCCCAATGAATTGAAAACGTGTATTGACAAAAAACCTGAATATGGGTTTACAGCAGCTTTATTCATATTATATATATATGATTGCCAAAAGTTGGAAGTAACCAAGATGTCCTTCAGAAGGTGAATGGATAAATAAACTGTGGTACATCCAGACCATGACATAGTATTCACTGCTAAAAAGAAACGAGCTACCAAGCCACGAAAAGTCATGGAGGAATGTTGACTGCATATTACTAAGTGAAACAAGCCAACTGAAAATTCTACATACTATGTGATTCCAACTATATGGCATTCTGGAAAAGGCAAAACTATGGGGACAGAAGAAAGATCAGTGGTTGCCAGGGTTTGGTGTGAAGGGGTGAATAGGCAGAGCACAGATCATTTTTAGGGCAGTGAGAATACTGTGTATGATACTGGAGGACATTATACTAAGTGATATAAGCCAGACACAGAAATACACATGTTGCATGATCTCACTTATATATAGAATCTGAGGGGAAAACAAAGATAAACTCACAGTAAAGAGAGAAGAATGATGGTTACCAAAAGCTAAGGGGTAGGGGAAAAGGTGAGATATTGGTCAAAGGGCACAAACTTTCCATTTTTAAGTGAATAAGTTCTGAAGACTTAATGTATAACATGATGACTAAAGTTGATAATGTATTGTATACTTGAAATTTGTAAAGAGGCAGATCTCAAGAGTTCTCACAACATACACACAAAAATGGTAACTATATGAGATGGTGGATATGTTAATTAGTTTGATTATAGTAATAATTTCTAATGTATGTGAACATCACATACACTTTAAATATATACATATATAATTATTATTTGTCAATCATATTTTAATAAAACTGGGGGAAATAGAATTCTGTATCCAGAATAAGTAATCTTCATAATAAAAAAATAAACACATTTTTAGATAAAATTAAATTAAGAGAGTTCATTAGACTCAGACTTGCATTACAAGGAGTGCTAAAGGAACTTTTTCAGGATGATGGAAAATACACCAATTATCAAATATAGATGATACTTGGCTCCTCAAAAAGGAGAGAAAATTAATAGGAATGGTAAATATGGAGGGAAATGTAAGAGTTCATTTTCCTCTTAATTTCTTTAAGATATATATGGATATTTAAAGCACAACTCCTAACATTGTTTTGAAGGTTTTATAATGTGTATAGATGTAATGTATATGCTACTGTAGCCTCATGGAGCAAGGGGACTAAGTGGATTTTTACAGTTGCAAGATTTGTATAGTAAGCTGTGAAAAATTAAGAAGGAATTTTGTCATCCCTAGAGCAATCACCAAAAAAAAATGCAATGATTTATAACTAAAAAGCCAATAGATAAATCCAAATGAAACCCTGAAGTAAATTTAAATAACCCATAAAAAGACAGGAAAAAAAGAGAAAGTGTGCAGGGGTATTCGAGGGGGTGTTGGGGCAGTAACTACCAGAAAGCGCCAAAGAGAAAATAAAGGATAAAATGCTAAGCCTAAATACAGCCATATAAATAGTTATATTAAATGTTAAGGAACTTAACACACCAATTAAAAGGATTTAGCATTCCAGGTGTCAGAACGGATGAAGAAAGCAAGTTCTAACTATATGCTATCTACACAAGATGCACTTTAAATATAAAGACACAGATAGGTTGGAAGTAAATCAAGGGTAAAAGTTTTATCATATAAATGGTAAGCATAAATAGGCTAAATTGGCAGTATTTATATCAAATAAAATAGATTTCAAAACAGACCATTACCAGAATAAAGAGGAATATTACATAATGATAAAAGAGTAAATTCATAAAGAAGATATAAGGGTATTCTATGTGTATGTACCAAATAAATGTTCAAATATATAGAACAAAAATTAACATAATCAAATGGAGAAATGGACAGTTCCACATAGTTGGAGAGTTAATACTCCATTTGGACAACTGATAGAACAACGAGACAAAAACAATAAATAAGTAAAGATATAAATTGATCAGAACAATACAATCAAATCCTTTGACCTAGTTGATACTTATCAAACACAACTAAACTCCTGATGAATACATATTTTTTTCAACAGCACATGGTACATTCACAAAAATAGACCACAAAATGTCTGAATAAATTTAAATGGATGAATATCATACAAGCATGTTAGCTGATATCAATGAAATTAGAAATGATTAGCATTAATGTATCTAGGTGTGTCTTTCCAGGTTAAAGCACTAGTAAATGATATGTATATAACATATACATACACACAAGAATTGGTTATAGGGAACTGGCTTATGCAATTGTGGGAGTTGACTAAGCAGTCACAGATATTATCTCTGTGACTGATGTTGGAGCTTGATTTCCGCAGGGTAGACAGTAAACAAGAGAGGATTATGAGCAGGCTGGAACCCTGCAAGGATGGACTGGAACCTCTATCCACTCTTGTTGCCTCTAACCTGCTAATGAGGGTGTCTTATAGAAACCAGGACCTTTTCTCATTGCACCAAACACACACTCCTGACCTGTGAGTCGGAGAAGCTGCAGGAGGACCCAGGAGATGATAGAGCAGTTGCAAGCCCAACTGTGGCTTCCTGCCAATGAAGCAAATCAGATCAGCAACACCTTTTGTATAAGCTACAAAATACTGTTGCTTCCCTTCTACCCTCCTAAACACCCCCAAAATTAGAGTGAATCTCCTAATGTTGCCCATCATAACCAGAAACATACACAGAAGAAAATCCTGGAAAATGTAGTTGAACCTAGCCAAGTTGACACATTATAAAAACCACCATGCCAGGAAAACCCCAGATATTTAAAAATTCACAACATACTGTTAAATAATCCACGAGTTAAGGAAGAAATCACAAAGGCAATTAGAAAATATTTTGAATACAGCATAATACAATTTATGAAATGCAGCTAAAGCAGTACTTAAATGAAAATTTATAGCTTAAAATGCTAACATTAGAACAGGTTTAAATCAATGATATCTAAGGAAGTAATTCATATTCAAAGAAAGTAGAAAAAATGAAACTGAAAATAGTGGATATTAGTAAAATAGAAAACAAACACAATAGCATAAATTAGTGAATCCAAAATTTTTATTCTTTGAAACAACATCAAAATTGATAAACCCCTAGCTAGATTGATCAAGACAAGGAGAAAGGACACAAATGACTAACATCAGAAATAAGAGAGACACCAATACAGATCTGAGAGACATTAAAAGGATAATAAGAGAATATTAGGAACAACTTTATATCAACATATTTGACAACTTAGATGAAATAGATGATTTTTCTTGAAAAATAAAGCTTACCAAAAGTGACAGCAAATGAAACAGAAAATTTGAATACCCCATATCTATTAAAGAAGTTGAATTTGTTATCAATAATCTTCCCATAAAATAAACTGGCCCAGATGATTGCACTAGTGAATTATATCAAACATTTTAAAAAGCAATCCTATACTATACACAAATTCTTTCTAAAAATACTAGAGAAAGAAATACTTCCCATTACTTTTATGTGGCCAATATAAATAACCTGAATACTAACATCTGACAGAGACATAACAGAAAAAAAATAATTACCATCAGTTATCCCTCAAGGACATTAAACCAAAAATACTTAATAAAATTTTAGGAACTATAATTCTGCAGTATATTCAAAGAGTAATGCACCATGAACAAGTAAGGTTTATCCCAAGAATGCAAGGTTGGGTTTAACATTTGAAACTCAAGCAGTGTAATTTCACAAGTAACAGAATAAATAACAAAAACAACAAAAGGTCTTTTCAGTAATTGTTTATAAAGTTAAAATTCACTTCCAATTTATGATTAAAGAAAATATTCATGCAAACTAGGAATAAAAAGAATTTCTTCAATGTGATAAAGATCATCTACAAAAAGCTTACAGCTAATATTATACTTAATATGAAATGTATTCCCTAAGATCAGGAAAAACCCATGTATATTCCGCAGTGAACAAAATACATTAAGAAAGTGAATTAGCAAGCCACAGACCAGGAGAAAATATTTGAAAAACATGTATCTGAGAGAAGAAAGATATCCTGAACACATAAAGAACTCCTACATTTCAATAATAAAAGCACAAAGCACCCAATTAAAAATGGGAAAAATATTTTAAAATACATTTCACAAAAGATGATATGGGAATGACCAATATGCAATGAATGAGCAATTGCTCAACATCATTAGTCAACTAGGAAATATAAATTAAATCCACAATGCATACATGAGAATGGCTTCAATTATATTGACTGGTAATATCAATTGTTGGTGAAGATATGGAAAACTAGAACTCACATACATTGACAGTGGGAGTATAAAATGGTGTAACCTTGTTAGAAAAATGGCTTCACGGTTTCTTGTGAAACTGAATGTATGCCTACCCAAAGATCCAGTAATCCCAACCATAGTTATTTATATAAAATAAACTAAAAGGAACTTGTCTAAGGATGTTTTTAGCAGCTTAATTCATAATAGCACAATCTGGAGACCCCAGATGTCAATTAATATGAGAATAGATAAATTAGTCTATTCATGCAATGGCATACTACTTAACAATAAAGTGGAAAGACTTACTGATATGTGCATGCATCAACTTGGATAAATCTCCAAAACACTATGCTGAGTGAAAGAAACCTTAGATAAAATAAACATGCTGTATGATTCTATTTATATGATGTTCTACAACAGGCAAATGTAATCTATGTTTGAAAAAAATTACAACATGGTTTACCTGCAGAGTAGTAAGGAGTAGCAATTGACTGGTAAGGGGAAAGAGACAGCTATCTGAGACTATGGTAGTGTTCTGTATCTTTATATAGGGGCTTGGGTTACAACAGATGTATGCATTATCAAAATTAAGCAAAAGTATAGTTAAGGTTTATGTATTTTATTGTATGTAAAATTTACATCCAAAGAAAATATCCAACAAATATTGAACTCTATCTATAATGATATGCATAATTAAATATTTAGATGGAAATATTCAGATGTCTGCAATTTGCACTGAAATGCCTTAATATAGGTAGAACAATGCATGTATACAGGGATGAGTAGCTAGGTATGTGATAAATTCAAGACTAGTAAAGCTTAATGATAGAATCTAGATTACTGATACAGGTTTGATGATAGGATTCTTTCAATTCTGCATTCTGAAACTTTTCATAGTACATGTTGGGAGGGGAAACTAAATGGATGAGCAAGTAATCAATATTTTTCAGAGTTTGGTTATTTAGCTAGTTTCAGAAACATAAGAGCTCTATGCATTTATTTTTAAATATAGTACTGCTACCATACTTCTCTGCCAATAATCATCCTATCATGATGAGACACAGGAATCCAGAAGTGTTTTCAGACATTTCTGAAGAATTGGCTTCTGCTGGGACAAAAGAATTCCTAAAGTCTGGCTTTGAGAACCAAATGTCTCTGTTAGCATGGGAGTAGATTAGGTTAACTTCTCCCTTTTTTCAAAACCCGAGGGCTTGGAGCAGGTGGTGTGTGACTTTCAGTCTGAAACCGAGTAGTGCCTTCTTTATTCATCAGCCGTATCTGGAGGAATCAGTCACTTGATTGACAGAGCCCCTAATGACCTTGTACTTTCCGTGCTATAATAGTACTGCAGGTGTCTTTCAAAAGGATGTTTCAGATAGGACAGTGAGCCCCCTTCCCTGGTAAATCATACTTGGCCATATATAAATAAGATCTTTGTTTGGCCTGAGGCGTGCGTTTAAAAATCTTCCATCTTTACTTTTTTTTTTTTTGGCCTGCAGTAAGGTTCTATATAGTTTAAGAACTTCACTTTATCCTAACAGATTAAGGCTCGTTTTCTAGCTTCTGTCCTGTTGCTTTACAAAGTAAGGGATGGTGTCTCATCTGGATTTGGCTTAGAGAAAGGCTGTGGTCTCCTGGAAAGAGAGATGGGCTGAGAGGAACCTAAATGGAGCTCCTCTCTCTGTGTAATAAGAACAGAAGACTCATGAAAAGAGTCACGTGATGGATGGAAACCAGTAAAAGAACACTAATGAGCAGAGGTTAATGTACTGATGGTAATGATTCTTACTCAGGAGGGAACGTTGAGAAAAGTTTGAAACGGGCACTTTAACTCCTAGAAAGAAGATCATTTCCTCCTCCACATATGCCTTCTCTGATTCCTCCCCCTCTTCTTCCTCCTTCTCTTCCTCCCCTTTCTTCTACTCTTGTGACAATAAACTATAGGATATAGGTAGATAGACAGAGATAGAGATAGCGATAGCCATAGATCAATATGCACACACATCTTTTTATAGGTAGGCAGATATGAATCTTGCTGATTTTCAAATAATAAATTCTTGAATATAGGTGGTTCACTCTGAACACTGCTAGGGTGCATATTTAAAGAGGAATGTTGCAGAAGGATGAGTGAGAGTCTTTACCCAGGAGACAATGCGATTATGGACAAATTCTTCTTTTTTTAAAAAATTAGCTTGTTGATTTATTTAGATCCCATCTTCTTCCAAAAAATAATTTGATGTCCCTTAAAATATAACATACATATGCCATAATATCATCAAAACATGAATAATTAAAAACCATGCAGAAGGAAGTAAAAATATGTATACAAATACTAGTAAAATATACTCATTATAATAAAACATTACAGTTAATTTTACATTTCTTATAAGTTAAAGCAAAATATATGTAATATATTTATAATAAAATATAAAAATATAAATATATATCTATATATATTTATATATATATAAACTCACACTGGGTCATAGACTGCTTTTCAATAGGACAAGGGAATCACAGCAGTTCTTTAGTACAAAAAAACCTCTGCCTGTGCTAAATTTTTAAAGAAATTTAATATACTCTGCATGAATATTTATGGAGCTCTTTAGTTTAAAAAGCTCTCTCCTTTTTTTCATTAATACTCACGAATCTATAAGTATTTTTGTCTCGTTTTACAAAAGAAAAGATTGAAGCTCAGAGAAATATGATTTTGTGACTAGTAAATCACAGAGCAGGAATGCCAGCCTGTATCCTTTAACCCCAGATCCTGTGCTCTTTCTATGTTACCATGTCAGGTACTTTGGCCACAATAATGGATGCCTGTTGTCAACAGTGCGTTTATTGAAGATGCAGCAATGGGGATAGCATATGACCACTTTCTGTATTGACCCTTGGTTAAAAGCTGAGGGCACAGAAGTCAAAGCAAAATTTCAGTGGCCTGCTGTTTAGAGATAATTTACTGAGATCTAGGTATCTTGCTTTCCAATAATTTAAATTGATGTGAGTTTAAGACTTGAGAGTAACTGAAAGAATTGAGGTAAAATGTGTCCCTTAGCCTAATGATCTTATTACCATTTTCTTGATTGGAAATTTTATCAATCAGGGTCCTGGCAGGAAACAGATGGCACCACTCAAACTGGGGAATTAAAGTGAGTTTAATAAAGGGATTGTGTAAAAAGGAGTGGGTAGAGCCTAGGAAAATCAACAAGGGACATTGCAGGACTTCCAGAGAGGGGCCGCTCAAAGAGCAGAACCCCCTACACAAAGGGAGCAGGAAGAACAAATTCCTCGATAAACTCTCAGTCATTTTGCTGGGTTGACCAAGCTCAACATAAAGGTAGAGGGCAGTGGGGGCCTGTGATGCATCCCATGTAGGTCAGTGTCCGTGGGCAAAGAGCAGGGTGGAGAACGGTGGACTGCCAACCTGGAGGTACACATCAACATGAAAATGGGTGGAAGTGGTACAGGGATGAGTTCTCTGGAAAAAAACAAACAGAGGAGAAATTTGATAAATATTAATCCAAGAAAGACCTTACTGTTCTCAGTTAGTTATAGCCAGGGATGGTTATAATGTAGATTAGTTTAAAACGCTGGAAATGGAAACAAACTTTTCTTAAACGCCAGTATGTTTCAGGTCTGAGTAGCTTTCTTTCCATATATCAGCTCATTTAATTCTTGCATTAATAACATTGGGTATTACCATCACTGTTATACATGTGAGAAATTAAGGCTCAGAGACGCTAAGGCATTTATCCCACAAAATAGCTAGTAAATAGCAAATCAGAGATTTGAATCCAGGATTTGCTAACACCAAAGCCTGGAAGTTTTTCGCTTTTGCAGTTTTCCTGCCCACATTATTTATATGTCACCAGAGCAAAGCCATAATACACCTGCACTGAAGTAGAACCTCAGTGTTTCTGAAGAAGCAGTTTTGAATTACTTAGATATGTAAACAAGTGTTCAGTCAAGACCAAAAATTAACACTCAAGAGAATATGGAAGAGTATAATATTTTTAAGTGATTTAAAACAGGATTTTTTTGGTACACCCT
Source organism: Hipposideros armiger (assembly GCF_001890085.2). Classification (NCBI taxonomy): domain Eukaryota; kingdom Metazoa; phylum Chordata; class Mammalia; order Chiroptera; family Hipposideridae; genus Hipposideros; species Hipposideros armiger. The sequence continues at coordinate 605,987 of NW_017731374.1, forward strand.
TAATGGGATATACCCAATGGACCAAAAAAAAAAAAAACTGTAAAAAGAAAATCTGAAACTGATGTAATAATATTGTGAGTAATACTATTAATGTTATTCTGAAGATATTATGCATATAATGTATTGTATGTATAGTTAATATGATATAATATAATAAAGAAATATCACTTGAACACAATTACTGTCAATAGGACCTAAGATTTTCAGTATAGGAGAAAAAGAGATATAAATATAAAAATCACAGAATTTGAATAAAACCCTGTAATTTGGAATTGGAATTGGAAATATCACTATGTATTCATACCATACAGTGTTGCACTCTGAAAAGACCTACAAGTAATAATGAATTCAGTAGCAAGAAATACCACCAGCATCCAGATTATGTTCTCTAAATATCGTTTTCTACTGGAAGGCAGGGCTGCTCAGAAAAAATGGCTGTATAAGATGTGCTTGGAACACCTTCTCATACCAGAAAGTAAAGAAGCCATCAGAAACTGCTGGGGCCATGCCAAAAGGACTCAGGAACCAATGTGAAGAGATACCCACAGGACCAAGATAAGGCAATTTGAGCATCTATAGAATAATACATTTATGGATTAAAACACACTAAAATGTGAAAAAACAATAATATCATAATGATATTTAAAGAGGAAAAAAGTCATTGACAACCTTTGAATTATGCAAAAGAACCAATTCTCATTTTTCTGAGAATTGGAAAGTAAAGAATTAAGTATTCTACCTGCTTTTCCTGTACAACGTCAGGATAACCAAATGTCCCGAGGTTTATTTTCATAGAAGTATCCCAGCTGACAAATGAAGGAGGAAAGAATTAGAAGATCACCATATTTCAAACATCTAATGAAATAGTGTATCTAGGTAATGATAATCAATGGTTACTAACATCATAAAAAGAGAAAAAAGTGGACACTGTATCTCCTGTTGGAATTATGAAATACTTTCTATGAAGTATTTTTTGCCAAAACATCAACCTTAGTGAGATCAAGCTTCTGGATATAGCTATGAGTTCATGGGAAATACGGTGCTAGACTGACATGTTAAATATGACCATAAAGTTGGCAATCAAAAAAATCCAGAATGTGGGAAATTGCACAGAACATCACTAAGGACTTTGTTTTTTCAACAAACAAATTGTAAGGAAAATGAAAGAGGGAGGGGAAGCTGTAGTTTAAAAGAAACTTAGGAAACTCATAAAATACAATATGTGGAATCTGTTTAGATCTTGATTCAAAGAAACAAACCATAAAAACAAATTTATGAGATAATTAGAAATACTTGTCACAGACTGGGATTTTTATGGTAATAAGGAATAATTGCAAATATTTATATAAATTATTGGTATTATAGTTCTTTAAAGTAATCCCTACTCCTAGGGATACTTACTAAACTAAAGAAACAGTACAATGTGTGGGATTTGGTTCAAAACAATATAGGGGTTGGGGGCTTGGTAGATATTTGTTGAAGATATATTTTCACTATTATACAATAAAGTTTTTAAAATGCATTTCAATAGATGAGCATTACTAAATTCCACATGTGGATGGTTCAGATATTTATATAATTTAAGAAAATCATTCTAAATTAAAAACAAATAGCTCGGGCCAGCCGAGTGGCGTGTTGGTTAAGAGCTGGCTTGGGACGCCAGAGGACCCCGGTTCGGATCCCACATATGAGGGCCAGTGACACTGCCCTCCACAGCTAAGATGCTGAACAACAGCTCAACCTGGAGCTGGGCTGCCATGAGTCGCCGGCGACGGCGTAGGCTGCAGTCCCTGTGGCAGTGCGTTGCCATGGGCTACCATGTGTGGCCAGCAGCCAGCGTGAGCGGCCAGCAGCCAGCGTGAGCGGCCAGCAGCTGCAGTGAGCGGCCGTCCAGAAGCCGACGACTGATCTGCCTCTCCAGGGAAGAGCGCAATGATGGTGCCAACTTGGGCCAGTGAAGCAACGTCCTCCACAACTAGACTGAAGAACAAAAGGACAGCAACTTGTCTGTTCCCCTTCCCCCAATTCCCCAGCGCTGTTCCCATCCCCCAATTCCCCAATAAAAATCTTTAAAAACAAAAGTGTGTTAACCTAGATGCACAGAAACAATAGACAGGGCTTGCTTAAGGCAACGGTAAACCTTTTAAAAAAAACAAAACAAAACCCAAATAGCTCATCCCATCATAAATTTAAAACTGTACTTTCACAAATCCTTCTACATATAATGGGTAAGAATCTTGGCCGATAAACTCCAATGTGTAAGATAAAGAACTTTTTCAAAAATTTTCTGGAACCCGGGCCGGCCGAGTGGCGCGATGGTTAAGAGCTCGCTTGGGATGCCAGAGGGCCCCGGTTCGGATCCCACATATGAGGGCCAGTGACACTGCCCTCTACAGCTAAGATGCTGAACAGCTCAACCTGGAGCTGGGCTGCCATGAGTTGCCAGCGACGGCATAGGCTGCAGCCCGTGCTGCAGTGGGTTGCCATGGGCTACCGTGTGTAGCCAGCAGCCAGCAGCCAGCGTGAATGGCCAGCAGCTGCTGTGAGTGGCCGTCCAGAAGCCGGGGACTGATCTGCCTCGCCTGGGAAGAGTGCAATGATGGTGCCAACTTGGGCCAGTGAAGCAACGTCCTCCACAACTAGATTGAAGAACAAAACGACAGCAACTTGTCTGTTCCCCTTCCCCAATCCCCCAGCACTGTTCCCATCCCCCCAATTCCCCAATAAGAATCTTAAAAAAAAAAAAAATTTTCTGGAACCCAATTTAGGTTCTATTTAAAGATCCAAAGAGTGGAAATATGTGGAAAGTTAATTTCAGTTCATCATGGATCATCCGCTGCTTTTTCCTAGCATGCATTCAAGGTCAGGGGAGTTACTGTATGGTTATGATCTGGGATATGGGGGCCTCCGGTCTTCAGTGTCATCTGTCCATGCTGGCATTTGCTGAAACATGCATCATGCCATGTGACCCTTGATCTTTTAGTTTATACAGATCACCAGGAGTCATCCCTTCTCTCCATCCTCAAGAACCCTTCGGGCCTGGCTTCTCCCAGTTGATCATTTGGTCCCCCTCTCAGGCGCGAATGACTCAATCTTTCTACACCAGGCTGCAGTACAGAGAATTTTTGTGAGGTTCTCCCAGGCCTGTCTGCCTGGATACACAGCACAGCCACTTATTTTGAGGGGTCTTGCCCCTCCCAGGGATTCTACCCTGAAAGGAAGCACAAGCCTCCTCTGTGTTTCCATCCCGCAAACATTTCTAGGGTTCATCTCACTCCTTCCATGCCTGGCCCTCAGCCCTACACCAGATCAGTGAAGTCAGAGGTGGGATGTTTTGCAGGTACCCACTAATGTCGCCTATACTACCTTTCCCTCCAATATCTCCTCTTTCCCACCTCAGAAAACTGTTCTAGTCTTGGAAGTAGGAAGCTTTGTTCATATTTTTTACTCTGCTCTGGGTCGTTTCTATTTCCCTGAGAGCCAGGCATTTGAAATTCAAAGACCAAGAAGAGACTCTTATTGCCTTCCTGAAACAACTCCTTCCCGATGGGAATGAATGAACTACCTAAGCAAGGGGAGGGAAGATAGGAATAATAATATTAAAATATTTTTAATATAATAATAACAACAGCAAACACTAAGTGTCAACCATTATTTAAGTGCTTTACGTATATTAACCCATCTAATCCTCATAATAATGCTCTGAAGTAAATACTGTTCTCTCCATTATGAGTCATGAAACTGAGGCACAGAGAGGTAAAACTGCTTGTCCAAGATTGCACAGCTAATTAATGTAGCCCTAGAATTCCAACCAATTCCGTCTGGCTCTAGATCTGTGCTCTTTAAATGGTTAAGAAAGATATGCTGGGGGAAAAAGATCAAATGCATTTGAAATTCCTAGTCAAAGTCTTTTTTGCATGTATATTCCATTTTTTTTTAAATCACCAGATGTATACAGGTTTCCCCTGCCATCTGAAAGTAGAGTGTTCCTGTGAAACTTTTCAGAAGCCAAAATGGTGTGAAGCAAAGAAGCAATTATCATTAATTTCTATGGAAAAATTTTTTGACTGTTTCAGACCTAAAATTTAGGACCCTCATGTCTTAATTTCATTCACCACAATCAAAATATTTAATTAGTCCAGTTTTTTTACACTACGTGTAAATGCCCTTACCGGAACCTCTCAGGCTTTTCTGATACCTTAAGGACGCGCCTTGCTGACGAATGCACAAAGTCAAGGTAAAGCACAGAAATGCTCGCTGAGTTCAAAGCTCTGGAGGCTTGATGCTGAGATGCTGAGCGTAGTTCTGGGGAAGGAGCCTGGCAGTGCCAGTCTCACTGCTTGGGGTGCCCGCTGCCTCTGTAAAGGTTCCCTGTAAAACAGATGCTGAATGCTTTTCACCTTTTTTCATAAAAGCGAAAATCCTCTTCAGATTTCTTTCAGTTAGCGAAAAGAGGTACAAATGTAGGTGTTTTGTAAAAGTGAGGTCGCGTAAGGCGAACTTTCAAAAAGCAGGGATACCTACAAAACCACCTATCTCTGTAATTTTCTTTTCTTCATCCACAGACAATGCAGATAATGTGGAGGAAGAAAGAAACTTAATACTTACTGAAGTCTCACAGATACATCTCACTATAGCACTGGAATTTATGAGTTATTTGATTTCCATTTTATGTCAGTTGAGGACATTAACCTTTAGTTTAACTTATGTGCAGATGGACCCACAGTGAGGCAGTGGGAGAGCTGTGATGCAAACCCAAGGCCATTCCATTGACCGAGGTCATGTGTATTCCCCAACCACACGAGAGAGCTTAACTGTGCTTTGACCAGAAATGGAAGGTGGACTGCAAGGCCCCTGTGAACATCTGACCCGGCCAGGGGACAGGAGACCTGGGGCCTGTCAAGCAGATACCTTTTCACCAGCTGTGACTCTGCCTGCCTATACCCAGCATTAATGAAAAGGCTAGAGGAGTAGCAGATGGAACACACTCCAACCTTCCAATCAGGGTTTTCCCATCCCCTTTGGCTCCCCTCAGCGCTGTGCATCATCTGCATTAAAAAGCCCAGTGGATCTTTTTCAGCTGCTCCCTTGTCAGCCCACATAACATCCTTTCTGACACTCCCCTGGGCGTGTCCGTGTCATGCACTAACAGACTGAGGAGGGTGCAAATAATTAGAACTTAGATTGTCAACTTGGTCTCCAAAGTCAGTCACGCAGAAAATGCACTGGCTTGACATATGATGCACAGTGCTGTTTTATAAAAGTAAAACTGCTTATTTTGGGGGAAAATGTTGATGGCATATTTACGCGTCCCAATCATTCATTTTTATGGGAGCAGAGGCAATAGCATTGATGAAGATGGATTCTTTGGAGCCAATGTCAGTTAACTTAACTTTGGTTGTTCCTGGAGTACCATTCATTTAACTTTCCCTTTTCTTGTCTCTCCTCCCCCCAACCCACCCACCATCAGAGATGATACATTTAATGTAAAAAGTCAGTTGTCGATATAAATCTTGCAAAAAGTCATTTGTATTTAGAAATAAAGATGCTCAGGTATATAAGCACAGTGGTCTCTGTGAGTAAGAACTTGTTACTGAGATACGGCTGTACATCGCAAAGTTGTTACAGGAATCCGAAATTGATTCACAGAAAACACGCACACCCAGACACACACACCTTGACTGAGGTTAAACTGCTCTCCTCTTCTTCTTGTCATAATAACGTAACATAATGATAGTGCTGTCATTATAAATATTTGGAGACTTCTGCATCTTGATAATTGATGGATTCTGAATGTTGGAGAACTCAGAGAATAATTTTTAAATCAGCACGAGCATCATGTTCAAAGTGTTTCCTTGGATTTTCAGAATGAAAACCAGAACCCACCTCTATTTCTTAGGAAATGATTGGGAAACGTGAGCCAGCGAGGCACACGCACTCGGTCCTGTGTTACTTCTTGTCTTTCTCCGGTAAATTGAAAATGGTACCTCCCCTCTGTGAGTCTGCCACTCCCACATGCTTGGCCAGGGTGCCATACACCTGCTGGTGTCAGCCGGAACCCACCGGAGCCTATGGCAGCTCACATATCGCCTTGTCCCAGGAAGGTTTGGGAACGCAGGTCACCTGGGCTCTGTTTTCAAGTAGTGTGACGGCAGCTGTGGGAAGCCCAGCGCCTGACAGGCTCTCGCTGTACTTACTGGTGGGAAAGACGAGCTAGGGGAGCAGAAGGGAGATGTTTTCATCTACCATGCAGCTCTGACGTGGCTCTTCTGTAAAAGAATGCACTGCTCACTGGCTTTCCGCACTGCGAACAGGTGCAAGAGAAGGGAAACCTTGGGTTTTTTAAAAATTTTATTTTATTTACAATTACTAATGAATCGTGGTAGGCAGAATTATGCCCACCTCCTGATTCCCCAGAACCTGGGACTGATTGTGTTTCCCTACATGGCCAAAGGGAATTAGGTAGCAGATGGAATTAAGGCTGCTAACCATCTGGCTTAAAAATAGGGAGATTATCCTGGATAACCTGGGTGAGCCCAGGGTAATCGCAAGGGTCCTTACATGGGGCAAGGGAGGCAGAAGAGGTCAGAGTGATGCTGTGTGAGAAGGATTTGACCTGCTTGGATGGCTTCGAAGATAGAGAAAAAGGGCCACAAGTCAAGAGTGTGGGCAGCCTCTGGAAGCTGGAAAGGGCAAGAAACGGATTCTCCCCTAGAACTTCCAGAAAGAAACACAGCCCTGCCGACACCTTGATTTTAGCCCAGTTTGGACCTCTGAACTACAGAAACTAGCATAATAAAATGTGTCTTGTTTTGAGCCACTAAGTTTGTGGTGATTTGTCACAGCAGCAGTAAGAAACTGATAACACGGAGTGATGGCTTGAGATGGGACTCTCAACTTTAGAGTACATTGGAATTATCTGGAGGGAGATTTTAAAGCCCTCACATTGGGGTCACCCCTCCACCCCCAACCCCCAGACCAATCATGTCAGAATCTCTGGGAGTGGGAGCCAGAAATCAGAATTTTGGAAACTCCCAGGTGATTCCAATGCACAAGCAAAGTTGAGAAGCAATCATCTTATTTCATCTACCTATTAAATGCATATGTACACTTATATTTGTAGATATAAATGTACTTAGAAATAAAGATGCTCCGGTATATATGTAAGTGCAGTGGTCTCTGTGAGTAAGAAATAATATTTGTATCTATAAAATATAAACATATTTGTATGCATGTGTACACACACACAAACACACACACACACAACCTTTCTGTAAAATGGGAAGTTTTTAGTAAGTGAAGATAATTATATAAGAGGTTATGCATGTAAGAAAGTTATTTTGGTATAAGTAGTTGAGAGCTACTAAAGAGATTTTAAATATTCTTCCTTGGTAACATCAAAAAATGTGTTTATTTTCTTATTTTATAGTTTTCTGGGCCTGTGGATGAAAGGGGGCTCTGTAATATATCATAAATTCCTAACTGGGTAGGCCATAGCGGATAGTCACACCCCAGGCCTGTGACTTCTTCAGTGAAAGGTTTTTAAGCCAGCCCTATCCATAATTTTTGTGCATCCAGGTAAACACACCTTTGAAATACCAGAAGTAATACCCCTCAAAGGCATAACCACCCTCAAGAGGGCACATTCAATTGCCTTGCTTTCTCCCACCATCATGTGATCTTCCTTACGTTCCCTCCTTAATTCCAAATGCATAAAAGAAACTACAAAACTGTCATTCTCTGGAGCACTTTAGATCTTGCTTCCCAGCAATTGTCATCAGTTTTGGCTCAAATAAAGTCTTATAAAAGTTCTTCAGAGGTTTGGACGTTTCTTACGTCGACAGGCCTATCAGTCTCAAAGTATGTTCTAATGTGGGAGCCATCCTTAAATTAATGTCAGATAACTGACACCTTGGGAAAAACAAAGTTATTTTATGAAAGTTTTTTTTTTTTTACTATTAGTACACTTAGCCCTTTATTTGAGGTTTGTCTGCACCTCTCCGTGAGCATTTGGGCTCTGACTGTAGGCTTTGACCTTAGGCCATTTCCTTAACTTTGCCTGGAGCCTTTGTTTCCATGTCAGTAAAACAAGGGCCACGACTCTTCCCTTTCCTGTAGTTGTAGGGATTAGAGCGTGCAAGTATAAAGTATCGAGCACAGTGCCTAGTCTGCAATCATGACTTGATAAATGAAATTTTTATAGTACCATAGGTCAAGTCCAAACCAAACGAATGGAAAGGAAGAATAAAGTGGAAATTCAGTGGCTGTGAGAATAGAAAAGAGTGTGTTGCTAGGCATGGAATCAATGAGGAAATTCAGGGCTTTGGCTGGGCCAGATGTTCATCATTTTACAGGTGCCCAGCAGGTGTGGCAGAGGTGGGCACAGCTGTGTGAAAGAGCTCTAGCCTACTAAATAGCAGACATTGAGCCAAGCCCCTGGAGGTGTGGAGACATAGAAAACCTGGTGGACTTAATGGACATTTAAGATGCAACAGACCAGCCTGTGCCCAGATGACGCAGGTGTTTTCAGTTCCACTCTGTCCCCTGAGGGCTGGGACTGTGACTTAAGGTTCTCTGTCATCTGATTCCCCAGCTCAGATCTGGGCACATAGCAAATGCACAATAAAACCTTGCTGTTTGCTTAGCTAGCACGTAAGAGTCACATAAAAATAATTAAGAGAAATGTAACACATTCAGTCTCTTTTCAATTTCAGTAAGTGGAAAGCACAAAGGTTCTTGAAACCAGGGGTGCTTGGGCTGGAGTTGGGCCACAGAACTCAAGTGGGTGAGCCCAGGCTCACAGTTTGACGTTGCACTGGTCTTTCTTAATGTCAGTTCATCTGTCTGGTGGTGATGGAGTGATAGCAGTATCTACAGTGCCTACCTCACTGGATTAGTGCCTCAATCAGGTGTGACGACTGTGAAAGTTTTCCAAAAATTTGAAATAAAGTAATAATTTGAGGTTCAATAGAGGTAAAGCTCACATCTGGTTGGGGAGATAAGAGAAGTGTTTCTGAAAACGTTATTATCCAAGGGTAGCAGCTAAAGAAATTTTCAAGTTGTTCAGGATTCAGACTCTCCTGTGTTCCTGATGCAACTGGTAGATCTGTGTTAATGGGGAAGATGGATGGGATGGGCATGGGCTGTGAAGCCATACACACCTGGGCTCAAATCCCAATGGGTTTGCATTCGCTCACTGTATGTGGAACCTCAGCCAAGACTCTTCTCTGACCCTTAGTCCTTTTCTACAAAGAAGAGAGATGATCTCAATATGGTAGGCCTTACTATTATGTATTTTCACTGCATGCCTCTGACAGTGCCTGCACCACAGTATGTGAAGGCCATCAGTGTTCCACCTTCACTGGGGAGCTCTCAAGAAGTGCGATTGTTTACAGGACAGATTAGAGTTGGACGCCTTCCCCTGCTAAAAGACAATAATTATTTATTTTGGTTTCTTTTTAAAGACTTATAATTAAATATAATTTGTATATATTATATATGCATATATTGTATGTATATAGACATTCTTACAATGCCAGTAAAGTACAAGCTCTATCAATGCCCTTTTTAAAGGGAGGTTTCCTTTTAAAAAAAATCAATTTTCATCAGAGAAATATGAAACTAAATTATTGTCCCATCTGACTTCAAGGATCAGACAATTGGAATTTTTTCTCTTGCAATACAGTCAAATCTAAGACCATCTTCAGGACTCTCTAGAGAAATGCATTGAACAGCCCTAGTGATTTATGGCTTGGCGATTTCTTCCTGGTTTCTGATTGGAGCCAGGTCAGCTGTCTCCAGCCACTCCTAAAATGCCCTCCTTAGTCACTCTGCCTTTTCCTCTTGCCAGGAACACACCACTGTGGTGTAGTATACAGGAAAGAAGATGGGACTGGGAATCAAAAGATGGCAATGCACAAAGCCCAGTGCTTCCTGCTACGAGCCAAGTAGCACCGTGTAATAGAAACTGCCTCTGAATTGCCTCATCTGTGGAATTATGCCACAAGATTGCTATCAGCATTGAATGATGTCATGCCTTAAGATCTTCAAGTATTTCTACAATATGAGATGTTATTATGATGCATATAATGAAGGATGGAAGAGAGTTTAAAAGATACAAAGCTAGAAAGTAATAGATTCAATTGCTTTTACTCGCTCCTAGCAACACTCCTCATTTCATAAAATCCCCTAGGTTTCCTCCTTTACTATTGTACAATATCTAGTCGCACTGCAATGTATAGCTCTGGAATGGTTTGTAATGAAGACCTTTCATTCAGCAAATACTTTCCAAGTACCTACTCAGTGCCAGCCCTGGTCATACCAGTGAACAAAACAGACAAAAAGGTCTGCCCTCGTGGTCCTTATGTGACTTTCCAAAAACCCAGAGATGGTGATTCAGGAGAGTCCTCTGACACACAGCTGCCCCAGTGAGGTCCCAGGGGCTTCTTTTCCTCCTCTTCCACCCAATATAATCTTGAGGCCCAGATCTCTGAGAAACCCACTTCTTGGCTTTAGTCCAGGGACAGGCATTTGGAATGTTAAGTCAGGCCAATGCTTGGTGCTCAGAAGTTGGACAGGAACCATGTGCTGAGTGCCAGCAATGCTGTTTGAGAACTAGTATCTGGGTTTAATTTCCACTGTCTGTCAGAAGGAAGCTTTGATCAGGCCCTGCATTTTTTCACTTCTCCTAAGTGACTGGAGGCTACTACTGGCCCATTACCACTGCCTCCGTGTGAGCTCTGGGTTGGCCATGATATTACAGATTTATTTACATGAATCTCCCCCCAGACTGCCTCGCCCATCGCTTCTCTCTCTCCCCGCCAGTCTTGGTATAGTTAGTGCTAGGGCCTCACGATGGGAGTGAATGTGTGTCCAGGAAGGTAAGGGATGGGAAATGGGGCGGGAGACCCACACGCATTGCAGAAGGAAGTGCAGCCCGAGTAAGTGACTGCAGCTGGCATTTAATGGCTTTTCTTCTCTGCCATCATTTTCCTTTAAGCCCAAAAGAAACTCTTTGTAATACGTGTTAAAATTATGGTTCAGATTTCTGATGATCAAGTTACATAGATTAAAGTAATGGATACCAGACTCCGCATCAATTCAGGTATAAATATGGATGAAATGAATGTACATTATCCACTGTTATAAATCTGTGTGTTCAAGGAAAGACATAAATCTCCCAAACCTTTCCTACCTCAGGGTATGGAGGTTTTTCCTTTTTTTCTTTTTCAGTGTTTTCGATGAAATTATGATTTGGAGTAATTTGCTGGTTTTGCAGAAAACCTCTGGGTTTTTGTTTTTTTTTGGTTTTTTTTTTTTTTACAAGAAAGGGTAGAGTATATTATTTATAATGGAGAGTCATTAAAATGCTCCAGGAAGTCATCACTGCAGAGGGGGTTGGAGAGGGAAGGGGTTATATGGCATTCCAGATGTGCATGTGTGGAGAAGGGCCATGCATTTGGAGAAATTTATAGCACCTGGCTCCATTGTAAAGGGTTCTTGGCCTGGGGGCGTTTCTGTTCTCTTCCCTTCCCCTCAGCCCTATCAACACTGTGCATGCAGGGGCGCAAAGGTGTCAGCGCATGATGGACACATGGCCACAGGATGTTGTGGCCTGGAAGGGAAGACCGGGTTCTCGCTCCTGCTAAGCCACAGGGCTGGTGAAAGTGTCTGAGCTCCTTGCAGCCTGGGGCCTCACAGGAACAAGAAGAAGCCGGCCCCGCCCCCCCCTCAGGGAAAGAAAAGAACAAAGCCTCATGCTGTGCAAAAATGCACCCCTCAGCTGTGTTGCTCAACAGCTGCATGGTTGGTCACCTTAGTTTACCTCTTTTGAGTTTCACGATCTGTAAAATGAAGGCAATAATGCACATTCGTAAGGGTGGTATGCAGACTGCATGAGATTATGAGTGAGAAGGCACCTAGCGCAATTCCTTTACCTTCCTGCTGTAGGGCTGAAAGACTCATGACCCCATTGTCCCAAGTGGAACTGCATCACGGACTCTCAGCCTTCCTCCAGCTCCCCTGAGCTGAGGCCATTGCTGACCCCACACGGAGCTCAGCTGTGTCTGTAGTCCCGAGTAGTAAATTGAAGAACTGTACAAGGAGGCCCAGGCGCTTTCTGTGGTATTGCTCCACTCTCCTCCTCTGCAGCATCCACATGAGCAAAAACCACTTTGTCTTCATTCCAGGCAGCAAAAGGGAATATGGGCAAAGTAGGGCATGCCCTCCCCTTTCAGAAGCAACCTGGAAATGACCGACATCACTTTCCTTCACATTCCACTGGTCAGAACTTAGTCATATGGCCCTACCTAATTATGAAGGGGACTGGGAATAGTATTCTTTATCTGGGGCAGCCATGGACCCAGCCATAGAGGTAAAGGAGATGGCTATTGGTGGATAATTGGCTGTCCCTTCCTGAGGGGGTAATAGGGAGCTGTGCCAGAAAATCAAGTAGAACCATATGCTTGAAGAGAGAGTTTTGGGTGGGGAAAAGAAGATTGTTATCTAATGGATCATGAAATGTGTTTATGTCTAATAATAAGATTAATTAGGATGTAGTTATATGGCTTACATTGTTGATGTGCGAATTCCAGAGGCCAAGGTAACTGAGCCTGTTCTATTGTGGGTCAAGTCAAGTTTACTTTCCTCTGCAGCCACAGTCAGTCAGTCATCGTATGCCTGCCCAATGCCCTATGTGCTTTTTACCTTTGTACTCCAGTGCGTATTCCATGGCCTGCCACAAAGCTATTGATTCAATTGCTGAATGAGTGAATGAATTAGTAAATGAATGAGTGAATGATTGAGTTAGAGAGTATGAGAGTGAAGTAAAGGACAACAGGATGGCAGTGATTTCAGTGGGCATGCTCATAAACAAAACCAAATCAGTTTCACTCTCTTGAGCCACCATCTCCCTTACCCTTAAAAGATGGCTTTGCTTCTCATTTATACAGAGAAAAGAAAAAGCAAAAATTCCTCAGTGTCTACGCTGGTCCAGCAAATTTACCAGCCTGCAGGTCCATCCCTGCTTTCTTCCCTTCTGTTAAATTGGGCAAGGCATTCCACCAGGACCTACACAGTTCCTCCCTTTGCTCCTCAGAGTCTTATTCCATCATTATGCCCTCTACATTCACCTTCACATCCTTCCTTCTCTCTGGATCCTTCAGAATTTAAATAGGTTCAAATTACTCACATCTTTAAAAAAAAATAAATATTCACTCAACCTCTATCTACAATTGTATCTTTCTCCCCACCTTCTTGAAGCAGTTACTAAATGCACTGTTCCTACTTCTATACTTCCCACTCCCTTTTCATTCATCCCACTGATGTTTGGCTTCCATCCCTACCTACCCTGACCCTGCTGGTCAAAGTCACTGATGATCTTCCTGTTGCAATTACCAAGGGCATTTTATAGTTCTTATCTCATTTGGCCTCTTGAAAGCATTTAACCTTGTCAACCACTCCCTTTTTAAGAAGCTCCTTCCCATGGCTTGTGTAAATCACCAACCATCTTGGTTTTTCTCTTATGTTAGGATGCTTCTTCTGTGTCTCCTGTGGATTCTCTTCCTCTGCTCATCATTAAATGTTAGTGTTTCTCAGGCATCTGTTCTGGGCTATCTACTGTTCTTACTCTATACACAGATTCCTGGACATCTCACGCACTGCCATTGTTTCTATGCATATGTAACCTATACACATCTGATGTCCAAATGTATATATCTAGCCCACTCTTCCATCTAGAGCGTGCAGACCCACCTGCCTCCAGGACACCTTCATTTAATGGGTTGTCGGAAAAGTCATGACGTATTTTTTCTGTTTTTCATTGCAAAAATGCATCATGACTTTTCCGACAACCCAATAGATATTCTAGAGGCCAGAATTCTCGAAAACACTAAAATACCTAGAACACTTCATGTCTAACATTAGATTCAGGCTCTACCACTCACTATTCTTGTGCCTTGCTCGTCTCCTTTGTAAAGTGAAGGTAAGGGTAATTCAGGATTATAGTGGAATCAAATGGATTCATATATGAGACTGTGATATGTATACTGAAATGCATGTGAAGGATGACAATGACTTTATATTAACCAACAAGGCTCTATTGAGTACCTACAGTGTGTCTGGCATGGTTCTGGATGTTCTCATGAGTACTGACTAGAACAATCCATGACTCCTGTCCTGAGGACCTTACAGATTGATTAGGAAAGGGGAACATGAAATAATGAAGCATTAAACTGTGACTTAGGCAACAGAGCTTGCAAAAATTAGAAAAGCCAGTGGCATCACCAGTGGAGTTCCAGAGGAGTTCTCTATTTTCTTTCCGCCCCACTCATCCTCTTCCTAAAGCTGCTGCCCTGCCCATGGCCCAGAGCTATAGCCCTAGTTATCACATATGACCTCTCACCCACAGCCAGTCATATCCACCTGGCCTGGGCTGAGCAGATCAGAATGTCTCTCCTAGGGAGATGTATTCAGGCAGTGTTGAGAAGTGATAATGTAGCAGTGACGCCAGATTTAATGCCGTGGGGACATCAACTAAAGATTGTGAGTACCAAATGCCAAAAATCTGGCAGTGAAAGGGAAAATGGAGCAGATAAGCAGGGAGCAGTGGAGATGAAAGACCAGGGAGAGCAGTGGAGAGCAGAGGCTGGAAGTCGGCTTTTCAGTTCTCTTGAGACCTGGCTGGGTTTCCTGCAATCATGTTAACTTGCAAATCCTAGTCCTGTGCTCATTCTAGTATTGCATGGCACCATATCACATTTATGCTTGTTTTTAAAATTATAGGAAGATATTTCAACATTATGCTCCTTCGTTAGTTACCAGTGTAGATTTAAATTGCAATTTGATTCAAGTTGACCAGAATATATGAGCAGTTGATGTTTTTCTACCTCTAGTTTCTAATGGGAATTACTTCCCTTCATGCATCCGTTACACATTAATTACTTTAATAATAATAACAGCAGTACTAGTGTCTTAATTTTATTGTGGTTTAGTGCTTACAAAGATTTCACACACATTTTCCCATGTGAGCCTCATGATAACTCTGTGTGGCTCAGAGACAGTAAGTGAATTATTTCAAGTTACACAGCAAGATCAAGTCATAAATTGAGGTTGACTCTTAATCTACTTCCAAAGCAGATTAAAGGTACAAAAGTTCAAACAATGCATTCTCTAACCTATGCCCGAGATAAGAATGGATGCAGATACCTCTCACATTGCAAAGACTTAAGTCATTCTTGTTTGCCTTTATATTCAAATTCCCAAAATCCCAACAGAGGAGAAAGCCCAAATTCAGCTCAGCTCACCAACATTCTCTAATTTCTTATTATGGGTTAGCTCTGAGCTAGGCTCCAATTTTATTTTTTTGTGAACAGACTTGCTGGGCCTGAAACATCTGTATTGGGGCAGGTAGATAATCAAGCCTGACCTGTTAAAACATCGAGTGTAACTTTCAAAAGGTCTTCTTTACAGTGGTAGAGGTTGTATTACTCAGGGACAGGAGTCAGCTGTTTTTGTGGAAACTTCCCCGCTATTCAGCTCTGACATCTGGCTCCCAGGACACCTGATCTAGAGGATACTGAAAGCAAAGTAGCATGGTAGCTCAAGGCTTCTGCTACCGAGAGCACGAGCATTCGCGTGATCTCATAAAACTTGCAAAAGCTGCTAGATCATTCCTGGGACAGCCAACCTCTTTCACATCTATTCTGAGAGGAGGAAGAAGTCCAGTTTTAGTCTCCCTTTCTAAAAGGTGGGCTGAAGGAGTGCTCTCAGAGAGCCCCCAGTCTCATGAAGCAGAGAACTTCCGAGGAGGAAGAACAGCTGATCTCTTTGCAGTATGCTCCAAGCACAGGCTTGGGCTAATGGAATGCCTGCCAGCCTGTCCCCACTCTCCAAGTGCTCTGCCTCTCAGAGCAGTACCTCCCTGCCACTCCTCCCTTGCAGATGAACAGAATGAGGGCAGATTATAGAAAAGGGATGCAGTGTGGCTGTTAGACTAGAAGGTGAGCCTAATGAAAAGGATTCTATACTACCAATCATACCCGCACCAGCATTTCCACCTTCCTCCAAGTTCCCTAAGATAAAAAGGGAAACATTTAGACAGTAAGTCCCTGTTTAAAGAGGCACAAATCAGCACCACCAAAGCTTAGGTGTTGATCCAGTTCCCTGACAAATTATTGGTCTTCATTTCAAGAAATTTGTTGGTATTGGAAACAATAGCTGAGACCCCTTGGTTTCTAAGAAATGGAAAGAGTAACTGTCAGGCATAGAGTCACCCTTCAAGCCTCCTTCCTGTGTGACAATCTCAGAGCAGACCTCCAGAGCCTGGATAGCCTAACATGGCGGCCGTCTCCTCTCAGCAGGAGCTCCACGTCTCCTCTTCCTGGGCCCCCCAGTAAATACCTGCTCATGTGAGCCCTGGGGCCCCAGAGGAGAAGCACCGAAGCAGTGGGGTGCCTGCTACTGCGCCACCTTGTTAGTTAGAGCGGAGGTCAGTTTTGCCCAGGGAGTGCCTCGTATCCTATCCTTTCCTGAGTCAGGCTTCTTAGAAGACGCCTGACACAGCTGCAAAGGGTTTGTGATCCCAGGTGGGCCATCATATAATTTAATTGGCTCTCAGAGGCCCCTTCCTTTATACCTGGAGGTCTAAAATACTGACAGCACCTCCTCAGCCCAAAGGAATCAGAAGCCAGTGACCCTTCCATTAGTAGGAGCCATTACACCTCAGGGAAGCTGGCACTGTCCTGAGGAGGGCGGGTGAAGTGTATGCCAACCCCATCCCAGGAAGGACAACTGAGCTCATAGAGACACTGGATAAATGTGGGTAAGTTCAGTGTAGCCAAGGCCTGTAACTCAAGGAACAGAGAATACATCTTCTAAAGAACCTGTCAACTTGCCCCACTTTGTAATTAAAAAAAAAAGTAACCTTGAAAATCCATCTTTCATCCAGTGTTATCCAAAACGAATCCCATTTTCCTCTGTGGCTCTTTTGCTGTTTCCAAGATGCATTAACTCCACTATCATTTTAATGAATCTGTGGAATGTGCATGTGTCTAGTCTGCACACTGGAAGCCGGGTGAACAGACTCAGTTTGATGCTGCAGTTGGCCGGGTAGTTGGGGGTGTGGGAAGGCTTTCTCCGCACGGAAGTCCCAGGAGAAGTTACAACCAAGGACAATGGGTTAGAGGAGGAATGTCATTTAGGTCACTAAGGGAATTAGTAACTGCCCTTTATGTAGTCTTTTTAAGTACCAGGCACTGTTTTAAGCACCTAATATGTACTAACTCATTTAATCCTCATGGTAACCCCATGAGGTGTATAATTATCATCTTTGCTGTATGGCTAAAGAAACCAAGGCTCAAAGAATGTTCAGTAGTTTGTTCAAGTCCAGGAGAGCAGCATGTCTCAGATTCTTTCCCCAGGCAGCCTGGCTCTGCAGACCATACTCTTAGCCCACACTCTCCGTGGCCTCTAATACAATGACAAAAATCTCAGACAGTTGGATCCGGAAGGTGAGGTGGGAAGCAGAGAATGGACAATGAGGTAAAAAAAAAAAAGGAGCAGGGGCTTTGTATACCATACTGAGATATTTTATTTCAGAGGCTAGCTTAAAAAGCGTGTGCTTAAATGCTTCTTAGAATATGTACCTTGTTGTGTAATCTTTTGTTTCAAAGGACTTAAAACTTATTTCTCAAACTAGGTATACATATTGCCAGGGCTATATGATAAACCACCATTTGAATGTATCAATTTACAGAAAAAAAGGTCTTAAGTTTGTACTTCAAAATTATTTTGATGACGCATCACACAAAAGCACCAACAAGCAACTACTTGCTCCTATAAATTGCATTTTATTAGATGCTTTGTTCATTACACAGGGTTTACAAAACAAAATATGCTTACTCCTATTTTCTACCAATGAATTCCCTGATAATGCAAAAGTATAGAAAATTTCTCTCACTCTCTCTCTCTCTCTCTCTCTCTCTCTCTCTCTCTCTCTCTCTCTCTCTCTCTCTCTNCTCTCTCTCTCTCTCTCTCTCTCTCTCTCTCTCTCTCTTTCTCTCTCTCTCTCTTTCTATCTCTATCTCTCTCTCTCTTTCTCACCTCCCCACCCCCCAATATGATTTGGGGCTTATTATCTTTATTTTAAAGTGTAATGATCTTGAATTTATGAATATTTATCACTAAAACAGGAAGTTTTAAGCATTAACTTGAAAGTAGTACAAGTCTACAAAATGAGCAAAATCTAGACATAACCTGAAATCACTGACCACCAAAATAATCCATGGCCTTGCCTCACTATATAATTCACAGGAGGAAACGGTAGCACTAACCAACCACAATTAATGAACAAATATTTTATTTCAGAGGCTAGCTTAAAAAGTGTGTGTTTAAATGCTTCTTAGAATATGTACCTTGTTGTTGTGTAATATTTTGTTTCAAAGGGTTTAAACTTTGGTATCTCTTGTATAAGACTTCGAATCATAAATACATAGGTTTGGCATTAAATTTTTAACCCTGAAAATTTTGTGGGACAATTATCTGAATTTAGATGGCAGTGATATGATGAAAAAATTCAAGCAAACAAAATATGCTTAACATTTCTTTTGAGTTCAATATCAAAAATCATCTTGGAAGGTGAAATGCAAGTAACAGGAGGGGAAAGAGAGAACCAAATCTAGTTAAGGTCAAGAAAGAAGCAGCCATGCTGAAAAATTGTGCCATTATTGAATGATACCATTACACACTCCTTTTTAATGTGCTCAGAAATATATTCTTGAACAACTGGATGAAAAACTGAAGTCAATTTGATTCTATAATGTCAAACTGTATAAAACACTGATGCCAGTTTTGTGGTCACTTTATCCTTTTTAGATTGAAAGTATTTGGATTAAAATGTTTATTTGCAAAGTAGTGACATAATATAAACATTTTTGAAATGATATATAAATATAAAAATAAGATGGTATACATGTGAAATAATATATATACACACACACATATACACATACGATTTGTGTGCTCAGATGTGAAAACGGCTCACATCAAGACCACCATATACCCCTGAATATGTTAGTCACCTTTGTATTATTTTTCTGAGAATGCATCACCAAAAAAATACATCTCTTAAATTTCTCAGTATGTTCAATAGGATGGAAAACTCATAAATTTTATTTAATAAATAGAGTAGTGGGAATATTCATCTTTTAAGATGAAGCTGAAATGAAACAAGATGTGAATTTGACAACTTACACTAAGTCTGCAAATAACCAGAGAAATAACTGAGTTGTGATTTGCTAATGAGTGGCTAAACAGCTCTTTTTGTAGTAGAAAGGGGGAGAAACATAACAAACAGTGGGAACCTAGATAGATAAAGTGAAAGATTTTGTCTTTCTCCTCAATGATTAAAAAGAGGCCTACACATTTTGGCTCTCCGAGGAATTTCAGTGAACAATTCTATGAACAAATAAAAGACAGAATCGAATATTGTATTATAACCAAGTGATGTTTGACAGTTGCTTGATGAGGATTAACCATGGGACTGCTGTTTGGAGACCCTTAGTCCATTTAAATGTCATGAAAGTTACAGCAGTCATAGGAAAATGAATCCCACTATCAGTAATGTTTCTCTAGAGTGACCATATACTTTATCATCCAACTCAGTAATAAAAGTGGGTCCTATTAATTGAAAATGAAAATTGACCCCATTTATTAATAAGCCAGGGCAACGTTATAAGCTAACACTGTCAAAGTACTCCAATAAATGCTGTCATTGTATACTTTTCCCTACATCCCTGGACACCCCTACCCACCCCCCCCCACCCCCCCAAAAAAATGAATGAAAAGGAAAAGCACCAGAAAATATAATGCGACACTGTTTCCCTGTGTGATGGTTAACTTGATGTATCAACTTGCCTGGGACACAGGATGTTCAGATATTTGACTAAACATTGTGGCATTATGGATGTGTCTGGGAGGGTGTTTCCAGGTGAGATGAGCATTTGAATCGGTAGACTGAGTAAAGCAACTTGCTCTCCCCAGTGAATGGACCTCATTCAAGTCATGAAGGGTCTGAGTAGAAAAAAAGAAGTGGAGGAAGGAAGAACTGACTCTGCCTGACTGAGCTGGGACATAGGTCTTCTGCACTTGGACTGGGAATCACAGACATACGTAACTTGGAGATATTCTGTGTTCAGTCCCAGACTACCACAATAAAGCAAATATCACCATAAAGTGAATATCACAGTGAAGCAAATTAGACAAATGTTTTTGGTTTTCCAGTGCATGTAGAAGTTATGTTTACATGATACTGTGGTCTACTAAGTGTGCAATAATAGCATTATATCTAAAATCAATATAAATACCTTAATTTTAAAATGCTATATTGCTAAACAATGCTAACCATCATTTGAGCCTTCAGCAAGTCTTTTGGCTTGTGGAGGGTCTTTTTGCTGATGGAGGGCCTTGTCTTGATGTTGATGAAGACGCAATATCTGTGAAGTGCAGTGAAGTGAAGCTCAATTAAAACAAGTGTGCCTGTACACCATTGGCTTCCCTGGTTCTCAGACCTTTGGGATTGAACTAGAACTACATTACTGGCTTTCCTGGGTCTCCAGGTTGCAGATAGCATATGTGGGATTTCCCAACCTCCATAACTACATTAGCTAATTCCTTATAATAAATAACTGTGTTTGTCTATTCTTCTATTCTATTCTATTCTATTCTATTCTATTCTGTTCTGTTCTATTCTATTCTATTCTATTCTATTCTTATTCTATCAATTCTGATTGATTGAAGAATCTTACACCCTGAGACAGTGTAAGTGATTGACAAGTGGATCATTGACAGCATAAGCTATGCCATAACAGACTTGAGGTTGAGATGGACTCCTTCCATCTTTTCCATCTCTGCTCCCATACCACATAGCTGTATGTACCTGTTTCTACCCTCATGAGTATTTCTCTGGAAAAGTTTGAAAAGAATGCTGTTGGCAAGTGGGAATCACTGAAGGAGTGTAGACCAGAGAGAGGCCTCACAAGATTTTATTCTAGAAGGGCCACTCATTTTTGCTGCAGAGAAGTGGATGGAGAGAAGTGGTGTAAAAATTGGGACATGAATTCTACTGTTGTAGTCAGTTGTCCAGGCAGAAAATAATGAGAACTGGAGTTCAGACCCTGACTACTAGTAGAGAATATATTAAAGGGATGAACGAATTTACCACATCAGGTCATAAGTGGCTTTGTTCAACCATCTAGACTCTTTCTAACCTGGATCTATATAGCTTGACATCTGTTGAAGCTGAAGGCTCCAGTTCCAAATTTCTGTTTGAGAGGAATGGCAAAGAATCCCCACTCCATTCAGCGGAGGCGAGAAAATGAGTTCGCCAGATACAAACATGGCAATGTAGGCCTGTTTCCAGGTAATCGGGCATTCAGAAAATAGAAGTATAGAATGTTTTCTTTAATAAGCATGGTAGAGAAAGAAGAAAAGTGAACTAGAAGGACATTAACATTTTTTAAAAGGTGGAAATGTGTCAGTCACTGTACATGGCACTATGCACATCTGCTGCTGTGATAGTCCCCCTGAGGCAGGGACAGCTCTTCCCCTCTTACAGATGGAGTGATGCAAATGTCCCGTGGCCACATGCCTGTTAGCATAGGACTCAAGATTCCAAGCAGATCTGTCTGCCTCCAAAACACATGCTTGTCCTGGCCTCTGCATGATGCTGTTTGACCTGGCGTGCAAGGACGGCTGGCCTTGGGGACCTCGCCTCTTGGAATAACATTTTGCTTCCTGGCAAGGAAACAAAAATCCCCAATATATTCTGTAACTAGCCTCTTTCTGGAACAAGTAGGTCTTCCTCAAGTTCTTTTCATGATTAAATTTTATCCCAACAGGCCCAAAATTAGGTCACATATCTGTGAGTTCCAGTTCCACTTCACGAATTTAATTAACAAACGGATCCAGTGCCTTTCATATGCCCAGCCCTAGGCCATGCTGCAGCGTGCAGAAAGGTTGACCCTGCCCTCAAGGAGCTCTCAGCATAGACGAGATGCAACATGGGTATAAATAATCATAATGCAAGGCAAACAGATGAGTATCATGTTAAAGATACACTTAGAGCAATGTGGAAATTTTAGATCTCATCCAAGTAAAACTTCACAGATCAGAAGGCATTTGGGCTGGGCTGGAAGGATACACCGAAGTAAATGTGTGGAGTTGGTATAAGGTGTCTCAGGCAGAGGAAACGTATAAACAGGGGCCCTGAGGCTGGTAATTAGGAGCATGGGCAGGGAACAGCAAGCAGCGGCGCAGTGGTGATGAAGCCCCGTCCAAAGGCAGTGAGGAGAGGGTGCCGGATGTTTCCATTCTGACACTGACATTTGAGAGCTTGATTGTGTTCCTGGCTATTCTCGGGAGCGGCTGTGGCAATCTCTGAGGCTGGTGCAAGGCTGAGCACTTCTATCTTTGTGCCGTCTTTTTTCTTTTGATGAGTCCTTGGACATATGAAATCCACCTCCTTTCCTGATACTGTTATCAGACCTCATACTTGTATTCAAAATGGGGTCAAAAAAAGAAGAGAAGAAAAGGGCAATTGATTCATGTGTTTCAGTCATTTCCTTGGGAACACGCTGAGCTTTTACTCTGGGGTGACTGCAGAAGAGACCCCACCTGTGATTACATCTGTCAGGCAGTGGCTGTGTTACACTAGGTACCTGGGGAAATAAAATCACGGGCAATTGCCAATGTCGGCGTGCCTGGAGAGCTGTCTGCGTGCAGTACAATAATGGGCGAGTTTCTGTGCATGTGTGTGGGAACCAGTTGGCTAGGACTTGGCAGGGGGATTCTAGATTTGAATCAGCATTGATAAGGTCCTTACTCAAATCTCAGATTATCTGACTCTGTATATGGACAGAGGCACACAATGAAATGATGCCTAAGGGTACATAGTGTCAACAGGTAGGTTCTAATTTTACCTTTTACCTTGCATCTTGACTATATCCATTCCATATATCATGCAGCTACCAGAGTGGCATTTCTAAAAGATAAATCTGACCACATTACCCTCATGTTCTTACTTAAAATCCTTCAATGTCTCCCAGTTATCTAGAGGATAAAATCTAAGGCTTGCCATGACCTGGACTCAGGTTACTTCTCCAGCTCAGCTCCCAGCATTCCCCACCTCACCCTTCATGATCCAGCAACAATGGGTTCTGTGTGGTTCCTGTGCATTTTCCTGCTCATATTGCTTTCTTCTCTCCTGCCTCCTTTGTCCTCTTCCTCCCTCTCCCCTCAACACACACACACACACACACACACACACACACACACACACACACACACGTCTAGAATATCCTTCTCAATCTTTCTTCCCAGTTTTCCCAGATAACATTCCTTTTTTTTTTTTGGCTTTTAAGACTCAGCTCAGTTCTTCTTTACTTCAGAAACTTCCCGTCCCCCCTGACTGCACTAGTCTTCGAGTGGTGCCCATATTGAATTCTAAAATACCTACTTATATGATTGCTTCTCGAAACTGTAAATTCTTCAGGTACTTGATTTTGTATACCTCGGAATCTCATGCCTAGCACAATGTCTGGCACAATGCTACATATAGTGACTGTTAATTACATGAATATTGGGTGAAAGGGATGGATAATAGGTGGAAATATTTCTAAGAAGTAGACAAAATCCAGGATTGTATTTCCAGCCTTGGTGTGACGGTTAAGTTTACGTGTCAGGTTGACTGAGCTAGGAGATGCCCAGGTAGCTGGTTAAACGCTAGTTCTGGGTGTATCTGTGAGGGTGTTTCTGGAAGAGATGAGGATTTGAATTGGTGGCCTGAGTAAAACAGATGGCCCTCTCCAGTGTGGGTGGGCATCATCCAAGCTGCTGAGGGACTGCATAGAACAGTTAGGTGGAGGAGGGCTGAACCCTCTCTGCCTGACTACTGGGGCTGAGTCAGAGACTTTCTCAGGCCTTCAGACTCAGCCTGGAATTACCCTATTGGCTCTCCCTTTCTCAGGCCTTTTATCTATACCACCAGCTTCCCTGAGTCTTCAGCTTACAGATGGCAGATCATGGGATCCTCTGCCTCCTAATCACAAGGAGCCAGTACTTTATAATAAACCCTATATAAATAAATAGGATAAAAAAATCCTAATGCTTCTGTTTCTCTGGAGAACACTGACTAATATACTTGGCAAGGTGTTATTTTCTTTAATTTTACAGAAGCTACTGTGGAGCAGAGAGGCAAATGTTGCACCACTAACACTGACCTTTAAAACTGCAATCAGAGCCCCCTGTCCCTAACATAGTGCTCATGTCTCTGTCCTTTGGCACCTCTCAGCAACTAAACACCTATTGCTTCTTGAATCCTGAATTGCCTAGACTTAGAATTCTACGGCTAGAAGAACCTAAAAGAAGATCCATCCTATTTTTCTCTTTTTAGTAGATAATGAAGAGCTAGAAGTGGTCAAGTAACCACTGTTGTCATCATGAGTAAATGTAGAATTAACAACAGTGATCGATGCTACAGAGAAGTAGGTGATATAACAAGAGCCTATGATATAATAAAGAAAACTAACCAAATCAGCAGTCTGATGATTAGCTATTTAATGACTAAATAACTATTCATTGAATACTATGTGCCAAAAACTCTCCTAAGTGCTGAGTACGTAACAGTAAGTAAACAGTCTAAGTTCCTGCTGCATGGAACTTATAGTTGGTGGGAGGGAACAGACAATAAATACGCAAGGAAATAGACGCTATCTCAGAAAGTGATATAATAGACATTAACTGGCAAACAGAAAGGAATAGTTCAAGAGGTACAAAGAGCATAGACAGGAACCCTCAGGAATTCAAGTTCATAAAATGTTTGAAGAATGAAAAATTTCTATAATTAGAACATGGAGATAAGAGTGTCACAAAAAGAGATCAGAGCTGGTTAGTCATATCTCAGATCATGCTGGGCCTTGAGGGTCATGTTGAATTTGAACTAGATCCTCAGTGCAAGATATATCATTGATGAGTTTTAAACAGAAAGTGGCATGTTTAGAGGTGTGTGTGTGTGTGTGTGTGTGTGTGTGTGTGTGTGTGTAAAATACCTGGTAACTGGGTAGAAAATTTGGGGAAGGGAATAGTAACCCTGGAGAGAGAAGTTAGGAAAATATCCCTGTGGTTCAGGTGAGAGATAATGTTGGCCTAGACAAGGGTGAGGTAAGGAGAGGTGGAAAGATGTTTTAGAATTAGTGGAGAAAAGGAGATGTTAGGGTTGATGCCTAAGTTGCTTGAGCAGTTTGGTGGTTGATTATGCCATTTAATGAAAGTGATAACACTGGAAGAGGAACATATTTTGGATAGGAAGAATCAGGAGTCCAGTTATTAAGTTTTGGACATGTCATGATTGAGATGCTTATGAAGCATCTGAGTAGTGGTAGTAGGTAATCAATTGGGTTATTAGGACTAGAAATATGTGTAGGAATCTTGAGATATGCAGAGACTATATGACGCCATGGGAATAGATGAGCTCACCTAGGGTAAGATAGGGTAAGATGAGAAGAGACCCAAAGAACCCCAACATGAAGAGGAGTCAGCAAAGGAGACCGAGAAGCAGAAGCAAAGAAGTAAAAGGAGATTGTGATGTGATAGAGGCTAAGTAAAGAGGAAAAGTCAAGAAGGAAGGAGATTTGAATGCTGCTGAAATTTCAAGTAATGTGCTGGCTGATGATTGTCCATTGGATTTGTAACGAGGTGGTTATCAATCTTCTTACTAAAGGCAATTCTAAAGGATCAAGCCCGGCAGAAATGGGTTGAAAAGTGGATGGGAGGTGATGTCTGGATACCATGTGTTGCAGTTTTTTTTAATGAGTTGGTTGTGAAAGAAAGTAGTTGCTCTCACAAATGTGCTTAAGTGATGAATTTTTAAATATTTGATGTCTATCCACATTGCTGGACTGTAAACTTCTTAATATCAGGCTACATAGTGTTTACTTCAGCATACTCAAGACCTGACACACTGCTCAGTTCATAGTAAAGCTTAGCAATAGTTGATAAGTAAATGAATAAATAAAGATTTAGAGAATACCTTGGACGGCTATTTTCAGGAAAATGGTAAAGCAGCATTTAGAATACATTCATGGCACTGGAAGTTAATTTGGTAGAAGCAACTGAATTGTCATGCACTCTTACTTTCAGGGAGAGATTTTGAGCTGAAAAAAAACTATAGTCCCTTATCTGCCTTTTTCTCTTATTTTGAAAAGAATTCCACTGTGATTGTTGTTTCCTTGAACTTTGCCCCTTGTCTTTATCTTGAACGCTGTTGCCTTAATTCCAACCCTTATTATTCCTCACCTATTCTAATGCAATTTTGAGTGCTCCAGGCACTGCAACCCCTTTGTTGCTATCTGCAAATCAAAATCAAAATACCGCCAAACTGTAAAACCCAAAGTTTATGCATATGCTGATATTAGAAGAACCTTCCTCTATATTTCTGCAAAATTCTGGATAAATCATGCAGCTGACACAGACTCTTCACCCTTGCATTATTGGCTCCCTAAGCGTGAGCTTAACCCACCTACTGAGGAATTCATTCCTCCTGGCTGGCCTCTCTCCAGTTCATCCTCTTCTAGAGACATCTTGAAACACTGATGTGATCTTTTCACATGAAATCCTTCGTTGGTTCCCCATGACCTATAGGACAAAGTTTATTCTCCTAGCCTGGCTTGTGAGGTTTTTGGTCTTAACGACCCCTGGAAACTCCCTGGTCTCATCCATTGCCGCAACACACATGTGCTCTAGCCATTCTGAATTGTTTGTAGTTCTCTGAACACCCCTTGGGATCTCACAGATTCACATGTTTGCAAGGCCTGATCTCTTTGCTTGGAATTTCCCTCTCCAACTTCACCTAAATGATTCCTCCATCTCTCCAGATTCAGCTAAAAAAACAAACAAACAAACACTGAAGACCTCTCTTCTAGGCCGTCACAGGGTGTTGGTTAGGTTCCCCTTCTGTGCTATTTTAGCATATTCTGGTTTTGCCTAATCTACCCACAGCATTGAAACTAACCTCATTACTTTACCACATGCTCTTCCTAATAATTGCAGTCAACATTTATTGACCCTTTAATGAGCTCTATGTGAGTCCTCTCATGTAATTCTCACAATAACCTTATGAAGTAAGTACTGTTAATATTGTTTTTTACATATGACAAAAATAAGACCTAATGACTTATCCAAGGTCACACAAATATCAAGAGATAAAGCAGGATTTCAAACCAAACTGTCTAACACTAGACTACTTCTTGAGGGCAAGGAGTGACCTCATTCATCTCTGTTCCCAGATCTTTGAACTAGGTTTACAACAATGAGAAGTTAGTAAATGTTTGTTGTATGAATGAATGAATCAATTTATTATGATTTATTTCTCTTATTTCATAGACATTGTTAGGAGAATTAGATTGAGTGCATTTTTATTTTTTCTATAATGTTCTAATGAGAGAGTTCAAAATAGAAAGAAGTCTAGCATAAATCAGAAGGATAGAAGCATTGGAAGACTTTCCACATTGAAGGGGAATTAGATTTGTTTGATCTCATGTCAAGAGCTTGAATTGGGGCCAAGGGAAGAAAGCATCGGGGAAATCATTTTTTATTCACTGAGAATTAAAACATTGTAACTTCCAGAGTTGTGTAAAGGTAGAATGGTCTGCCCAGTAAGGTGATGAGGTCCCCATTCCTGGGGGTATACAAACAGAGGCTGAAAGGCCATTTGGTGAGCTCTTGCTAAGGAATTTCAATTATATAATGAGGCATTTCACTGGATGACTTTGAAGCTCTTTTCCATTCAGAAATCCTATGAGTCTATGAAATAGAAAACCTGGGTAGGGGAGGGAAAGAAGCAAAATCTGAACAGATGATACATTTTAATTTTCCCTATTGGTGTAACCAAATGTCTAAATTTATGGAAAAGCAATATTTGTTGGGATTCGCTATCAAATCAAAGAGAACAGGCAGATGGAAACAAGCTAATGGAAAGAACTTGCTATGGAGACTTGTTTCCAAGGGAGCAATTCTGCTGTGGCCCTCTTTCACCCTTGAGCCTCCTTCTGTCCACCACCTATCTTGGAGGTGGCTTTCCTAGGAGTGATGGGCTTCTATAAAATGAGAATACGGGGAATTAGAAATGGGCTCCCTCTCCAATGGGCCAGTTTTGAGGGTAGAAGAGACAAGCAGAAAAATACTGCTCCAGTAGAGGAAAAGGTGAAAGACACTAAGGGTAATCTCACACTGGCTAGTGAAGCAAATTTGTGAATAAATTCTTCATTTCTGCGGAGACAACAGAATTAAGGATGATGGCTCCAACCCCAGAGGCAGGGGTGAGCACCTTCACCTATTTCTATGGTGTTGCGTTTTCCTGGGCTTGTGGGAGAAAAAGAAAAGAACAAGGAGAGACCCAAGAATGGAGAAACAGAATCTGGTGGGACCACTGAGACCTTGGCTTGTTACAGAGGCTGAGTTTTGAAGTGCACACTGAGGCTACAGGAGAGGAAGGGACCTTCAGAGGATGCTGGAGTACCCAGCAGCAGTGCCCAGGCCTCAGCATCAGGAAGGAAGAGTCGGGCATAAATGGTGTCATCAAGGGGAGTTTGGGAGGCCTTCTAATACCAGAAAGCAGTGGAGAACAGGGGATGGAAACTGACATTCCAGTAAGTTGACTGGTGTGGCTAAGCCAATAAGTTCCTCTTTGTTACTATCTCCTTCCTGGAACTATAACTTATTAGCAAACCCTTTAAGTTTTACTTAAGCAACTTGAGGAGAAAAATCCTATCTTGTTATAGCACCTGGGACATCATGAACTAAATAAATGTTTCTTAAATGACTGAATGAATGAATAAATGAATGAAGAGTAATCACTAATTTTGTAGGAGAGACTGTATTAGACACTGGATAGAATCGGAGATGGAGTCTAGAAATGAGGAAGAGAGCATCCACGTTCCTAAAAAGACTTACATCAAGTGGGGAAGCTGAATATGATAGTTAACACAATGGAGTAAAGGTTGATGAAGGAGGAGGAACTGCTGAGTTTAGACTGAGTCTAGAAGTTACTTGGCTCAAATTCCATATGAACACATTGATATTTTGATATCAAAGGATCTTCTCTTTTCTTCTCTCCCTCTCTTTCTCTCTCTCTCTCCTCTCTCTCTCTCTCTCTCTCTCTCTCTCTCTCTNATCTTCTCTTTTCTTCTCTCCCTCTCTTTCTCTCTCTCTCTCCTCTCTCTCTCTCTCTCTCTCTCTCTCTCTCTCTCTCTCTCTCTTTCTCTCTTTCTCTCTCTCTTTTGTAACTTCTCTTGACTGTTGACGTAACAGACCAGCATTTGGAATAATTTAGAAAACGTTAAAAGGCAGGGCAAATATAAATCATAAGCTCACCACTCAGCAGCAATCTATTATTACTATTTTGGCATATTGCTTTCCACACTTTTTCTTTGCATTTTTTTCTTCCTAATTGAGATCATATTGCAGCTAGAATGTTATTCCTTCCTCTCCCCCATTTACCATGTCATTAAAATATTCTTTCTGAGCAGGATGTAAGACTTTCTGGTAGTCTATTGTAGATCTGTACTATAACTTGTTTCACAATTCTCTTTCCATTGGACACTTGGGTTCTTCAAATTATTGGTATTGTAAAAATTAGACTTGGTTCCTATACACATAATTCCTAGCCAAAGGGCAGTAATTATTTTTGATATACCTTTCCAAATTGCCCTTGCCTTAGTCCACTTGGGCTACTATAACAAATTACCATAGACTGGGGAGCTTTTAAACAACAGAAATTTTTTCTCACACTTGTAGATGCTGGGAATTCCAGATAATGCAACCAGCAGATTTGGTATCTGGTGAGGGTCCACTTCCTGGTTCATAGACAGCTGTCTTTCCTCACATGGCAGAAAGGTGAAAGGAAACTCTTTGGGGTCTCTTTTATAAAGGCACTAATGCCACTCATGAGGGCTCCACCCTAATCATGCCCTAATCACCTTAAAAGTCCCCATATACAAATACTACCATACTGGGGATATAAATTTTGGGGAGAAACGAATGTTCAGTGTACAGCAGCCCTCCAGGATGATTAAATCAGCTATTATTCTCACTGGCTCTTTGTGAGTGCCAGCCTTACCACATGTAGGGACGTTTTAAAATTCTGTCCTGGCACTGGGTTGATGTCAGCGAGTCCTTCCCAGTTCTCTGGCCAAGAGAGAAACCAGATTAAACAGCTATATTTAAATTTATACCATATCACTTTCTCAAGTTACCCAAATATGAATATAATGATTAATTGGCACTGACAAGGGTTGAGATGTGACTCTTACATTGTTGAGAGGAAGATAAAATTATATAACACTTTCTAAAAGGTAATTTGGGAATACTTTTTAACAGACATCAATGGCCATGTAATTTCACACCTGAAAATGCTGCCAAAGAACTAGTCCAAAGGAAGAAAGCAATCTTCATCAAGGGGATTAAATGCAAACTAAGTTAAGGCTCTTGTAAATATTCAATATGTTGGGGAATGTACATTATGACATATCTTCTCAGTGAACTTGTGATACCTGTATTTTAAAATATCATAAAATCTTTGTGAAAATATGAAAAGCAATACAATTTTATCTTGATTTAATTATAAATACATAAATATGATGTCAATATATAAGCAGATGGAAAATGTTCAAAAAATAGAAGAGTTGCCTTTGTTGATGACGATAGAGGCAGGCACTGTATTTATAATCTGTTTTCTTTTTTTTTTCAATTGCAAGTAACATTTATGGAACACTTACCGCATTTCAGATATTATCTCTGCCATATGCAAAGCACTTTATGTGTACCATCTAGAATACTTCCCTTGACATCTCTATTATATTGTTACTGTATGTTTTTAAAAGTAGATGCAGTTGAGGCTCAGAAAGGTAAAGAACTTGTCTAAGGTCACCTGGCTAGTACAAAGCAAAACTTGAACTCAAATTCAATTCCTCTCTAACATAAGTGCTAATGCTCTTAACCATCGTGCTCTGTGCAATGCAAATTCCCTTTTTTAAAGTTGATAATGATTATTTATTTATTTTTATTGTGGGAAGAACATTTAACATGAGTTCTGTACTCTTAACACATTTTAAATTTACAACAAAGTGTTGTTAATGTTGTTTTTCTTAAGTTTGTTTATTTTTATTTGTTCTCTCTTTATAGTCAGCTCTATAAGGCAGCTATTTCCCTTTTCATCTCAAAGCAAAATGGTGTGTAAATGGCCCTCTAACTAAATGGCATATAGTAGATGTTTTCAGGGTGAGATCAAGGTCAAAAGTAACATGAGATCTTTACATATGACCTCAACCTGGGAGAGCCAAGGAAATCATACGGCAGTTTGTTTTCCAAGTTTCAGAGAAAAAAAAAAAAACAACCCACCACTCTAGTCGGTTGAAGGAGGATTCTTACAGGCCTGGAGGCACTTCACAAAGATTGGAAAGAATGTGTTTGGCAAGAGAGTCCCTGGCCTGAGCAGTTGATTTTTAGGGAGAGAGAAGAAAATCCCAGATAAAATTGCAAAAGCAGATGTCACAGAAGACAATAAGTCTGTGAAAAAGAAGCAATGTGGTATGAAGTATCACAGGAACTCTCAGAGAAAATATCTTCAGAAATAAGTCTGTAGCCACCCTGTGTACATGCCAACACTCTCAGGGCAAAGATCGGTAAAGGGAAGTAAGAAAGCACAAAATAGTCAAATAAAATTTTATAGGTATCATTGCAACTTGACACAGAGTAGGGCTCAAGGATGAAAAATGACAATCAAAAGTTCAGTATATTTTTTAAAAAATAGAGCTATAGAAAAATATATAAGAGGAAATGAAGTAGTAGAGTATATCTTGAAAGTATTGAGTTATAAGATAATTTAGAAACTGAAATGGGATGAAATAAAAGAGAAAAGGAGAGAGGAACTAACGGAGCAAGAAGGAAAATATTAATATAAAAGTGGATTTGATAAAGAATTGGGAAAGGTGGCTGTGTAGGGACACTGGATATAGTTGTATCCTGTGCTTAGAAATGACTTGTTAAAAAAGTAAAACTTGTCTTCTGAGAAATAGAGGAGTCAAAAATAAAATTTGGTGCTACAGATTAAAATGGAAACTGGCTAGCAGTCTTGTTCCAACCTATCCCAAATTTCTATTAAAATTCGATGAAAATTTAGTAGATGCAAACTCATAACAAACAAAATTAAAATGGCAAGAAAATATATCTCTAGAATCTGGTAGAAACGTTACTCATAAAACAGATTTTGGATCTGGATTAGGAGAGGAAAAATGGTGGGTTGGCCATGTGTGACCTTACAGAAAAGCAGAACAAAAGTAGAAGACACAATGTATCTATTGCACAGCTGCCTGTTGGCCCAGAGATATGGAAATCATGTGGAACTTAAATGCCTGTACTCAGGGACAAATAGACATGACATTGAAATCCATGCTATTATTTTATTATTTGGCCAAGTCATTTAACTTCCCTAAGCCTTGTTTTCATCATCTGCAAAATGGGGTTTGTATAATACTTTCCTTAAAGGTTAGTCATGAAGATTAAATTAGAAGGACTAGTTCATGCAAAACACACAGTGACTGGAACATAGTAAACATTCAATAAACAGTTATTATTTTTACTCCAGCCTTTTGGATCTCTCAGAGAACAGGAAGTTTCCCAAGGTGGTGAAAAGGAAGTAGAAGGAAGAAGGGTAATTGCAGATAGTATCCTAGGATATGGAGTTCCTTCTAGCATTGCAAAGAGGGGAGGAAAGAAAAAAAACAGGACTTCCAGAGTATTGCAGTATTTGCAGAGAACCAGTGGGCAGAATAGAAAACAATTCCTCTTAGTAGATCTGCAACAGATAAAATCCTGCTACACATAAGGAATTGGACTAGGTTTGATGCTTGTCAGCCTAATCAGGGGTTGTCAGATAAAACATGGGGAGACCAATTAAATTAGAATAGTAGATGAATTTTAATTATTTTATCATAAGTATATCCCATACAATATTTGGAACATATGTATACTAAAAAAAAATCACTGTTTATCTGAAATTCAAATTTAACTGTCATCTTGTATTTTTCTTTGCTAAATCTGGCGACCCTAATTTACCTTCTGGCTGCAGCTGTTAGGAGAAAGTTTGACTTGCAAAGAAATGGAGAGTGAATGAAGCCACAGGAAATGCACTCACTTCAGCTTTCAGGACACACACAGATTGAAAGTGAAGGGATTGAACAAGATATTCCATGCAAATGGAAACTAAAAAAAAAAAAAGCAGAGGTAGCTATAGTTACTCCAGACAAAATAGATTTTAAGCCAAAACTGTAATAAGAGACAAAGGAGGTTGTTATATAATGATAAAGAGGTCAATTCATCAAGAGGATATAACAACTGTAAATATTTATGCACCCAACATTGGAGCACCTAAATATGTAAAGCAAATGTTAACAGATCTGAAGGGAGAATAGACAATGATATAATAATTGTAGAGGACTTCAATACCCGGCTTTCATCCATGGACAGATCATCCAGACAGAAAATCAATAGGGAAACATTGGACTTAAACTATACATTAGATCAAATGGACTTAACAGAAAATTGCATCCCAAAGCAGCATTATACATATTCTTCTGAGGCACACATGGAACATTCTCCAGGATACATCATAAATTAGGCCACAAAATGAATCTTAATAAATTTAAAACGCTTAAAATCATATCAAACATCTTTTCCAACCACAATGGTATAAAACTAGGAATCAATTACAAGAGGAAATTGGAAAATTTACAAATATATAGAGCTAAACAACATGTTTCTTTACAACCAATGAGTAAAAGAAGAAATCAAAATGGAAACCAAAAAAAAATTATATATATATGTATGTATATATCTTGAGACAAATGAAAATGGAACACAGCATGCTGAAACTTATGAGATGCAGCAGAAAGAGTTCTAAAAGGGAAATTAATCATGATAAACACCTACATTAAGAAAAAAAAAGATCTCAATAGCAGCCTAACTTTATACCTCAAGGAACTGGAGAAAAGAGGAACAAACTAAGCTTAAAGTTAGTAGAAGGAAGGAAATAAAGATCAGACTAGAAATAAAAGAAATAGAGACTAGAAAGACAATACAAAAGATCAATGAAACTAAGAGCTGGTCTCTTCAAAAGAGAAACAAAATTAATAATCCTCTAGATAGACCAACTAAGAAAAATAGGAGATGCAAAAGCAGAAATGAAAGTAAATGCATTAGCACTAAAAACAGAAATATTAAGGATCATAAGAAACTACTATACTATGAACAATTAAGTACATGACGACAAATTAGATAGCCTAGAAGAAATGTATAAATTCCTAGAAGCTTATAACTTATCAAGACTCAACCATGAAGATACAGAAAATTTGAACAGACCAATAACAAATAAGAAGATTGAATCAGTCACCAAAAAAATACCCCAACAAAGAAAAGTCCAGGAACAGATTGCCTCACTGGTGAACTCTACCAAAAATTTAAAACATTAATACCAATCTTTCTCAAAGTTTTGCCAAAAACAGAAAAGGAAGTAATATTTCCAAACTAATTTTATGAGGCCAACCTTACTCTGATACCAAAGCCAGAAAAGGACACTACAAGTAATTATAGGCCAATATCCTTGATGAACATAAATGCAAAAATACTCAGCAAAATATTAGCAAACCAAATTTAAGAGTACATTAAAAGGATCAGACACCATGATCAAGTGGAATTTATTCCTGGAATGCAAGGATGGTTCGATATATGCAAATCAATCATTGAGATATATCACATTAATAAAACAATGGATAAAAATCATATGATCATCTTAATGGATGCAGAAAAAGCACTTGACAAAATTCAACATCCTTTCATTACAAATCTCTCAACAAATTAGGAATAGATGAATGTACCTCAATATAATAAATGCCATAATATGACAACCCACAGCTATCATCATACTCACCAGTGAAAAGTTGCGAGTTTTGTCTCTAAGATTAGAAACAAGACAATGATGCCCACTCTCACCACTTTCATTTAACATAGTGCTAGAAGTCCTAGCCAGAGCAATAAGGCAAGAATAAGAAATAAAACACATCCAAATTAGAAAGGAAGAAGTAAAATAGTCTCTGTTTGCAGATGACATATTATATGTTGAAAATCCTAAAGACTCCACCTAAACACTGTTAGAACTAATAAATAAATTCAGTAAAGTTGCAGGATATAAAATAAAATCCACATACAAAAGTCAGTTGCATTTCTATACACTAACAACAAACTATCAAAAAGAGAAGTTACAAAAACAACCCCAGTTTTTTTTTTGTTTTTTTTTGTTTTCTGTTTGTTTTTTTAAGATTTTTATTGGGGAATTGGGGGGATGGGAACAGTGCTGGGGAATTGGGGGAAGGGGAACAGGCGAGTTGCTATCCTTTTTTTTGTTCTCAGTCTAATTGTGGAGGACGTTGCCTCACTGGCCCAAGTTGGCACCATCATTGTGCTCTTCCCGGGCGAGGCAGATCAGTCGCCGGCTTCTGGACGGCCGCTCACGGAGGCTGCTGGCTGCTCTCGCTGGCTGCTGGCTACATACGGTAGCCCATGGCAACCCACTGCCACAGGGGCTGCAGCCTATGCCGTCGCTGGCGACTCACAGCAGCCCAGCCCCAGGTTGAGCTGTTGTTCAGCATCTTAGCTGTAGAGGGCAGTGTCACTGGCCCTCATATGCGGGATCCAAACCGGGGCCCTCTGGCATCCCAAGCCAGTTCTTAACCATCGCGCCACTCGGCTGGCCCAACCCCAGTTTTAATTGCATCAAAATAATACAATTTTTAGGAATAAATTTAAGTAGGTGAAAGATCTGTACACTGAAAATTATTTTTAAATGATGAAAGAAAGGAGGATACAAATAAATGAAATAATACTCCATGGTCATGGATTGGAAAAATTAATATTGTTAAAATGTCCATATTACCCAAAACAATCTACAGGTGCAATCTTTATCAAAATTCCAATCATATTTTTTCACAGAAATGGAAATTAAAAAAACAATAATAAAATTAATTTCCAACAACAAAAGACCCTGAATGGCCAAAACAATTTTAGAAAGAAGAACAAAGCTGGAAGTATCACACTTCCTGATTGCAAATTATACTACAAAATTATAGAAATCAAAAGAGTATGTTTTTGGCATAAACATGGGCACATAGATCAATGGAACAAAATAGAAACCCTAGAAATAAATCTATGCATATAAGGTCAATTGATTTCTGACAAAGAAGCTAATAATATACAATCAGTAAAGGATGGTCTCTTCAACAAATGGTTGAGAACTCTGGATATTCACATTCAAAAGAATAAAACTGGACCCCTTATCTTACACCATACACAAAAATCAACTCAAAATGAATAAGGACTTGAACATAAGATCTGAAGCCATAAAACTAGAAGAAAACAAAAAGAAGAAGCTGCTTGACATAGGTATTGGAAATGATTTTTTGGATTTCACAGCAAAAGTACAGGCAACAAAAATGAAATTAAAGATGTGGAACTACATTAAACTAAAATTTCTGCACAGCTACGGAAACCATCAACAAAATGAAAAGGCAGTCTATAGAATGAGAGAAAATATTTGCAAACCACATATCTGATAAAGGGTTAATATTCAAAATATATAAGGAACTGATACAACTCAATAGCAATAAAATAAAATATAACAACCCAATTAAAAATGAGCAAAGGTCATAAATAGATTTATTTTTTCCCAAAGAAGACATAGAAATGTCCAACAGGTACATAAAAACATGCTCCACATCCCTAATCATCAGAGAAATGCATATCAAAACCACAACACCTCACAACTGTTAGGATGGCTCTTATCAAAAAGACAAGAAATAAATGCGGGTGAGGATATGGAGAAAAGGGAACCCTTGTGCACTGTTGGTAGGAGTGTAAACTAGTACAGTCAGTATGGAAAACAGTATGGAGTTTCCTCAAGAAATTTTTAAAAAGTAGAACTATCATATGATTCGGCAACCCCACTTCTAAGTATATATCTAAAAGAAATGAAATTATTATCTTGAAGAGGTATCTGTACTCCTATATTCATTACAGCAGTGTTCATAATAGCCAAGATACAGAAATAATCTAAGTACCTGTCAAGGGGTGAATGAATATAGAAATATACATGAAAATATATATACACACACACATACAGAATTAGTCAAATGTTTAGATTGCAATTATATTAATATTTTTCAGCTCAGCAATTTAAAATACCTAGTAAAAAGTCAATAGACAAAAAAATGGAGAAAACTTTCTGAAGCTAAAAATACAGAGAGAGAGAGAGAGAGAGAGAGAGAGAGAGAGAGAGAGAGAGAGAGAGCAAGAGAGAGAGAGAGGCAGGCCTAGGAGGTGCTTGCCCGACACTCAGGATAGCCTTAGTGTCCTTCTAGATACTTGACCTGTGTTAACATTTTTTTTACTTGAAAACAACAGAAAATTATTGTCTCACAATTCTGGAGGCTAGAAATTCAAAATCAAGGTGCCATCAGGGCCATGCTCTCACTGCAGGCTCTAGAAGACGATCCTGGCTTCTTCCTATCGTCTGGTGGTCGCTGGCAATCCTTGATGTCGCCTGACTTGTAGACGTGTCGCTCCAATCTCTGCCTCTATTCACATGAGCTTCTCCCCTGTTTTTCTGTGTGTCTGTATCTCTTCTCTTCTTATAAGGACACCATTTGGATTTACAGCCTACGTTACCTTTACAACTACCCTATGAGGCAGGTACTATGTTAGCCCCATTTTATGAGTATAAACAGGGAAACCAAAACAGGAAGAAGTTTTCAACCTTGTGGTTTCTTTTTAAAATTTTGTTCCAGGCCACAGTCCTAGTAAAGGACAAAGCTGGGACTTGAACCCAACGAGCCAGGCTCTGCAGTGAATGTTCTTAAATCCACGGCTATAGGACAGCACTCTTTCAAAATGTACATCTGCAAATTATAAGACCTCACTTGATTATATCAAGGCAACATCAAAGAAGAGAGCCACACCCAAAAAATTTTCTGGAAATATTGGAATATTTGAATAGAAGACTATTTGAATGGACAAAAAACAATTTTGTAAGCATCTAAGCTACAAAGAAAAAAGAACAAAAGAAGTTATTTAGAGAGGAACAAGAATCAGGCTAACCTGAGACTTCTCCCCTGTAATGCCAAATGCCAAAACACAATGAAAGAATCTTACAGAGGTTTGAGGAAAGCTGGTTATGGGCCAATAATTTTATAACCAGCCAGGTTGTCGCTCATTTGTGAAGTCAATAGCACTAAGAATTCCAGGATAGGAACAAGTTCAGAAAATATGCCACTACACACCCTTCTTGAAAGAATTAGCTCAGGACACATGCATGTTCTAAATGACCAGAAGATTAATCAAAGTTAAAAGGTTGAGTGCGAGCGATTGAGGTGGCAAAATAGTGTAATGATGAGTAGGAACTCAGCTAAACAATGAGTCATGGAGTCTAACCTAAAATGATTGTTGAAAATATTGTTTCAGAAGTTAATACAATGTCAATTAAAATTCTTGACATGGAAGACATATGATACACAAAAGAATAATAAACACAGTCTGGTGTGCCAAATCCAAAAATATATTTTCAGCTTGATAAGTGTTAGGTGGGAAGAAAACTCTCAGTTGATTCCTCATCTAAACGGCTTGGTTGTGGAGGAATCAGAATGTCTAGTTTCATTTCTAACTTGGAAATTTAAAGAGACAGAAGTTGATCAAACTCCTATAAACCTCATCTCACACCAACATCTCACTAGCTCTCTACGCTCCAGCTAAAGTGTATTTTTTTTTTTTTAATGCTGTAGTTGGTTTGTTTTCAGCGTCCTCAAAGACTTCCTTCTACCCCAGGTCCTTTTCATCAACTATTCCCTCTGGGAGGAATGTTTCCACCTTGATCACCACCCTCCCTTTAATGAGATAACGCCTACTTGTTCTTCATGTTTTGAATCCTATTTCACTTCTTGAGGAATTTTCCAATATCTTCATGGCTAAGTCAACTATCTTTGTCATATGCTCTCATAGAACTTCATTCCTTTCTTTGGGAAACGTTATCAGTATATAAGCATGATTGATAATGCAGTTATTTTGCAACTATTAATGCAATTATTTATTTATTTCTGTTTCCCCCACTGATCTGCTATCTCACCCCAGCAGGGAGCGGAGCTGTTTTTTCCTCTGTATTTTGTACCTAAAACCTGGCGAAGTGCCTGCCACATAGGAGGCAGTTCATGTTTGTTGACTAAATTAATAGAAAATATAAAACAAATAAAACACAGTCCAAACAATAGAAGACATAAAATAAACCTCAAAGAAGCATTTAAAAAATGAAAGCAGACATGCAAATGACTGAGGAATGCATATGTATTTCAGTCATGACATGCTGCGCATATAGGTCAAACTGCCTCATTTAATGTCAAAAACTCCTAAAGTAAACCTACAATTGAACCTATAGCATTGTACCACATGCTGCTGAATTCAAGGGACAATTTAAAATGTATGAAAGTAAGAATAAAATAATTGGGTGGTGAAGATATAGTAAGAACATGTAAAGAAAACAAAAAAGGAGCTCAGTAATAATTTCAAACATATGGGATTCAAATTTTTGTGGAGAATCTTATATGAGAAAGAAGACAAATGGAACCATTTGATTGTTTTAGGATACTTTAACCCATCTCTCTCAGTCCTTTATCTATCATAGAGGAAAAAAAGACAGTGATAGTTTAAGTAACATAATTATTAAGATTAATTATGTGTATGTACAGACATATAGTTAGTTATACACTTCATAAATACATCAAGGTTTTGCCTACCAAGAGAAAATACACTTGCTTTCAATGCCTAATGGAACAGCTAGATAGTAAGATTATTAACTAGGCTATAAACACATTTATAAAAATGAACATTCCAATAGCCATATATTGCAGAGGCCACATTTTCTCTCTATAATGCCAAATAACTAGAAATATTTTTATAAATATGAACTTTAAATATTCCTCACAATTGAATGGTTTAAGTAACATTGCTCTAAGTTACTACTAAGACAAAGATAAACATGATAGACTGTACATATATTTTTAAAATGTTTGAAATGAGAACATCCAAATAAAACACTTAAGAAGTGTAGCCAAAGCAGTTCTCAAAATGAAATGTAAAGTATAAATGCTTTTCTTCATAAATACTAAACAATTAAAGAGTTAAACAATATTAAGGAGAACTGAAAGGAATAAAAGCAGAAAACATTAATTTTATAAAATATTTAAAATTACATATAAATCAAAGCCCCACTTTTTTGAAAAACACTAAAATGGAGAACTCTTGAAAAATATAACCCACAAATAGAGAAAAAGTAAATAATTATTGAATGTGCGAAGATCCTATAAAAATCCCCATGGGATTTTGGTTTAAAAAAAATATATAAATATATTCTATGCTCATAAAATATGAGATTATCAGTGAAATGGAAGAATTTGGGAGGAAATATCAAACTGGTTAAAGAAGGAAAAAAATTGGATTAAACAGTAACCATGGCAGAGGTTGAAAATTTTACTAAAGAACAAAGTTGCCTCCACAACTAAAATAAATTTGATGAATTCTCTGATTCTTTCAAATATGATCATTCTCATTTATGTAACTTTTTAAAACAACGAATACATTTAAGAACAAAAAAAAATAATGTGCGTTCTCCAAGGAGAGTTGGTTTAAAATTTGAATACTTGTTTAAGAGTTGACTCTTACATGCACAGGTGAGATGAACAGAACCTGGATTCCAAGCCATCCTCTCCTGAGGGGTCATAAACGAGGATGGATATCAGCAATGAATGTAATGAGAAAAAAAGAGAATAGTTAAGAGCAAGAAGTGGAAAAGGCATTAACTGTTTAAATTCTTCTCAGAGAACCTGGGAAGCTGGACATAGAAAAAAGGAGATAACATTTCAGTGTCTACTCAGTGACAAGAATTAAGCCACAAGATTTATAGCGATTGTCTTGAAACTCTTCCAAAACCACTACAAAGTAGATCCTTTCATCTCCATTTGCACAGATGAGAAATTAGAGTCAGAGACTTCAGGTTACTTGCTCAAAGATCACAAAGGTAGTAAATAGTGGAGCTGATTTTTGAAGACAGGCCTGCCTACCCCCAAAGCTCTTCAAAAGGTCACCAAGACATCAAAGTTGGGCAAAGGACAGATTGCAAAGAGAAGTCGCTAGTGCAGAAACACTATTTTCTGAGGGGAAAGGCAACATGACATCTCTGGAGAGACATATTCATGGGAACATCATTCTTTGCTTGTGGGCATCTTTTGAAGTTTCACACTCTCTCTTCCAAGTCTGAGTCTGCTTCCTGTTAAGGCTGTCAAGTTGTTTAAATAGTTAATGTCTGGTACCCAACTGTCTCCTTGTGATAGTACTATGTCACTGCCAGCAAAGGTTTAATTTCTGGGTCTCTACAAAAGCTGTGCAGAGCCTACTTTCTCCAGGCCCCTATGCCAAGAATCAGTCCCCTTTGAGTCTCAGTGAAAAGACAAAGCTCCTTAAGTGGTACCTAAGCTTAAGAAAGCTAACGATTTCTTTTTTTTTTTTTTTAAGAAAGCTAACAATTCCCAGACTCCAGATTCCACAAGGAAGGATTGTAGGTTAGATGAATTGACAAATGTCACTTTCGGGTAGAAGCTTTATGAGATAAACTACATTCTTTATTTTCTGTCTCACTAGTTATGGGTAACGTATGTCAAAATGGAACTTCCATCCAACTGGATCTTCAAGTGACTATGATGATTAAGGGCTCCCATCCTGATTTCCAGTGACCATGTAGTAAGGGCAAAATTTAAACTTTTGTTGTTTAAAACCTGTAGCATATTGTTCTAAAGATGACAACATCGATATAGTTCATCACCCATTGCTCTTCTAACATTGTGACATTGACACTCTTCCATGGAGATGTGGAGTCTACGTTCCCTTTGAATGTGGGTCAGCCTGTGACTATGGCAGAAGTGGCACTATATGACGTCTGACCCTGAGATAAATTGCAGTACAGCTTTTATCTGTTTTTCTTGAAGTACTCACCCATGGAATCTAGACTCCGTGCTGCAAAGAAACCAAGTAGACATACGGAAAGGTCATGTGTAGCTGTTGCAGCCACATTCCCAACTGAGGTCCCGGCCAACAGCCAGCATGAGCCACCAGACATGAGTATGTGAGCCTTCTTATGATCAAGTCCCCAATCTTCCAGGTGCCCCCGTCCCCCCAGCTTATGCCGACTGGAGTAGAGATAACTTGTTTCCTCCACGTTCTGCCCAAAGTATAGATCTGTGAGCAAATTAAGTGTAGTTGTTGAAAGCCACTAAGTTTTGGGGTGGTTTAATCACAAAGCAATAGATAGCTAGACCAACATCCCCCCCGCCCCAGATTTTGGAATTGTTATTGCACAATAAGTAACATGTCCTAACGGATGTGGTGGATGTCTTATTGTTTTTTCTATTTTGCAAGTGGGGCAATGGAAGTTCAGTGAGGTGAAGTAACTGGCTTAAAGCACATAGGCTAGGACAGACTGGTGGTACAGAAAAGCAGGAAAAGGGAAGTAACACTGAACACTTACCTTATGGACAAATAGTGCTGTGCTCTTTTTACTAGTATCACATTAACTCTCAAAACAAACAACTATGAGGAGAGATTGGTATTTCTCTCCATTTTACAGCTCCTTGAGGATTGACACTGTACTTTTCCATATTTCCAGTATTTGTATTAAATATATATATATATATTTTTTTAATGTATCAAGATCCTCAGTTAATATTTGATGGATTAAATTAAGTTAAACTGAGTAGACTAAAGGTCAAGAGAGGCTTGGAGGAAGCCAAGGGTGGCACAGCTGCTGAGTGGTCCATCTCACAATTAAACTCAGATCTGACTGTGCCTTTTTTTTTTATCACTGTGAGGTCATAAGGGGACAGACATCTTTTTCCATGGGTATTGATAAGGTCCTGGCAGTGTGGCCTGTGGGAGAAACAGACCCTTTTAAAAGTCAGGGCAACATGGACAATGAATGACCCTTAAGTTGAAGAAGCAGAGGTCTGGATGCTTCTGGTTAGCTCTAGGTTCTTTTTTTTTTTAAAGATTTTATTCGAGAATTGTGGAAGGGGAACAGCGTTGGGGAATCGGGGAAGGGGAGCAGACAAGTTGTAGTCCTTTTGTTCTTCAGTCTAGTTGTGGAGGACGTCGCTTCACTGGCCCATGTTGGTATTATCATTGCGCTCTTCCCGAGTGAGGCAGTCACTCGCCGGCTATTGGACGGCCGCTCACAGCGGCTCATGGCAGCTCACGAAAGCTCATGCCCACTTCCCACCAGCCCCACTGCAGCCTACACCGTCGCCGGTGACTCGCGGCAGCCCAGCTCCAGGTCGAGCTGTTGTTCACCATCTTAGCTGTAGAGGGCGCAGCGTCACTGGCCCCCATGTGGGATCCAAACCGGGGCCCTGCTGCTCAGAGCTGGCGTCCCAAGCCAACCCCTAACCAACACGCCACTCGGCTGGCCCAGCTCTAGGTTCTTGACAAAGCCCTGGCTCCATATCCAGCCTATCCCAACACAGTAGACTTTGAGGAATAAAGCTCCATTTCACTAAAAACGTATTTTCAAATAAGGTCACATTCACAGGTTCTGGGACTTAGGATTTTAACATCTCTTTTTGTGGGACACAATTCAACCCATAACACTAATTATGTGGGGTAATTTTTGCTATAATTATTGACCTTTTGGATATCTCCTTTGGTGGAGTACCCATTCCAAACACTGCATCATTTAAAAAATTATATTGTCTCTGTTTCTTATTGATTTGTGGAATTTCTTTATGTTT
The DNA here is from genome assembly GCF_001890085.2 of Hipposideros armiger. NCBI lineage: Eukaryota > Metazoa > Chordata > Mammalia > Chiroptera > Hipposideridae > Hipposideros > Hipposideros armiger. Next base: position 649,960 of record NW_017731374.1, read on the forward strand.
CTGGATACAGGTCCATTGCTTACCATAAAATTGAATTGAATTTTAGCAAATGCTTTTTCTGAATCTCTTGAGTTCATTAATTTTTCCTTATTTATGAAACTATTGTGGCAAATTTCCTTGAGTTTTTAATGTTAAACCAATCTTGAATTCCTGAAATGAACTCAATTTAGTCACTGCTTTTCAATATATTACCTTTTTAATATATCACTGAACTTGATTTGCAGATATTTTAGTGAAGATTTTTGCAGTTATGCTCATGAGAGAAATGAGCCAATAATTTTATTTTATTGTAATGTCCTTGTCAGGTTTTGGTATCAAGAATATGCTGAGTTAATAAATTTGCCTTTTTCTGTTCTCTGGAATATTTTGTGATTTTGTGTTATTTTTTCCTTTATGGATTAGAAAAATTCGTGTATAAAGCCATGTAGACCTAAAGAGTTTTTCCTTCTCTACTTTTTTTTTTCCTTTGGTTACTAAGAGGTATGTTAGTTATCACTTTATATCTTTTTACCTTATGTCATTAGATGCATGTAAATGTAGGATTATTATATTTTCTATTTGAATCAATTTTTAGTGAAACATCCCATTTTATCTCTAGTAATACATCTTGCTTTCAAAATTACTTTATTTGTTATTAATGTAGGTATATTAACTTTTTGTGTCTTTATATCTAAGGCTTGTATCATAAAAGTGCATATAGTTGATTTTATTTTCTCTGTTAAGTCTGACAAACTTAGGTGTTTAATTGTAATATTTAGTATTTACATTTAATATAATGACTGATAAATTTGAGTTTAAACATACTACTTCTATTTGTCCCCTTTAGTGTGTTCTTTTCTTTTTCTTTTCCATGCACTACTTATTTAATAAGTTATTGTATTTCCCTTGCATATATATACACTTTCTTTTATAAATTCTTACTGGTTATCCTGTAGATTAAAAATGCATCATTGACTTATTAATGTCTTCCTTATGTGGAACTTTTATCATTTCCTGAAGGATGCAAAGGTTATGCAAAACTTTAGCTCCGTTTATCCCCTTCTGATCCTTGTGCTATTGTCATATACTTTACTCATGTTTCTTTTTATTTTTACTGAATTACCTGCTTTCATCTGGGATAACATTTCTTCTACCTGAGGAACTCTATTTAGTATTTACTTTAGTATAGTTTGTCTGGTGATGAATTCTTCCAGTGTTTTTATCTGAAAGTGTTTTTATTTCACCTTAATTTTTGAGAGATGTTTTTATTGAGCATAGAATTTTAGGTTGGTAGTTATGATTTTTCAGCCAATTAAATATTTTGTTCTATTGCGTTCTGCCTCCCATCATTCCTACTGAAAAGTCAGCTGTAAGTCTTACTGTTGCTCCTTTGAAACTAATATGCTTCACTCCCCCCCCACCCCTGCCCCGCAGTTGCTGTTCATTGTCTCTGATTTCCAGAAGTTTTGTATGCTGTGTCTACATGTGTTTTCTTTGTATTTATCATGCTTCAGGTTCATAGCTTTAGAATCTGTGACACTATCATTTGGAAAAGTTTCAGCTAGTGTCTTTTCAAATATCACTTCTGCTCATTTCCTCTTTTCTTTCCTTTTGGGCCCTCACTTGCATGCATATTAAATCTTTTCCACATATCCCATATATCTCTTATGCTATTCCTGGTATTTTCCCTTTATCTATCTTTCCTTCAATCTGTATATTTTTGTATTTTACGCTTCAATCTGTATATTTTGTACTGACTTATGCACAGGTTTGTTCATCTGTCTTTTGCTGTATCTTATGTTCTATTAAAGCCAATCATTTTTTAATTTCAGTCATTGAATTTTCATTTGATTATCTTTGTAAATTCCATCCTTTTACTAGAATCCTATATCTTTTAATCTATTTTAAAGCATGATTAGCATATACTTATTTTAAAGTCCATTTTGATAACTCTAATAGCTAGGTTGCCTGTATGTTTCTTATTTTTTTTATAAGATTTTTATTGGGGAATTGGGGGAAAGGGAACAGACAAGTTGCTATCCTTTTGTTCTTCAGTCTAGTTGTGGAGGATGTTGCTTCACTGGCCCAAGTTGGCACCAT
>NW_017731374.1:652197-656533 GCF_001890085.2 Hipposideros armiger
GACTCACGGCAGCCTAGCCCCAGGTTGAGCTGTTGTTCAGCATCTTAGCTGTAGAGGGCAGTGTCACTGGCCCTCATATGTGGGATCCGAACTGGGGCCCTCCGGCATCCCAAAGCACCTCTTAACCATCGCGCCGCTCGGCCGGCCCGCCTGTATGTTTCTATTGTGTATTTTTTTCCCTTGGATCATTTGGTCCTGTTCCCTGACACACCTTGAAATTTGGGATTCAATGTTTTACATTTTGTTTGAAACATTGTAGAGGCATTGGATGATTTTATTTTCCTCCAGAAATAACCTTTCTTCTTTGACCATTGACAGATTACCTCAGTCAAATCAGGGAGGAAGGTGATTTGAGGCCCTGGATGGCTCACCAGGATCCCTTCTTGAAGTTAATTTTTACTTCACCAGCCCCATGACACTATCAAAATCTCTCCGTAGATTTCTAGCTCCTTAAAAGCTGTTTTAAACTTGTGTATGCTTCTTTGACATTAGCAAATGCCTCTGGGGGGAAGTTGTGCTCAGAATATTGGGTTCAGTTCTCTCTTTACACCAGAATCTTGTCCTGTCATTGCAGACTGCATAGGTAGGCTTGAACTTCGGTTTTGTTTCCCCAACTCATTAGCAGTGCCATAATATTTACTCTTCCATTTTCTTTTATTCAGTATATAGCAAGGTATCTATTCATTGCACTCTTTTATTTTAATTGAGATATAATTGACATCTAACTTTGTATTATTTTAAGGTATATGACATAATGACCTAATATACGTATATATTGCAAAATAATCACCAGAGAAAGTTTAGTTAATATCCATCACTATACATAGTTAACGCTTTTTTTTCACATGAGAACTTTAAAGATTTGCTTTCTAAGCAACTTTCAAATATACACTATATATTGTTAACTGTAGTCACCATGTTCATTTTTTTTTAATGCTATATCCTCACTGCAAATTGGCAAATGGTCTAAGGGGGAAAAGTAGTAGCAAATGTGCATACTGTCTACTTCAATTATTTTCTTTTCTCTCTGGGATCTTGGTCTTTCCAGTCCTGGATGCTTTGGTTGCTGTCCTTTAATCAGCTGGGTTTTGTATGTTACAGTGCTTTTATAGTTGATCATTGTGGAAGCAAAAGTTTGACACAAGTTACTCCTTCATAGCCAGAAGTACAAGTCTTGCATTTAATTTAAAATGTACACTTTCCACCAAATGATATATTGGGAGCATTTTTCTATGTTATTGAAAAATTTTTTAAATGTAACCTTCAGGGGCTACATAATATGCCACTGTAATGAATGTATCACAGTTCACTGTACCCATTCCCTGATATTGAGAGCCTTCAGGCTACTTCCAATTTTTCACTTTTCCAGGTTATTACAGGGAGATTTTTTATGCTTCCCTAGACATGTTGTTTATGTTTTATGTGTACAAGATTGCTTCTTGTGTATGATATAACATGTGTATACATGAGCAACTGCTCATGTATGTGAGCTAAGCAAATTCTACATGATCTTATTTGAAATATTAATCTGTTATTCAGAAGAAATTTGCGAATTCACTAAGGGTGCAACAGCTATGGGTTTAAATCCGAGTCTTATCACTTTATTTGCTGACGATCGTGGGCAAATTACTTGCGCTTGCTTTGTCTGTTTTCTCGCTTCTTGAAGACAGATAAATAACATCCACCTAACATAGTTCTTGTGATTTTTAAAAGACATGATTATCTATTTATGTGTCTCTACATGCTAGAAGCTCCCTAAGAAACAGGTTAAGACATTCATTTATTCACTCATTCAAAATATTTATTGAGCACTTATGGCAACAGTCATTGGGGATATAGCTGTAGGCAAGTCAAATAAGTTCATGCTCATATAAAGTTTCCATTACTGAGTGGTTGAGATGAACAATAAATAAATAAGTAAATAAATAAATAAATGACATAAGTTGAGGTAGTTATTGGTGCTATGAAGAAAAGTAAAAAAGGAGAAATGCTAGAGAGTGATGGTGGTGATGCTGCTAATTTGAAATGGCCTCCAGGGACTTTCTCCCTGAAGAGATAACTTTGAGCTGAAATGTATGAAATGAGAAAGCAAGCCATGTGGAAATGTGGGGAAGAGATTTCCAGAGAGAGAGACTATTAAGTGCAAATGTCTGGAGTAGAGAAGCTCAATGGGTTCATGAAACAGAAAGTCAGAACGATGGGAATGGAATGAATGAGGCGACTATCAGGTGGCAAGGGCACCGAGGGGCCCATTCAAGTAGGAGCATGTTGGCCATGACGGATGGAAAACCTCTGAAGAGCTTGATATGGAAAGGCATATTGATTGTATTTTTTCATTCAAACACTCACTTCGTCTACTGTGCGAACAATAGTCCACAGGGACCAGCATGAAAATGGGGACTATTGCAGTCTTCTTTATCTTAAATTCTCCATACAGGCCCATCTTGTTTTATTGTGCTTCACTGTATTGTACTTCACAGATATTGCATGATTTTACAAATTGAACGTAATACCCTCCACCGGCAAAAAAAATTGCAATTCGCTGAAGGCTCAGATGAGAGCATGTTTTAGCAGTATTTTTAATTAAGGGATGTATGTTGCTGTTTTAGACATGATATTGCACACTTAATAGACTACAGTAGAGTATAAACATAACTTCTATATGCACTGGGAAAAAAAATTTGTGTGACTCGCTTTATTGCAATATTTGCTTTATTGTGGTGGTCTAGAACCAAACCCACAATTTCTCCAAGGTATGCCTGTCCTCAACACACTGGTGCATAATTGTGAAAAATTAATTTTGGTTGTTATACTCTTTTAAGGGAGCACTTGGGCTAGGGAATGCACAGCAGTCTCAAATGTCTGCTTTTGAATTATGAGTTCGCTGGTGAGCACAGCACAAGCAGACAGTCAAACTACTTCGGCAGTTAATCGAGGTTTGTTCACAGCATTTTGAGTTCCCAGGTAAACGGTGCAGTGTCAGGATTTTCAAATTATTTTGAAAATGAACATCAATCAATATTCATCCATTATGGTCTTAAAATTGACTGCCTGGTGAACCACCTGCAATGCATAGCAACAGCTTCTACATCCTTCTGTCAAAGTAGGAAGACTAGGGCTGGTAGTAAAGCTCTGATCCAGATGAAGAAATATGAGAACATTATCATTTCAAATTTTCAAATTCTCATGGTCTTTTTAACAGGACTTTTTGTGAAGTAAAACAAGTAAGCTTTTTAATTTAATCTGGAAAACATGGAGAGAGATATTAAGCTTGAGAGTGACTTCTAAGTCATGCCATGTCTGGGACACTAAATGTTGAATATTTGTTCTTTAGAACAATCATGTTGCATACTATATGTGGCTGTTCTTACGTGGCCTCTGGAAAATGACAGAGGGTTGAGAAACAGATATTTAGGTGTTTGAAGGAATAAATAATCTATACTCAGAGGCACTAGAAATAAGCCACCTAATAGACTTGATAATTCTCATCAATGGAATGGTTGTTGGCATCTCTTATATCTCACAGCATTAGTCAGTGCATAATAAATATTGGCTAAATAAAATCCTGATTTATGCTCCTGATACAGAGCATAAAGGTACCAGGAGCTCCAGAATATTTGTTTGTTTACAAAAATATCATTAAACAATTTCAACATATTAGAAATGATAAACAATAGGAATATAAAGATGAGAAAAAGTAATCTAATGAGGAAGTCAGCCATTAAAAAAAAACTGTACAAAATGGGATGGTGCTGGAATGAAATATTTCATTATAATGGAGCGGGTGGTGGTACACTTAAATGAAGTTCTTGACTTGGCCGTGGGTACTTAATCCAGTTGGGTGGGCAATGTAGAGCACCTAATGTGAGGGCAGGTTCCCTTGTGTAAAGAGAGAGCATTATGTTGTCCTACCCCCTCTGAGTTTACCTTGGGCCACAGACTCGGCTCCTACCCATACACCCTTCTTTACCTACTGGCTAATCTCCTATACATATTCTTCAAGGTAAACTTTTGAATGACTTTATCAAGTTCCACAACTAAATTCTATTGTAATTTTGATTGACATTTTATTAGCCCTGTGCACTAATTGGAAAAATTTGGTCTTAAAATACTTGGTTTTCTCATAGAAAAACACAATCTGCCTCCCCATTATTCAAATCTTAATTTGTATTTCTTGATTGAATTTTATAGGTTTTTAAATTTTTTATCCCAAATATTTCCCATTCAGATTATTCTTGGGATTATTATTATTATTATTATTATTATTATTATTATTATTATTTTGGCTTATGATGAATTGAGTACTTTTTGTACTTATGTTTCTTTTTTTTTTTTT
>NW_017731374.1:657328-678380 GCF_001890085.2 Hipposideros armiger
TGTCACTGGCCCTCATATGTGGGATCCGAACCGGGGCCCTCTGGCATCCCAAGCGAGTTCTTAACCATCGCGCCACTCGGCCGGCCCTGTACTTATGTTTCTAATTGATACTCTTTTGTTATATAGGGAAGCTATGGCATTTAAAAAAATTATCTTATATATTCAGCAGATTCATTAAACATTCTAATAGAAATTTTTTTCCAGTCAATGCTTAGATTGTACCAAAAATGAAAAAATTAATTTCCTCCCTCATTGTTCTGTTCCATGTGACATTTCATCAGCCAGAATGTTCTGGCTGCAAAGAACATATCTTGTTCTAGAAGGAGATGCATTTTTGCCTAAGTATTCCTCACAGCTGGCCCCAAAGCTAGCTAAGGACCTTTTCTTTTCTACTATTGACCTTGACCTGCCTTATTGCTCTTTCTCAATTGAGAATGACTGGACCATCAGCCATGGAAGGTCTAGTGTGTGCTGGGACAATGGCTGCCATCCTAACCTACAAATTCTAATCCAGTACTCTCTCCTGTACTCCCTTTCTTCTAAACGTCTGGTTCCAAAAGACATTTAGATAGCCCCTGTCACTGTAATGAGCTAAATCCTGAAGCTTTGGGATCCTGCATTGAAGATACTAACAGCTAAGGACAGCCAATGATATTGGGTTGTCGGAAAAGTCATGACGCGTGTTTGCGACAGATGGCATTAGTTCATTTTTGGAAGTACTAGAGTCATTTGCATCTATGTTATTGCTATGTCATTTGACAGCTGACAGTTCTAGCTTCATTCTAAAAAAAATTGAGCTATTTGGTTGAGTTTTGGAGATTTTACAACAAGTTGAAGATGGAAGACCAAACTGTGCATTTTTTGCCATATTTTACTGTTTTACTTCCATAAATGGAAGAACGCGTGTCAATCTTATGAAAGGTTGCATAAAGTTTATGGTGACAATGCTCTACAGGAACGTCAGTGCCAACGATGGTTCATGAAATTGCGTGCTGGTGATTTTGAGCTCAACGATGCTTCTTGGTCAGGGAGGCCCACTGAGGTTGATGACGACAAAATAAAGGCATTGATCAAGTCAAACCCACATTACACAACACAAGAGATTGCAGAAACATGGAACATTCAGCATTCAAAAGTTCACAACCACCTGAAGAAGCTGGGATACGTAAGCAAGCTCAATATTTGTGTTCCCCATGAACTCAAAGAAGTTTATTTGATGGTGCGTATAAACATCTGCAATATGCTCATTAAACGTGAGGAAAACGATCCTTTTATGAAGCGACTGATAACTGGTGATGAGAAGTGCATTGTTTACAACAATGTGGTATACAAACAGTCTTGGTACCGACGAGATGATTCGCCTCAAACAACGTCGAAAGCAGACATTCATCAGAGGAAGGTTATGCTCTCAATGTGGTGGGATTTTAAAGGTGTCATGTTTTTCCAGCTCCTACCAAGGAACCAAACAATCAATTCGAATGATGTGTACTATCGGCAATTGGACAGTTTGAACGAATCCATCATCCAGAAACGTCCAGAGCTTGTTAATTGTAAAGGAGTTGTGTTCCATTGCGACAAGGTGAGACCACACACAAGTTTGATCACCTGACAAAAATTACTGGAGCTTTGATGGATGTGTTGACACACCCACCATACTCGCCTGACCTTGTGCCGTCAGACTTCCACTTGTTTCGCTCTCTTCAAAACTCCTTGCATTGTATAACATTCAATTCAGATGAAGCTGTAAATCAGCACCTTGTTCAGTTTTTTGCAAATAAAGATAGGTCCTTCTATAAACAAGGAATTATGAAGCTCACTGAAAGATGGCAAAAGGTTATCGAACAAAACAGGCAATATAGCACTGATTGATGTTTGTTCTTTATATAAATAAATGACCTTTGAAAAACATAGACAAAATACGTCATGTCTTTTCCGACAACCCAATATTTCTCCTGTGAGCTCTGTACAGCATGTCCATCCAACCCTCTGATTAACATCTTCTTTTGGATTTCTCACAGAAATATGAAAATTAATATGCCTAAAACAGGTATCTTGATTCCGTCATCAGTGTACTACATATCTTAACCAATACCACCAACTTTCACCATGTTGTTTAAGCAAGAAACCTGCAAATGCTTCCTGATTCCTTTATTCCCCTCACCAGCTTCTCACTCTTATCCCATCCTTCTGTAAGTACTGTTGAGTTTATATCCAACGTGCCTTTAAAATCTGCTTACCCATGGGCCGGCCTAGTGGTGCGATGGTTAAGAACTGGCTTGGGACACCAGAGGGCCCCGGTTCGGATCCCACATATGAGGGCCAGTGACACTGCCCTCTACAGCTAAGATGCTGAACAACAGCTCAACCTGGAGCTGGGCTGCCGTGAGTCGCCGGCGACGGCATAGGCTGCAGCCCCTGTGGCAGTGGGTTGACATGGGCTACCGTGTGTAGCCAGCAGCCAGTGTGAGCGGCCAGCAGCCGCAGTGAGTGGCTGTCCAGAAGCCGGCGACTGATCTGCCTCACCCGGGAAGAGCACAATGATGGTGCCAACTTGGGCCAGTGAAGCAATGTCCTCCACAACTAGACTGAAGAACAAAAGGAAGCAAATTGTCTGTTCCCCTTCTCCAATTCCCCAGCACTGTTCTCATCCCCCCAATTCCCCAATAAAAATCTTTAAAAAAAAAAATCTGCTTACCCTTCTTCATCTGTACGGTTACCATGTTTGGTGCCTGCCACCATCATCTCTTTCTTGGATTGCTATGACAGCCTCCTAATGAGCCACTTTACTTTCAGGCCTGCCCAGCAGGATCCCATCACCCAAAATCAGCTAAAGAAATTTCCTTAGAACTTATACTGTAGTTTATCATGCCACTACGTTAAGCACTTACAGGCCATGGTGATTTCACTAGAATAAAATATAAACACTTTGCCATGGTCTCCAGGGTCCTTTGTAACCTTCCCCTGCCTCTCTCTCTAATCATGTCTCACATCACTTTTTTCTCTCCACTGTTGACACGCCGGCTACACTAGCCTTTCCTCAGTTCTCCCAACAGACATTTGTAGATACTATTCCATTCATTTGGATTGTTTATTCTCTACTTGTCATGTGGCTAATTGTTCCTCATTCATTCTATCTGTGGTCTTCAAATGTTTTTAATTCTCTATCGTGAGGGAAAAACATTGAACGTAAAATCTCATATTTATTTATTTATAAATTATAAACAAGTACTACTTTGCTAATATATTATGTACATCATAAAATATATGCAGATGCAGAGCTATAAGGGAAATATTAAAGATAAAATGATATTTTATGAAATAATCATGTCACTTTATTAATAGTGCAGTTTTTTTCCTTTCACCCCCCAGCTTTATTGAGATATAATTGACATATAATATTATGTAAGTTTGATGTGTACAATGTGCTAATTTGATACATTTATATATTGCAAAATGATTACCACCATAGAGTTAGCTAACACCTCCATCTTGTCATGTAATTACCATTTCTTTTTTTGTGGTGAGAACATTTACTCTCCTAGCAACATTCAAGTATATAATACAGTATTATTAGCTATAATCACCATGCTGTGCAATAGATCTTCAGAATTTATTAATCTTATAACTGGAAGTTTGTATGCTCTGACCAACATGTCCCCATATTCCCTACCTCCCAACCTCTGAATAGTGCATTTTAAGTGATTGTTGATATAAATCCCTATTTCAAGTCATTTTAATTTCAGTTTTGTGGAGAATTTTTGTTATACCTGTTTTTCATTCATATTATATTTAACTGCATTATATAAGGAATAGATATATCAATTGCTGTTTTCTTAATGTTGCACACATTTATCTTTTTACTCTCATTTTCTATCATGGTTCTTTTGGAGGAATCTTTTAAAGCTACAATACTTGTCAATTTTGTCAGTGTTCATTTATTTAAAACTAGGTAATATAATCTGAAAATCCACATAACCAGGTACTTGTGAACTGTAAAGCATTCTATCCATGGGAAGGGAAAGAGCAAATGAAGTGCCACTGTCTGTCCCTTGATGCTGTGGAATTCCATTTTCCCTCTCCAGAGATCCAACCTACTTTGTGTGACATGTGGTCATCCAATAAATGGATGGGGGTGGGGGGCGGTGAGGGGGGAGACAGAGAGAGGTCATCAGCAGATATGAAAAGACTATAACTGAATGTAACTTCTTATATTTAGATTTTAAAATTATTGATAGAGGTTCATATTTTTCCTATATCTCAGTAGATCTCTGGTATAGCATTTTGTGGGGCTTTCCAGGCAGAGGACTGTGAGCATGTTTTTCTCCACAGGGACAAAAACCGTTGTCCATCTTTTTCAGCATTTATCCCCAGCCATCTAGACAGTGCTGGGCTCTGTTAGTATGTATGGAAGTTGAGAAGTTCTCAACTGCAATGTAATGATACATTGATGTGATGTGAATAATTATAAGGTGAATAGCAAATCATTTGTTATTAATAAAATTAAAATAAATATCACCTTATATGGCTTTTAATTTAAATTAATGGAACCAAATGTATCCCTGTAGTAATATTAGTTTGGGTTTCATTTGTTTATACTTTTTAAAATGGAGGAAAATCGGTGGAATTTCACCTGGTACCAAGAGAACTGTGTGTAATTCAGCTTTTCTTGTGTATGTCTCATCTCATCCTTATTCATCATCAATGTGAATTCATCTTTCCTGCACGTCATAGGGCCCTGCAGATTAAGAATTGGTGACCTACTGGGGGAGAAACATATGAAAATATAAAACATGGTGCATGACCTGACTGAGGCATGGACCAAGTGCTGTGGCAGAGATGGAAGTGTGCCTGGATTGCTCTTTGGGTCAGTAAATCTCAGTGGAGGGAAATGCCTTAGAAATAGGTAGACCTTAATTCTAGTCCCTCCTCCACACATTTTCCTAATGGCATGACCGTGCACACACTGTTTCCACCAGGAACCTCAGTTCCCACATCTCAGAGAATGACAATGATACCTCAAGCCCTCCTGATTTCAGAGGATTGTTGTGAGAATTAAATGAGGCAGTTGATGAAAAAGCTTTTGGTTAACCTTAAAATGCTGTATAATTGTTTTAATCAGAACCACTCTCTTCTCAGTTGTTCCACTGAGCTAAATGCAGTTCATTTTAGTAAATGTTCCATTTATCGTAGTGCAAATAATATGCAAAGAATATGGGGTACAGATTGGAGGGCAGAGCCTGCCCTCAGTCTCCTTACCATCCATCCTATGAGTGAGACAGACACAGGCGCAGGTCAATACACAGAACGAGGTCGTGCAACGAGAGTGCAGACAAAGAGTACAGCAACAGGACTGGGAGCTCTGTTGTGTTGGGAGAGGAATCAAGCCTCAAGGGAAGCTCAGAGGGGATGAAGTCTGGGCAGTGTTTCAGAGGCATTTGGGGATAGGACAGGGCTTTCCAGGCAGCGGAAACAGTATGTGTGAAGGCAGAGCCCCTGCAGTCCCAGACCAGCATCTTCTTTCTGTGTGTGTGTGTGTGTGTGTGTGTGTGTGTGTGTGTGTGCGCGCGCGCGCGCGCGCGGGCGTGCGCATGTATGTGTGCATGTGTGTCCCTGTGTCCCTGTTTATGTTGACAAGAGTATCGTGAAGAAGGCGGCAGGACACCTTAAGAAATTCAATGTGGTTCAAAAATAAAATAGGCACAAGAGAGGCAGTAGATGGGGCAGGAGAGGTAAGGGAGTCTGTTTTGGAGGTTGGGAAAAATATTACTAGTTTATACATAGAGTGTTTACTATGTAAAAGGCTTTTCCGTGCATTGTCTCACAAAATATGGTCCCTTTTATTATTAACTCCATTTTACAGATGAGGAAACAGATTGAGTGAGATTGAATGACTAGCCTAAGATCGTATCACTAATAAGCGAAGGAGCCTGGATTCACACCTGGCTCTAGGATTGCAGATGCTGACTCTACAGAGAGGACTGGACTAAACTAGGGCCCTGCTTTATACCTGGTGAAAGTCATGTGACACCTACGCCCCTCCAGAGAATTGTAAACAAAGCAGCAGAGTTCTTTTGCACCTCCACCAGGCCAACTTCTGAAGTATTTTTCTGCCTTGATCCCTTGATCCCTGATCATGGGCCCCTTAACCCTTCATTATGAGGTCGCATTTTTTTGTGTGCTCTTCCAAATGGAGCTGGAGCCTTTCAGCCAAAGAGGAGACACCAGGTTTCTTTCATGCAACAACAAGCCCACAGGCCAACTTGCCAAGAGCTCCTTTCTCCTTCCCATTACTATAGTTCACTGACCAGGGATGTTCTATGGAGACGAGTTTATAAACCTCACTTCCTGTAACATTCCCCGCCCTGCCCCCATTGCTTGCAGGCATCAGCCTGGAGCTTGGAGCCTCCTCCCCTTGGAATCCAGGCAGTTGGAGCTGCAGAAACCTTTAGGGCTCCTTCTGAATCTGGACTTTGCACAATAGCAACCTCATTGGGTTGCAGCCCTGCCTGCAAGGGTCACCGTGTGATGAACCCATGATTAACCTCATTCTCCAATCAGAATTTTGATCTAATCTCTGGGACAGCCTGGTTAACACACATGGTCTTTTTGTTTCCGTAGAACTGGAGACCTGAAATGTGACAGCCTCAGCTATGCCAAGCACCAGAGGAAACCACAGAGTTCATATTACATATGCTAGACTTTTTTTTTTCTGAGCTGCAATTCTCAACAGGCTCAAGCAGACCTTGGATGGTGGAATGGCTTCCTGCAAAGGAGGCACACTCCTTCTGTGGACTTGCCTCGCAAAGGACACTGACACAACAGTGTGTGTTTTGCTTGGCTGTGATGTGGCGCAATCGCATTTTGTAGGCAGGTTGGAAGTGGCCACCCCGGAGCTGAGAGCTATGGAGCACATTCATTTCTGCCACCGCAGACAGCTCAGCCACAGACATGGATGATGAAAGGGAAATTGGCATTGACCTCGCTGCTTTGCAAGGAGCAGATGGGACTTGGAGTCTGGTTAGCAAAGAAAAATGAACCAAGCCTCCTCAGTAGTGTTTGAAGAGCAAGAGCTGGGCCCAACAGGATGTCTCAGTGTCTTCCTCAGTTGTGTGTGTGTGTGTGTGTGTGTGTGTATGTGTGTGCGCGCGCGCGTGTGCACGCGTTGCTTGCATGTGCACACACACACACACACACACATGCTGTGTGTGACATGCACAGAAGAGACAGAAGCATCCTTGTCCATGCTGGAGTGCCCTATTACACATTTGGCATTTGACTGACACGTAAAATTCCCAGGGATGTCAATAGGACGGTAGCTCAGAATGCATCAGAGATTTTTGCTGTTGATAAGAAGACAGTTGGAGAGGAGAATATTACCGAGAGTACTTTCAACCCCTCCAGAAGTCCTGTTTCAGAGGAAAGGAGTCTCTCTTAAGAGAGTGATGCAAGAGGTGAGGAACAAAGCTGATGGAGCCAAATGTACACTATGTACCAGTCCCAAATCATTTGAGTGTGCCACGTCCTCTTGGTTTTGTCCTTACCACCCCATTTCCCACCTGGTGAAATCCTTTTCATCTTTCAAGGTTCAGTTGGATTTTCACTTCCTTCAAAAAGCCTTCCCTGATTTTTCCCCGCTCAGCACAAAATCTTTCTTTCCTCTAACCGGTAAATTTCCTGAGAGAAGGGAGACTATGCCCAATGCATACATACCAGGTGCTCAGTGGTGAGACCCTGGAAGGAGATCAAGGCTGGAAGCCGAGGGGCCTGAGTTTAAACCAGGCTCTCCCACATTGGAGCTGTGAGACTTGGGGGAAAATCTCTCCAAACCTCAGTTTCCTCATCTGTAGACATGGATGGCAATCACACCTACATGGGATGAGTGGGAATATATAATGAGATTATGTATGTAAAGAGAGTACATCGTTGGTAACTCAGGATATATGGTTTCCTTTGCCCACACACTGTATTCCTCTTCGTATTGTATTTTGTACAATTCGTGGCATATTTTAGGCATGAAGTAAGACTTGCTTAATTACAGTAAATAGAATTTTTTTCTACTTAAGCGTTCTAAGCCATCAATATCAACTAATAATAAAAATAATAATACTAAGGAAAATAAATAGTGGCAACCCCTAGTGCACACAGCCTTTGTCTTTGCGTGTATTATCCTATTTTGTCTTCATTAAGAACTCTGGAGGTAGATGTAATTATCCCTCTGTGCAGATGAGGAAATTGAGGCCACACAACTGGTAGTGATACAGTTAAATTCACTTGAATCGTGGTTCTCAACCCTGACTGCACAAGATTATCACTGGGGGAGCTTTTAAAAATGTCAATGCCTGAACTCCACCCTACGATTTAGACTCAATTAATCTGAAATGGAACCCAGGGTTTGTTTGTTTTTTTAAGTCCCAGGTGATTTGATGTGCATCCAGGGATGAGAACTTCTGACTTTGGGCAACGCTGTAGTGCAGGTAGAGTTTTGTATCTTAACATAGCTCACATGCTCCAGTTTTATCTTGCCCAGAGTAAGTAACCATGTAATATCCAATCTGGGGACAGAACATCCCAACTTCATGAAATTGCTCCGATGAGCATTCCGACAACCTGCTTTAACAGGTCTGCGTTCCTGAAATAGGCATGTCTGATATACCATTTATGTCCAATGATAACTCTTCAATGGCCCAAATGCTGTCCATGGGAGGGACCCATGGAAGTCAGCAGGGAGAGTGAACTAACTACACATCATGCGCGGCCACAAAACTGTACCCTTCCGGGAGACCCGGGTGGGGGCGGGGGGCAGTGACGCTGTCTTCTGGCACGGACCCCTGGGGTGACGTGTGGATTGGTTACTTTTGACAGCTCTAAGCTTTCTCATACACTTTCTGGTCATTGGTGGCTTGAATGAAGTAGAATGGTTTGTGTGCAGCCTGCCTGAGTAGCCATGTTGGTATAAGTGAAAAAGTAACACTGAGTTATGAAGTGAGTTTGGTGACTATCCAGATAACTCCAGGGCAGCAATGGGGCACTAGGATTAGAACCAGCAGACTTGCAGTGGAGTTCTAATTCTGCTTCATTAGTTACGGAACCTTGGGCAAGTTAAGGAACTGCCCTAAATCTCACTTGTGTCTTGACTATAAAATAGAATTAAAAGAACAAAAAATGCCTTAAGTATAACTTACAAAGCCAGTGTGCTGGAAAGGGTTGTATAAGGTTTTGAAAAACTAAACCTTTGTGAAGACTTTTAATTCAAACTCTAAAGCCACTTAGCCTGCGTTAGAATCTTGACCTACCTTGAGCAAGTTCTTTAATGCCTCTATGCTTCCATTTTTTCATCTGTAAAGTGAGCATAATAGTGCACAATCACAATTATAGCCTTGAAATCTTTGGATTGGAATATGATTTGGAAAGTCGAATTTTTGACATTTTATAAAGGTAATAAAGTCTGTATACTGTCTAATACATAAAACTCTCAGGAGGTTCTGGGACAACCCCCTATAATCAAAAACATTAATGTTTTTTTCAGTGAAGCTTGACTGTTCATAAGTAGAATTTAAAAAAAATACCATTAAAAGCTTCATATCAGAATGTCACATCAGATAAGATTTTGCTACAAACAGAGTTTGTGCAAAATTTACCCAATAATCCTCATTTTCAGAGCTTTTTGGGCCATAGAATTATAGGTAAGGGATTTGGACATATAGTACCTGCCTTTTAGGTTAGTCATGAGGATAAAATAAGTTAATATGTATTAAGGGCTTAGACCAGTGCCCTGCAAATAGTAAGCACTAAAAAAATAGTAATTATTATTATATTTATTACCTTAAAGAGTGAAACCAAGAGAGAATGGGGTTTCACAAGCCTTCACTGACATTACTCAGATTTCTATTAATTAAAGAGCTAATAGATTTGCCAGGAACTAATGTTCTATTCCTGTGTAAGTCAGAGAGAGAGAAGTCCAGCAAAATGCTAACAGGTTGCAAATATATAGTATTTCAATTTTCTTCTTACAACTTTCACGCATTTTCTAAATTTTATCTCTTGATCTTGAATTACTTTTATAATGAGACAAAAAGTACATTCTCTTAAGCTCTCTTCTGTTTCCTCTTCCTTAGAGAATTGGTTCTCAGACTCAGGCTCCCGTTTACAAGACAACCATCGAACAACAAACTTTTATTGATTTCCAGCTCTACGCCAGACACTGCAGAAAGTGCTAAGAAACTAAAGGAAAACCCAGAGACGTTATTTGAAAAATCTTCAGCAAAATAACTTGGTGTAACAATTTATAGTTCACACCATGCTTCACTATACATTCTTTCAGTTGGTCCTTCTCTCCAGATTAGAGAAAGTATATATTTTGGCTGACATTTTATGAATAAAGAAACTTGCCTGAGGTTACTCAGTCATTAAGGATGAGGTTGGACTCATCCCTGAATCATGTGAGTGTCATAACTGGATGAACACAGTCTTCCTGAGAACTTGTAAATCAGAGACACTTTAAGAAGGTAAATATTAGGGAAGCAAGTTGTAAATGATTTTGACCAACTGTCCATAAAATCTTCACCTTGGCAAAACATTGTAATGGAAGCTAAAAGGACCTCAGGGCACCAGATAATGTCCTTAAAGAGTGTCTTCAGAATAGTCCAACTTTCTAAAGCTGGACATCATCAAATCTAAGGGGAAAAAAAGCTTCAACCCAAGACAGATGTTTGGAAGAGGGTACTGGAAACAGAAGAGAGGAAAGAGGATATGGTCTTTATATATTCAACACAATCAAAGAGGCAAAGCTGTGGAAGATGTCCCAGGTTAGGGACATCAGTAAGAACAAAGTCCCCCTCGTTCAGACTCCACTCGCAGGTAGCCTATAGATTATCAATCAGAGTATGGGCTGGGATGCTAGTGCTAACAACCTTAACCAATGGAAACTTTTTGTTTTGAGGTGGTTCCTTCTTTTGACTTTTGCTGGAAGGAGTTGGTTCCTAAGTGGCTGATTGGTATTACCTGCACTGCCCAAGACACATCCGGGAACCCAGAAAGTAAACATCAGACCCTGTTCAAACAAGGTCCTATTCGCTTAGACCCTGTCCGAACACCCTGACCTTCTTGATGATGTTGTGACTTCTCCATGCTCTAACCACCCAGAATCCAAGTCCATGGTTCCATCTGTGTCTTCTAATTCCACACAGCGTTTTGTTTTGTTTGTTTGTTTGTTTTGGGGGTGGGGTGGGGTGGCAAAAGGGGCTGGGCCCTGCCTGCCTTTGTGAAAACGAAGGGAATCATTCAACATTTTGTTCTGCATTCTTCTACCCCAGATAACCCTCTCTAATTTGAGGTTGGCTGGAAATCTGGAAATCCTTATTCTTATCAGGAGAATTTCCATCGCTAAAGGGGCGGGTGCACTAGGCCACATCCTGTGTTCTGGGAGAGGCTCAAAAGAGTCAATTGCAATGCTTTGGAGTCCAACAAAGTCAGGGACTTTCTTTAAGTGGATTCAAAAAAACAAGCTAGGACAACAGGCTCACTGTCCTTCTTCTCACCCCTTCTTCCTTTGCTTGCATTGCCCCAGGCGCCACAGCGGACACATTTTCCACTTGCACATTTCTTCCTGTGGACTAGCAAAACTTTCTGCCGGGCTCCTGACTTGAAAGTCTTTGGAGCCTCGGGTGATCAAACTAATACTGTATAGACCTGGAGACCTCAGCATCTACAGAGCGCAGCCGCGGGGGCCTGGGACTTGCTTGTTTTAGAATATGTCGAGGTAGACGGCACTCAGGGGATTTGTTCATTTTAGCAAACTTGGCAGAACTTCCCTGCGTGACCTAAATAGAATATCTTCCTCTACATAAAGCATGCATCAGGGTATTTCCTGATTTATTCATGAAAGGTTTGCTTTACAAAGGCCTCAGGAACTGTGCAATCTCAAAATACATGATACATAGAGCTGGATACTAGAGTGGCATTTGCACAAATTGCTGTGATAGATGGGCTGTGCAGGACGGCAGCAGAGTTGGATCAATTTAAATACGCACTGTAGGGGGTGGCTCTTTCAGACGAGGAAGTGAGACCCACCCTGCAGATTGCTAGCAATAACATGGGAGAAAGTGTGCTCTCTCTGCAGTGAGTAATTGATCAAGGGATAGAAAAAGAGGTGGATAAAATTCATGTGCACTAACTGGGGAGATAGAACCTTTGTGTGCTAATCACTCATTGGTTCATTCATTCATTCCCATCTAGAGAATCAACCTGTCATCAGCTGATAGAATGAGTTCCATTGAGGGTACATAGTAATAGATAGATACGTATGGGCTCATAGGACAATAAGATGCAATATTTGAAATCTGATCAGTCTTAGGAATTTGAGGTTCTATTGTTACCATGTGGGTGGGAGAGTAATCAGCCTCTCACCACCGAGAGAAAGAAAGACTGCTTTCTCCCCATCAAAGGCAGGCATTTTCAGGTGAGTCCACTGTAATAATCTCTGATCATGGATTTATCTAATGCTTTCAGTATTTTCATGCCGGTGTATTTTTAACAGTGCAGCAGATGGACCTTGGTTGTTTGCAAAGAAGTTTTATTTTGGAGCTTGTGAAGAGATTTGGGGTTAATGTACAATAAAGTGAAAGTGACGTTTGTAAAGATGGTGCAAGCAGGATGCCAGGATCCATTACCCTGATAACCCCACAAACAGACCTGCCACCTCCTTTGGTGAACTGCTGCTCAGATCCCATCAGTGTTACTTGCAGGATGCATTGCCACTTTGTGGCAAATTTCCAGGGGTTTTCACATGCCAAACAATTTGTCCTAACTAGGACGAGGAGACATTGTTTTACCAACTTTGCTTTGCTTTTGCTTTGGCCTAGAACTTTGGGGAGAGCCAGACCTGGTTCCTTCCCCTGGTTTTGTAATCGTGGACATCCAGGGGCAATGAAAGGAAGGACTACCCAGGTGTGGGCCCCAGAACTAAAGAGTCAGAACGAGATGGAAAGCACGTGGGCTGATGCTTCTCTTCAGAAGGTGACAGGCATTACCCAGGACAGTTTAGATTCCTGGTGAGAAAGGAAAAAAGGCTTCCTGGGAAGGATCTTCCAAGATGGAAAATCAACTGGGGGACAGTATTTGAATGAATTAACCCTCAGTGATTTCCCATGACCCACAGGATCAAGTCCAAATCCTTAGTCCAGCCTCCAGTTCTCTCACCATCTGGTCCCTGACTAACTGTGGGTCTTTCTGTTGTCTCCAAACAACATTGTGTTCTGACTCTTCCAAACTGCCCTTTGTTCCATGATGCTAATGGCAGCCAACATTTATTCACGCCCTTAAAATGCCAGGAACTGGGCTAAGGACTTTATGCATTGCATCATCTACTCTTCAGAGCCATCTCTGAGGTAGGCACTGTTATGGTTCTCCACTTACAGATGAGGAAACAAAAGCAGAGGTTATAAAACTGGGTCACAAGCTATTAAGAAGGTTGGGATTAGAAGACAGTATGACTGCATGGCCAGCGTTCAACCACTTCACCTTCCCTCCTTCCATTTCTGTATGAAAATACCTTTAGACCTTGCACGCATTGCTGTCTAGGAGTAGGATTGGCCTTTCTCCTTATTTTGCTGATTTTAAAAACATCTCTTTGTTCCTCAAAACCTTCTAGATCAATACCCCTTCCTCTGGATGCCATTCCTGGCACCCCCAGGCAGAGGTAGTGGCTTTCTCCTTGGAGACCCCACACTCCTCCCACAAACTCACAGCATACACTGCATTGCAGTGCAGGGCCCTCCTCTCCTGCATTCAGTGGGCGCCTGGGCTGTGCTGACGCCTTAGACCTTTCTCCCGGATGAATCAAAGCTCCAAGAGAGTGAGCAGCAAATGGGGAGCAAGCATTCTCATGAATCCAGAGGTAGCTCAGGCCCCAGGTGATGATTGCACCCAAATGCCATGTGGCATTTCTCAAACTGCTCTGCAGACAGGTCCAGACGAGTGCCCGCCTACCACATTCCTGCCTTTATCATTAACCGCAGCCCATGGTGACTTCCTTCAACATGTGAGGCAGCGCCTGCCTGTCTGATAACCCAGCTTCCTTCTGGAAAGGATTTCCTTTGGCCTGGGTGCATACCTGGCCCTGCAAGAGTTAACCACAAGGCGGCCCAGATCAGGAGAACATGAGGTTTCCATTAGCTGGCGGTATGCGGACAAGTGGCACGAGCATGGATTATGCAGTAATAAAAACACACTGCGCAGTATTTGTCAGAGGCCTCACTTCTCTCCTGCCCTGCCTCCCACCCCAGCACCGAGAGACCAGACCCTCGCAGCTCTGCTGCTGGCTTGTAGCACAAGTTGGTGTCAGACTTTTCTCCCGACTTGCTTTCATCCTGCTGTGTGTGTGCATCATGTCCCTAAAAGACACAGATGGAAAGAACGAGTGCCAGAGGAATTCCTTCCTTCCCCTGGGATGAACCAGTTGGGAGACAGAAAAAAGGAAAAGGGTCAGGGCAGAGAAGAGGAGGGAGGGAAGATGGGAAGGGATGTGAGAAAGATAGTGGAGATCCAGCTCACTTAGGAGGGGACAGTTGGATGGAACACTGGGGGAGTCTGAAACCATATCTTCTGGAAAGAAGGGAATTCACCCATGTGGAGATTTATTGTATTGAAGGTATGATGGTTAATTTTGTGTGTCCGTTGGACTGGGCCACAGCGTGCCTAGACGTTCGGTCAAACATTATCTGAGCGTGTCTGTGAGGGTGTCCCTGGATGAGATGAACATTTCAGTCAATAGACAGAGAAAAGCTGATTGCCCTCCCTCATGTGGATGGGCCTCTCACAATTTTTGAAGAGCCAAATGGAACAAAAAGGCTGACTAAGAGGGACCTCCTGCCTGACTGTTTGAGCTGGGACATGATTCTTTTTCTGCCTTTGGACTCAAACTGAAACATTGGCGCTTCTGGGTCTTGAATCTGCTTACACTGGGACTTACACTATCGGCTTTTCTGGGTGTCTAGCTTGCCTGCAGCAGATCTTGGGACTTCTCAGCCTCCATAATCACATGAGTCAATTCCTTATACTATAATAAACCAATCTCTCTCATTTTTTATCTATCTATCTGTCTATCTATCTATCTATCTATCAATCTATCAATTGGTTCTGTTTTTCTGGAGAACCCTAATAGAGCAAGCAACATGCTGAACTCTATGTATTATTTCATAGAGGCTTAGACACTTTCAGGAACTTGTAACACGGGTCGTACAGTTCATGAGGGGAGTAAGTTTCCAACCAGGCTCTCTGTGGGCTTCAGTAATCTCTTCTCCTGTTCTTTTGGTTATAGGGTTGCCCAGCCACATAAAGGTGAGAATAGCCTCCCATTCTCAGTGGCAGGTGAGTAGAAGTTCTTTGCTCATTTCCCTTCCTTGGAGACAGAAGATGTAAAAACCAATTTCTAGAACACAGAACCCTGGGGAATCTCTCAGAGGCTCTAACCCTTGACTCAGCATCCCAGGAACGTGGGTGGTGTTCCGAACAGAGGTCATTCTAGGGCTCAGTAACTCTTATTCATACCACAGTTATTCGCTAAGCACCTGCTCTATGTCTGGTCCTGCAATTTTTATAATGAAGAAACAGAGAAATAGAACAGAATCTCCCTTGTCAAGTCCACGGTCTCCTTAGGGCGCCAGAAAGACATAGAAGCAAAGATGTATAAATGCTATGATGCAGGTGTGTGTCAAGTGTGCACAAAGGTACAAACCAAAAGGAGCGATCCATCTTGGTAGTTTGTGGGGAGAGCCAGGGGGACAAGTGGGAACAAGTCGGAGTAAGGGTTCCCTGCCCACAACCTGGGAGAGGGCAAAGGAAATTCGCTAACAGAAAGTAGTTAGCTGTGGGCAAGTAGCGGTTCTCCACTCCGTTTTCTTATTAGAGTCATGTGGGGAGATTTAAAACATACAGATGCCCGGAGCCCACACCCCAAATTTCTGGAGGTACAGTCTAAACCTCAGTATTTTTTTTTAGAAAGCTCTGCAGATGACCCTATTATGTTGCCGGGATTGAGAACCATGGGTTTGCTGCCCAGTGTGGATCTGGGCTAGAGTAAGAGATGAGTTTGGAGAGTAAGGAAGGACACAAAGATGAAAGGTCTTGGATGCCACTCTAAGCAGTCTGAACTTCCCCTGTGGGCATGCGAGGCTTTTAAACAGGGAAGTGACCTTACTTATAGGAAATGAGTCAGCACAATGGTGCAGCCTTAGTAGGCTGAGCTCCAGGGGAAATTCTGGCTTCATCTTCTCAGAGAGCCTGACCACCTGTGCTTGCTAACACACACTTGATTTAATTCTTCCTTTGGTGCACGCAGCCAGATGCCTCGGGTCACTCTAGGGCAGTGGTTCTCAACCTTCCTAATGCCGCAATCCCTTAATACAGTTCCTCATGTTGTGGTGACCCCCAACCATAAAATTATTTTCGTTGCTACTCTATAACTGTCATTTTGCTACTGTTATGAATCGTAATGTAAATATCTTTTTGTTTCCCGATGGTCTTAGGCAACCCCTGTGAAAGGGTCATTCGACCCCCAAAGGGGTCGCGACTCACAGGTTGAGAACCGCTGCTCTAGGGGAAACCAGTTATCTGGCGGTCAGAAGAGCCGAGTTCTGAACTTGCTGCAGCCCTAGCTTGCTGAAGGACCTCAGCCAACTCCTTGCCCCGCTCTGGTCCTCAGCTTCCCACACCAAACACTTAGGAGATTAAACAAATCAGTGTTCTTTATGAGGTTGGTAGTATTTCATTGCTTTAATTTGTTTTTAGCCAAAATGTTACATTTAACAGCAATAGAGCAGCTGGCAAGGTTTCTGGTCATGGATCAGGACTAGGTTAGGCAAGGTTGGGAAAGGGTGAGCCAGGGAATTTCAGTCAGTGCGTTCTTATTTCCTTTGGTCTCTGGCCAGTTGTTTTCGTGATCTATTTAATCTGTAGGGCTACTGCTTAGGTCAAGTGGTGCCCCAAATAACATGCTTGTTTATCATTAGGTTTTCCATAAGTCAGTGACCCAACCTGCTCTGTTGAGTTGGAGAAGAATCCTGATTCGGGGTTGCCCCGTTCATTTCACTGGCCTTGAGCTAAGAGTAGCACCAGCTTGCAGAAGGCCCTTTCCTAGGCCGCCTCACCTGGGGCATTTCCTGCCTCAATCCACTCACCTCAAGCCCAGGAGAATCTTTCAAAAGTTGCTATGGTGTACCTTCAATGGCTCCTCATTGCCAGAAACCAAGCCCAAGTTCTCTGACCTGGCATTGAAGACCGTTTACAATCCTCCCTCTATCTGGTTCTCCATCCATATCTCCTAACAGATTGTTAGTGCCCTGCTTGTCAGGCATATAGAACTGCCTACTCTTGCCCAGGACAGCCAACCCCGTTCACGCTTACAAGTCCCAACCCATATAGTTCCCTCCGTTTGGAATGCTTTCCCCTCACCTTCTCTACCTGGGAAACTTTTACTCATCCCGTAGGCCCAGCTAACATGTCACTTCATTCATTTATTGAGGACCCAACCTGTATTCCAGGAAAAATGCTAGACACTTGAAGGATAAACAAAATAGAATCCTTTAGTAATGACCCTGGTCTCTGTACCCCTCTTCACTTTGCTCTTAACTTTGTCTCTTTATGGTGATTATCTGTTTACATTTCTGGATCTCTCTCTAGATTCTAAACGCCTTAAGAGTCAAAATGTCTCTTATTTATCTCTGTACCCATAGCACTGAACACAGGGTCTGGCACAGACTAGGGGTTTAGTGGCTATTTGCTGAATGAACGAATGAATGAATGAATGAATGATTTGATAAAGGAATGAGTGTGTGTGTGTGTTTGTGTGTGTGTGTGTGTGTGTGTGTGTGTGTGTTATAAGTAAAGTGAGGATTGCTTTAACTCTTGGGACTGCCATAGCTTATAACAATGAAGGCACCCCTTAAATCCCTTAGTCTGAATAAGAAGAGCCTGGAAGAGACAGCTGATATATTACATATGGGAAACCAAGACCAGACAAGGGAATTGACCAGCAGCTGGTCCCCAGCTCTTCCCACACGGCCTTCATAGGTGGCCCCCACTGGCTGTGACTGTATCATCCTAGCACTGTGGAACCCCTTAGCTCTGGGTAGCTCCACTCTCACGAACAGCATGCAGCCCGGGCTTCATGGCCTTGGAATCTGATCACCTGTTCAGTTGCTTGCTTCCTCTGTCTATTCGATATGGCCGGCCAGGAAGACAGTGCTGACGAGGCAGTCTTCAGCCCTGCACTGACAGAAATCAGGTGTCCTCGCTTCATAAAAGAAACATTAACCGATCCAATGGGAACTGGAAGCAGAAGTGCTGACAAAGATGTAACTCCTAAGGATTCTGGGGGCCAAGGAGAAAGTACTGTTCTCTCCTGATTTAGAGGCTTTCTGGGGTTTGCAGACAAGACAGAGAAGAATGAGAGGAGCAGGGATGAAGGCCATCAGGGAGCCAGGCTCAGCTGCTCATCTGAGGGTATCAGGAGACAAGGAATGATAAGGGAGGCCACCTTCCTCTCTGTCACCTGCACTGTCCAAGTCCTTGTCACGTTCTCCTGGACCCAAGCCTTCCAGGGATTCCCTAGTGTCTGCTGTCTTCAGCCTCTGTCTGTCCCCAGCCCAGTCTTCATGCTGCTGCCTGGTGTTCTTTCTAAATTACCAGACTATAATTGAAATACCCTTCACTCAAATCCTTCTGTGGCTCCTGTGACTCAGATGGCATACAGACCTCCCTAAACGTATTCCTGATGCCTGGAGGCAGCCATTTCTCCCCACAAGAGGGGATTCTGTTTTCACTTACCATGTGGGTCAGAGAGCCTCTGGCAAAGAACAGATTTAGGAAACAGAGACGGGTGGTTTGATGGCAGGAGTGAGCTCTCTTTCTAGAACCACCTGCTTTCCTGCACCCACACATGTATCCCCCATTCCTCTCACAGGAAACTCAATTCTAGGGAGCACACAGGGACAGAGGTACTCTATGTCCAGCCCTATCTGAGGCATTGTGAACTTAAAGATGATCCTACACAGCCCCTGTCCTGAAGGAACTCATACAGTCTAATGGAGGAAAAAGAAGTAGGAACAAATAATTATGACAAAGAAGGCACTGATATCCTAGAAGTCTGCTCAAAGTGCTGGGGGTAGGGGCGGGGCCCAGAGACTAACTGTATGCCGAGGAATGGAGGAGGAATTGGGGATATTTGGGGTAGGCCTAGGTGAATGATTAGGCACAAGACTAAAAGAAGAGAGGGAGCTGAAAGAGCTTTGCCTATGTTGTAAAGCAGATGCAGAGACTTGTAGAAGACAGATGTAGAATGTTTGGAAAACAAGGACAATTAAATAGAGAGTGGGTGAGGGCAAGGTAAGAGATTTGAGTGGATATAAGACCTCACATAGTGTCATCATGCCTCTCCTCTCCCTCCCCCCCCCCCCCCTCCTTCTCTCTCTCTCTCTGACTCTATCTCTCTCCCCCACCACCTTGTCTTTTCTTCCTTGACCTCGGTCTCACTTCCTCTTATGTGGAAGAGGAACTTGCGTGGAATGTGGTCGGGAGGAAGGTGGCATGTAACGAAGCCACTTCAGGCTTATGTCACCCGAACTAAAGGAACTTAGAGGGAAGAGCTTTCTCACTGCCTCAGTGTTTCTTAGTCCTCAGGAAGGACTGACTGACCAGTTCGAGTCATGGGCCCACCTCCAGGACTGACCCCTGGCCACCAGTATGGAGGATATATTTAAGCAGATAACATGGGTTACATGACTAGGGTAGGGCTCTAGGATTACTGGTCTCCAAAATCACATAGTCAGAGTAAGGGAGGAGCAGTTTCTCAAAGAAAGATGGGTTGCTGTGACCAGAAGATGAGAGACGGTATAGACAGATAAAGCTCTCTAGATGTTTGCTTCATTTGTGGATTCCCTTCCTCCAGGGACACCTTGGTGGCTCTCTGGGAACACAAGGTATTTCCTGGCCTCCTCTTTATCCAGAGCGACTTGTACAAAACATGTCCTCCATGAATGTTTATTGATGATTATTTTGGCACATCTAAAAAAGGAAAATAAAAGATAAAGTGAGGGCTTAAAAAAAGAATAAGAAGGTGGCAAGCTGGAAATTCAGCTACTGCAAAACAACTTGTTGGAAGAAAAGTCTTGCTGCCCTTGGTGAGCCTGAAGAAAGAATAAGGAGACCCTCGAAGAACATGTGGAGTGTGTGCAGCTGCATTTGCACCAGGAAGCAGAGCTTAGCTGAAGAGCTGCAGTCAGCATCCGAGGTGGGAGGGGCCTGTCCCGCCTTTGATGCTGTAGGGATAATGGAGCCACAGTGCAAGCTCAGGGCCTTTTATTGGCAGGGTAAAAAGAAGCCAGCTGGGGTTTGTCTATAGCTGAGCTTCTGATTCTATCCCATACTTCTGAAGAATACCCTCTTTGTTCCTTTGCTGCAGGTGGCACCTGTCATTACAGGACATGGAAATGGGATAAACAGCCCTGAGCTACTTAAGAGATGCCCCTTCCTCAAATGAGTCTCAGACAGCTCTCCAAGTTCATCTCCCTCGCTCTCCCTCATTCTGTCTCTTTCTCTCAATCGGAGGATGCAACTGAGCAAGGAGGATGGTGGTCACAGAACTCCATTCCAAGAAAATGTCACTAATTTTTGTTACAAGGTGACAGTCTCAGCTTTGCTACAGCTTCCTTTCCCATGACAAATCCCTTAAAAATGATACCAAAAAATACAAAAGAAAAAATAAATTCAAAACGAGTCCCCAAACCAACAAGGGAAGTTTGCAGAGGGTCCAGAAACAATGAAGAATTCTTTTTGTTTTTGTTTTTTGTTGTTGTTGTTGTTTAGCTTTTATTTCATAATCATAAACTTAACTCTGCAACCCAGGCTAGACTTGGAGGGGCAAGGAAAATATGGAACCCAATGAACTGCAGCGAGAGCACAAAGATAATGGGGTGTTCCGAGCAGATGGGGCAGGGGTGCTCTCCTAACTACAGAAGGAATGGTCTGGTTAAGATAAAACCAGTCAAATGCATCAGAG
>NW_017731374.1:679360-687865 GCF_001890085.2 Hipposideros armiger
CTGCCTGCGCAAATAGAGCAGAGCCAAACAGAGAAACTCAGCGGCAAAGAAGGAGGCACAAGCCGTGCATTCCAATAACTCGAGGAAAGTCAACACCACGCAAGAGAAACAGCAAACTTAAATCCAGAACCTACACCTTGCAACCCATAGAGACAAAAGTGAGCAGAATATGACATTAAAATGAGGAAAATAAAAATTGCACAGTTAGAGGCACAAGGACCTGTTGTCAGTAAAACATCAGCTATAGACCATTGGAAGTTTAGTCAGTGAACAAAAAGAAAACAACAACAGATTAGTTGAAAGGCAGAATGGACACAAATGAAAAGGGAAATAGTGAGCTGAAGATCAAGGTCAGGAATTCTCTGAGAATGCAGCAAAAAGGAATAAAGAGGTGAAATGAGTCAGACAGAGAAAGACAAATAATGTATGATCTCACTTATATGATGTGTAAGTGGAATCATATGTGGAATCTAAAAAACTGAACTTATGGAAACAGAGACTAGACTGGTGGTTGCCAGGGGTGGGGTGGGAGGAGGAAGAAATGGGTAAAGGCGGACAAAAGATACTTCCAGTTATAAGGTAGGTAAGTGCTGGGGATATAATACACAGCATGGTGACTGTCGTTAACAATATTTTATTGCATGTTTGAAAGTTACTGAGAGTAGATCTTAAAAGTTCTCATCACAAGAAAAAATTGTTATATAAGATGATTGATGGTAACTAGACTTATTGTGGTGATCATTTCACAATATATACATATATCAAATCATTATGTCACGTACCTTAAACTAATAGAATGTTTTATGTCAATTATATCTCAATAAAACTGCAAAAAAAAAGGCAAAAAGAAAGGAATAAAGAGATTAGGATAGTTACAGAAAGGTTAAGAATCATGAGAAACATAAAAAAATTTCCAACATCTGTTTAAAAGGCATTCAGGAAAAAAAATGAATTTTTAAAGAAATAATAGAAGATCCTAGAAATAAAGACAAGACTCCTCAGATTTAAAGTGCTCAGCAAGACTCTATTAACAGCACACATACCAATTACAGATCAAGGGGGAAAGAAAATCAGAAAAATCACCCAGAAAAAGAAAAGATTTACCTACAAAGGAAAAAGCCAAAATGCTATTAGACATTCCTTTAGTTACCAAAAAAACTAGAAGTTCTAGCTGAAAATTATTTCAAGTGTAGAATTCTATATTTTCAGAGATAGATGGGCTTGGAAAAACTTATAACCCACATTTAATATAAAAAAAAAGTAATCTCTAGAGGATGTTTTACAGGAAGGAGAAAAATTAATCCAGGAGGGAGAGGTGAGATGCATGAAGCAATGACAAGTAAGGGAAATAAATTAGTTAAACTGACTCTGAAACCGAATGTGTTGATTGTTTTCATGTAGATGGCATATTGGTGCATGGGTTAAGAGAGAGAGAGAGCAGGAAGATAATTACTAGAAGATAAACAGATGAACAACTTCAAACAAATAGAACATATTTTTTTAAAAACAGGAGTAACGAAAACTTGATAAAAACAAAAGAAAGTAAGAGTTGGAGAGAGGGAAAAGCAATTAGAAATCACAGTGAATTAAAAACGCAAACCATGAAAGAGGAACAAATCCAAACTTAGTGCTTACCATCAATATTAATGAGTTAAACTCACCTGTTAGAGACAAATTCTTAGATTGTATTTGAAAATCTAGCCACTTGCTATTTTGAAGAAACAGGCAAAACAAAATTTTCTCAAACAACAAAGCAGTGGAAAATACTTCTTCAGAAATTGCTAACAAACATAAAGCAGATATAATTGGGTTAAATCAAATAAAATTCAAGGTAAAAACCATTGAAAGAAACAAAGATGTACACTTTATAGTGATAAATGCAGCCAAGAAAAACTAACTGTTATGCACCTAAAAAAAAATAGTTGAAGCAAAAGTTGACAGAATTATAAGAGGAGACTGAAAGGTAGAAAAATCGTTGTTGAAAACTTGAACAAACCATTCCAGACAACAAAATCAAACGGAATAAAAACAAATAAGGATATGAAGAATTTTAGTAGTAACACATCAACTGGCTTGATATAATATTTGAGAACTTTGTACCCAATAAACAGACACCACATCATTTTGTAACACATGTAATGGTCATAAAATTGTCCATAAACAAGGCCACAAATATCAACAACTTTCAAAAAATTAACTTTATAAGCAAAGTTCACTGACTGTTATGCAATAAAATTAGCAGTTAACAACTAAGAGACAGATGTCAAAAACACAGAAACAAATGAGAGCAAGCCAGGCATCCAAATATGAACACATACTCCTGTATCAATTTTTGATTAATGAGAGCAAAGTGGAAACGTTACTTAAAGAACTGCAAAAAGAACAATGAAATACATTCAAAGAAAATGTATTTTTTTAAATGTATAATGAAAGAATTCAGAATATCAAAGCATAAATGAATGAAGTAAAAAACCTGTCCAGTGCCTCTCTCTGGTGGTTGCTCTGGCTAGTTTTCCAGTGACTCCAGTGAATCTGGGTAGCTGCTTCATGGTTTGGTGTTAGAAAAATGGCATCTTTTAAATGAAACACTGCCCTTTATCAGCTGAACCGGAGGCCTCCGACTTTCTAAGGAAATCTCAAGCAGTTCAGACTTTTGCCATAATCCCTAAAGTACAGGAAGTATAGTCTCTCATTTTTGGAAATTCCATAGATTGTCTTCTGACCTTGAGTTGACCTTCTCCTTAAAATAGACATCAGAATATCTCTCATTCTAAATGTACTATCTGGCTTTTCTTTCTTTTAAATTACCTTTGTGGAATGAGATTTTTCATGACCTTCTCCACCACTACTGGTAGATTAAAATGATTTGAAAGTGTTAGAAATGGAATATGTGCAAAGGATTGTTCCCCCCCACCTCCGCTTCCTTTTTAAGCGGACTGAAAGTTTAAATAGGTTTTTAGAGTAAAGAGTCATATGCAGCCTATTAGAATGTATAAGATTGTTTAATTACGTTTTGCCCATATTATTTATTAGGAAGATAAGCTGATTTTTCCTGGAAGGCCTTGTTATAATTATTGGGAGTGCATGACATTGTATGACGAATATTAATTGAGTGCTGTCAACGTGCCTGGCATTGTGCTGGGCATATAAAGCATATACGGCCTCTAACCTGGAGCTTCCAGTCCTGCAGCGTGGAGCACGCCTACCATGAAAAAGAATTATTTCACTGTGGGTCCCACTAGGACTCAAGTGTGGTCTACTGAGGTCTGAAGGCAGTGAAGGGGCAGAGTACATGAGAAGCGAAAGCCGTGGTTGTGAGGCACGATGGGCAGCGCACCCCAGACAAGCATCATCCTCACAAATTCACCATGGTCTAGGGGTTTAGAGCCACAGTTTTGGAAGCCCAGAAAATGATCTTGTGAGTACACCTGGAGAGGGGAGATTCTCAGTGACATGCTGATACTAATTTCACACAAGATTGATTTTAAAATGCCAATTTGCCACGTCCCCGTGGCCAGAGCCATCCTGTTCTCAATCTACCACACACTTTCCCAGCACTAAGGTGCCTGGAAAGTTGAATTAGTCCTCAGGAGATTGCCTGGAGGGCAGAGAAACCTCGTGAAGGGAGATGGCTAATTTTGACATTTTCATCTGTGGAGAAATTGCCACCCAACAATGCAGGCTCTTAGGCAGAATAAAATTTAGTTTGTATCTGATGTGAGCCATTTCATTTTTTTTTCTGTATCATCAGTGTACAAATATGTCTTATTGTTACTGCTACTTCTACATCTTCTATTACTGGTACTCCTATAATTACTATACCTAGCAGACATAGGAGTCACTACTATTCAAGCACTATACTAATGACTTTCTATATATGTATGAACTCACTTAATACTCAGAACCTCCTTATATATACACCTTATGAGGTGTATACTTTTGCTATGTCCTTCAGTTTTCAATTGAGGAAAATGAGGCAGGAAAAGTTTATGTAAGTTGCTCAGTGTCACCCTGGCTCCAGATTTCATGCCCCTGTTTTGGGTCATGGCCATTCTCAGAGTCATCTTTAAGGACAAATTCAATCAATAATTCTTTATATGAGTTGTTAGGCTTATTAGATCAGAGACAACTAAGAACAGTAAGATGAAAAGAGCCCAGCTTTCTTTAGGCAGGCATCTTTTCCTCTTTAATTCCTAGAACCTCAAATGGAAAAGAAGGAAAGTAAAAAAATAAATAAAATAAAAAATAAACAATTCTTGAACCAAATGCAAAATGGGAACTGAAATACTTTCTGAAGGTCAATGTCTAATACAAAAGGTGACTCATGGTATCCACGTCTTATTACAAAGGGAGCATTTAAGGCTCATAAAACATCTGAAGAACTTTCCAGAAGCTTGGCCACTTGTGACTTAGAGAAGTCAGGAACCTAAACACCTATTAGTGGCATGGGAAGGCATTGCAGATACGAAGCCCCTGAAGAACTCATGGCAGCAGGGGATGGGGTGGGGGAGGTGGGAGAACAGCAGGTAAACCAACAAATAACAATAAAATATTGCAGCCGAGTACCTGGTGCATGACTGAGGCACAATAAATGTTTGTTGAACGAAAGAATGACACAAACTCATCAGGTCCCTTGGGTATTCTTACTTTCAGTGACAATCTCTAGGTGATTAGTCAAATAACCACAACGTGTCTGCTTCAGACAACTGTACATGTTTTCTATGTTTACTGATTTAGGAAACAAAGAGACGTGTTGAAGAGTTGGAGAAGATACAGTAAATTTGTGCCCGTGGAACTCAGGCTATTTCAACTCTGTAACAAATCAGGCTGTGATTCATCATCATGCATTTACTGTATTCAAAATTAGCTACTGAGCCTCAAATGCCTTTTGAATTCAAAGTTCTAAACTGAAATATAAAGAGAGGTGTGAGTCCTAACACCTGATAGAGGTGGCGAGTTCATACCAATGATGAGAAGAGACGAGAATGAAATGTAGAGCCCACCTATGAACGGGAAAGGCCCCTGGGGGGCTTGTGTGGGACGTGTTGTGATGCAGTTGGACTTGAAGCAATGCTGAAAAGGTAGCTCTGTTCCGATGAACAAACATTCATTGAGTTCCTGCTATGTGGCAGGTCATTGGGAGGTGCTGAGGATACAAATGTAACCCATGCTTCACCAACTTCTAGTTGCCAAAGACTCTGCTGTGATTCCTTCCAGCAAACCCAGATAGGGTTGCACAGGGGCCCATGAAGGTGTCTTACTCTGGCCCAGGTCAGCAAAATGTCTTGACGAGGCCTCCCCCACCTGCTACCTTGTGAGAAAAACCTTTTCTTCCAGGTCTCGCTCTGCAGTCATCTTTTGCCACACCTTACAACCCTGACCCAAAGAAGTTCTCATTGAAAATAGCTCCTTCTCCTTGTGCCTGTGGCAGGCTCTGGCAGTTGTCTGTGGGGAGGTGTTGGAGGACTAACCTTCGGGACAAACTTCCCGGGACAAACTTCCTGCTCTCCTACTGGTCCTTCTCACTCACACGTGTTCTTCTCTGTCCTTTCTTCAGAGTGTTTGTGCACATTGTTACCAGCCCATCACCAATGCTTTGATCCACCCCAATTCTTCTGGTGGAGACCACGTGGGTCCCACTAGAATTCTTAAACAGAAAGATAAATAAGACTGGGTCCCACCTCTAAGGCATCTAGTGGATACTACATGAACCTCTGTTGTGTCACAACTTATCTGAGAGTTGGGGCTGCTGACCAAAAAGAGGCAGCAATTCAATGCAATGGAGCCACCGTCACCCCAGGCTTCCTGAGAGCTCCGTCACACTCCTTGGATCTGTTCTTTACCAGCCACGTGGACTTGAGGAAGTCACTTTATGTTTGGTTTCCTGATTTAAGAAGGGACACAAACAAAACCTCTTCTCTACCTCATAGGGAGGTGTGATGATCAAGAAAGATGGTACACGTGAAAGGGCTTGTTGTGAGCAGCAGACTCCATCTGCCCTCACTCAGGCAGGCGGCGATCTCCTCCTCTCCCAAGTCACTTGGAGCTTCTGTCTAACACAATGTTTATCACACTGCAAAGTGTTTGCCTATATGACTGATTCCCACAGTAGGCTGTCAGCTACTAGAAGGCAAGAGTATTCTCCTATTCTATTATTACTATTATTACAATTATTATTATTATTATTATTATTATTATTATTATTATTATTTGGCCCTTGATGTGCTGTCAGTCATATCACACACACACACACACACACACACACACACACACACACACACACTAAATAAATAAATAAATAAATAAATAAATAAATAAATAAATAAAAACTATGTTGACTGCATGAATGAATGAACGAACAGGGTGTAAACATTTAAATTATATTCTGGTGTTCTGAATGGTTTTGAACCAATTATGTCACCTTCAAAACTCTAGTTTTCCTAATTGCAAGCAGGCAAAATACATTAGGCTAGTAAACATACAGTGAGGTTTAGGAAGATATGTGAGTTTACACATCATATAATTTCCATCCACAGAGTCCCTCCCTTGTCAGAGTCCAAGTTCTTGTACCACACAGATGAGGAGGCTAAGGCTACGACAACGTGTGTGATGGGTCTGAGGGCACACAGCGGCCGTCTGGACCGGAATGCAGATCCCTTGCCTACCAGTTCCATGCTCTTTATGCTGCATTTTGAAACCCTCCAATGACATCGACACAGTTAACACAGAGTGATTTTATAATCTAGAGCACAGTGTTGTGATCCAGATAATAAATCTGTTCCTGGCAGAAAATAGACACACTGGCCAATGGGGAGATAATCCTTGGTGAGAAGGAACCATGAATTGAGAACAAAAGTGCACAGTACTGGTCAAAGTGGGGATTGCTTACTCTGAACGAAGCATACTCAAAGAATGGCCAATGAATCCCACCCTCCACAGCCCCACACTGAAATTAAATGGCTTGTTCAACAAGACAGATACTTAGGAAAGTCAGCAAAGCAGGGTGGCTTATAAAGAGAAGACATTGAGTAAATTAAACACAGATAACATTAAAAACCAGCAATCGAGGCAATGATAACTTAATAAAGGGTTTTAAGGATTTTGTTGTGAAATCAGAAACATATTTAAGACTGATCTTTCTGGCACCAGTGTGGACAATGCACAGGGGAGTGAGGCTGGAGGCAGGGGGGCAGTGGGAGAGTGCTGTAATAGTCCAGGAGAGAGAAGGTGAAACCGGAACTGTGACAATATCAGTGGGTTGGACAACAGGTCCCTTAAATAATTGACTTTTTAAATCGCTTATTTATTAATGTTATCGATAATATTATTTATTAATAGTTTTCTATTGCTCTAATAAATTACCTCCAACTTAGTGGCTTAACACAATACAAATGTATTCAGAACTCTAACACAAGTGTCCATGGGCTAAGATGAAGACAATGGCAAGGCTGCATTCCTTTCTGGAGGCTCTCGGGGAGAATTATATAGTCTCCCCATCTCTTAATTGTATCTGAAAGATCCCTTTTGCAGTGTAAGATAACTATTCACAGATGCCAGTGATTAGAATGAGAACACCTTTGGAGGGGGGATGGAGGTGAGGATGCATTATTCTGCCTGCCACAGATGGAGGCTCTGAGAACCAGAAAGGGAAAGAGGTGTATGGCCTGAGGCCTCAACTATGTAAGCCGCCGAGCTGGGGTAAGGATCCAGGTCTTTTGCACTTCAGTCCTGGGCAGATTCCAGCTCTTGGTGCAATTCGGTTAGTCATCACCATACACTGTCGATGGTGTGTCTGAGTGGATGATACTTGCCTAGGTCCTCTCCACTGTGTGATGCATAAGGGGTGTGCTAATTCCCATTTTTTTTTGGCCATGGTGGCTATGATGTGGCCCATAGAAGGGGAGTAGGCACCAGTTCTGTGTTGGCTGGTCTTAGGTAGCACTGACCAGATCTGCCGACCTCCATCCTGGGGCAGTTTAGCTTTGTCATGTAAATATCATATTTTAGTAATCAGAACTCATCCAGGGTAAGGCTGTTAGGTACATGGCATGGCGGGAACATGTTGGAGTTGGCTCCAGAGTTGGAGTTGGGAGCCCAAGGTCATATCAGGTGACCTGAAATATGTCATTCCCTTTCATTTGAGACTCATTATCCTCCTTTACGAAATGAGATGTTTGGGTTAAATATAAAGGTGGCTCTAACATTCGTAAGTGTAGAATGTGGAGATGACTTCTGAACTGATTGGCAGGTCAAGTAGAATGGACGTATCGCAATCCTAGAAGATCCTTTATTTGATTCTCAGCCCTTGATGCAGCTTAGGAGCTTGGCATTCAACCGTTCAACTGCACTGGACTGTAGCAGCCAGAAATACCGGATTTCTGTAGAGGGCTGTGCAGGCTGTGAAGGAGCACAGCAAGCATTGGCTGCGATGGATCCCACACACCATGCATGTTGGCTCACCAAAGACTTTCCGGCTAGGCCAGCGGTCGGCAAACTGTGGCTCGC
>NW_017731374.1:687885-701443 GCF_001890085.2 Hipposideros armiger
CCGACCCCTGGAAGAGCCAATCCTGTCCCTCACAACAATTTAAAAATTATTCGAGAGCCATAAATATATTTTTACATAATCACCATTATGTGAAGACTAGCCTTTAAAATTTTTATAAATGAAACTATGATAGTTTTATTTTCATTTTCATTTTTACTTCAGAGCCACAGTTCATGAGCCGCAGTTTGCTGACCCCTTGCGGCTCTTCCGTCTCAAAAGTTTGCTGACCCCTGGAGCCGCTAGGCTATGAGCTTGCTAGAGTTCCTACACTACGAGAATAGATTCATGCTTGTCTCTGTGTCTATAGATGGTTGGCAAACACAAACATAATTTCAAAAATTTAGAAATAACTGTTTTGGCTTCTAAAACAGTAGCCCATCAATCTCAATAACTAGCCAAAGGGAACTAACTGGGAAGAGCAGGAGAGAACTGGCATAAACCCTTTGGGCTTACTTTGGTTTTGCAGAAATGACATTTAAGAAGTTGAAAAAGTAGAGATTGGAACAAGGGATTAAGAAGGAGTGCTTTTAAAAGCCTATCACAAACCCAGGGGTTAGGACATCAACACCTAAATTATGAGGGGGCGTAATTCAGCCCATGACACTGGGTGACCATTAACCTTCTGTTTAATACTCAAGGTCTCTCAGCTCTCTCATTTGAAGTGAGTGGCTAGATTATATGACCTCTGTGCTTCCTCCCAGCTCCGGATTTACTAAGTTTC
Organism: Hipposideros armiger; assembly: GCF_001890085.2. Lineage (NCBI taxonomy): Eukaryota > Metazoa > Chordata > Mammalia > Chiroptera > Hipposideridae > Hipposideros > Hipposideros armiger. The sequence continues at coordinate 688,607 of NW_017731374.1, forward strand.
ATCATTTTCGGCTTGCTTGAAAGCACCCTCTAGTCACAAATCTCTTCATTTTTCCCATGGATTAACATGTATAATGCCATGTAGTATAGGTAAGTGAATAGCTACATTTTCCTGGTTCAAAGGTAGAAGTCAGTTCATTAGACATGAACCTACTTTTCTGAAAGTTCTGGGACTAGAAGTTGTTAATTTGACTGAAACTCCTCATGGAGAGGGACGGAAATAATTGAAGTTGCAGAGAAAAGAAAACTGAACACATAGGAGGAATTCATTAGAGAGAGGCTCAAAGTCAGGGAGGGAGACATGTATAGAAACTCCTCGAAGGCAAAAAAAAAAAAAGGAAAACTTACTCCAGTGTGCCCACAACCACTGTCAAGTGAGTGATGTAAGTCAGTTCTCTTCTTTCACACATTTTTTTTTAATGCAAAAGATATGTTTTGGTGTTCAGGGACCATCCTGATTTCATGTAACCTGATTCTTTTCAATAAAGAAGGTGATTCATTAAATGTGTAACTAAATGTGATTCCATTTTTATAACTTTGCTAGGCTTCTCATATAAAAAGAGTCATAGTTCAGAAAAAGATCTTTTGTCAGATGGAATATATAAATTCTTGGTTCATAAACCATATCAGCTGTAGAAAGGCTTATGGGGAGATACCTGAGGGCAGCAGGAAGAGTAGAGAGTTTCCTTTTGGGAGCGTAGGTTTATGTCTCTGTTCTGATATTTCCTAGCAAGCAGTTGAATCTCTATGAGCATCATCTGAAATGAGTTTAAAAGGACCCCAACATGACCAGTAGGTATGCCCTTTATGGAACTGCTGCTAGAAGGGAATTTTAGAACTCAAACATAGCTCATTCTTCTAGAGACAGAATCAGGGTAGTGGATGAAGGTGAACAGTGTCCAGAGCACAGAGCAATGGAGACCGATATGTGGTGTGTAAGTTAACACGCCCTCTCCCTCACAGCTTATGCTCACATCAGACATCATTCATCAAGCGTGGCAGGCTGTACATCTGAGTGTGAATGTGCCTCACAACCTTTCTAGCTGTTGTGCTCCAGGCAGCCATTATCAATTGGATGGAGAGAACATTTGAGGAGGAAACAGTTTGCTATCCCTGGCCTCAAGCGTAGTCTGAATGATGGAACCACATGCACTGAATTTTATTGAAATAAATGTCAGAAAAATTAACAGGATGGACTCAGGAAAGATAGCTGTCTGCTGAAAAGCATGGATGTAAAGATGGAGGCACCATAGCCCGATAGTAGGAGAAAACAGCTGATGAACGGGGGTGAAGTAAAACTGCAGTTACCAAGAAGCCTCAGAAAGAGAGGGTTCCAAGGGGCCACTTGGAATTAAGACCCAGTCCCAGGGACTTCAGTTTGGCCATTGCTGCCTACAAGAGGAAATGCTTGGAACTGCCAGGTGGGCACATGCATTGTCCGATAGACCCAGGAACAACTGGTACTATTGGTAAAGCAGCACCGCTGTACTTACTGCCTGTGGTATCTATACGGCCAGCTAGATTGCTGGTATGATGAATGCATGCAGCTCTGAAGCCACAAATGAGTCCAATTTCTATCATGTACTGGTTTTGTAACCTTGGGCAATTTATTTAACTCTCTGAGATGGTTTTTTCAAGATAATTCAATCATAATGTTATCTTGTTTACAGTGTAATAGTAAGAATCTGATATATAGTAAATGCTTAATAAATAGAAGGTATCACTGTTGTTACTTTTTCACCATACCCTCTGCCTCTGCAGAAAGCGGAGCTGCAGGGTCCAGGGAAAGCAATGATAAGAGTCTTAACTAATATGAGTTAGGCTACAGGGAATGTACTTTATTGCAATCAGACATTAAGCTGATTTGAGGGTGGTTTCAGTTGTTGAGAGAGATGATTTATTTCTGGTTTACTCTTATACCTCCAGCCCATCAGTGGTCCCATCTGAAGACCCATGGTGTTTACAAGGCCCCCAACTCTGACTTCGAATCTCATCAGACCTGTGAGACTACTGAAAGTTCCTATCAGCTTCTCACTCTCACACCTGCAACCGGTGAAATCGGTAAGTCCCTCAAAGGGAAAATGATCACAGAATGTCTCTGTACTCCTCTTTTCTTTATGGTCCTGGACCCTCAAGTCCTGATTTTTAAATATTTTTATGCAGGCCACTAGTTATTCTCAATAGGAGAATTCATCCTTAAAAACTGTCATAATTGAAAATGGAGACAAGCCACTTACTTATTTAATGCATATTTGAAGAAAATATCTAACACATAAAAATTATGATGCACAATTCCAGGAAACTATTTTTTTAAAGATTTTTATTAAAAATATAGCTAACTTAAAATATTATATTAGTTTCAGGTGTACACTATAGTTATTCAACATTTATGTACCTAAAAAGTGATCACCATAAGTCCAGCAACCATCTGACAGCAACCATGCTGTCACAATGTTATTGACTATATTACCTATGCTATACATTATATCCCCATGACTTACTTGTTTTATACCTGGAAATTTGGACCTCTTATTCACCTCCCTTCTCCCTCCACCCTTTTTAAATGTATCAATTACAGTTAACATTCAATGTTATTTTATATTAATTTCAAGTGTACAGCATAGTGGTTTTGAACTCTCTGTTTCTGGTAGGTTGCTTGCCTCCATTTCGTTTAGTTCTTTTTCTGGAGTTTACTCATATTCTTCTTCTTTTTTTTTTTTTTAATTGGGGGATTGGGGGAGGGGAACAGTGTTGGGGAATTGGGGAGAGGGACTAGCCAAGTTGTTGTTCTTCAATCTTAGTTGAAGACCATCTGGCTGCCCGTCACCAGCTCATGGCTGCCCATCACCAGCTCATGGCCTCTATGCTCAAGATGCTGTGTTACAATCTTGGTCGTGGGTGGTGTAGCTACCATCCCATGCGGGCGTTGAACCAGCAGCCTTGTTGTTAACAGTGCACCCTCTATCCAATGAGCCATCCAGGTGGCAGCTCAGCTCAAGGTGCGAAGTTCAGTCTTAGCTGCAGGTGGGCATAGCCCACCATCGAACAGGCAGTCTTGTTGTTAGGAGCACGTGCTCTCACCAGCTGAACCATCCTGCCACCTGTTGGCAGCTCAGTGGCAGCTCAGCTCAGGTGCAGCATCACTGGCCCATGTGGGAATCGAACTGGCGGCCCTGTTGCTCAGAGCTCGTGCTCTAAGCTAACTCTTAACTAACTGAGTCACTCAGCCAGCCCTCCTGTTCTTTCGTTTGGGATGTATTTCTTTGTTTCCTCATTTTGGCTTCCTTTTGGCATTTGTTTCTATGTATTAAGTAGATCTGCTATGTCTCCCAGTCCTGGCCAGGTGGCCTTATGTATTAGGTGTCCTGTGGGGCCCAGTTGCTCAGTCTCCCTGGTTGCCTGCTCTGGGTGCTCCAAGAGTGTCCCTTGTATGGGTTGTATGTGCCCTCCTGTTATAATTGAGCCTTAATTGTTATTATCATGTGGGTGGGTGGGATTGACCCTCAGGCTGACTGGATGTTGGGTTTGGCCACTTCCACTGCTATGGGCTGCTGTATAGGAGGCTTACCCCACGGAGTGGGATTCACCCTAGGGGGCTCTGATGCCTATTGAAACTTCCCTTTGTGTGTGTTGCTTGTGGGGCTAATTGGGCGGTGCTCTGCTGTGGTCTGAAGCCAACCTCCAAGTATGTTGGTTCTGGGCCTCTTGGAAGGGGCTCCAGTGCAGGTCCAGGTCAGCCACTGCCTGTGACCAGCCGGGGGCTACCTGGTAAGAGCTACAAAGTGATTTTGCAGTTGTTCGTTGCTTGTGCTGGATCTTGAGGTGCGTGGGAGAGGCTGTGCTATGAACTGAGAATGGCTGCCACCAGTACTGAGTCTGGGACAGCTCCGCAAAAAGCCAGGACACCCCAAGGCCTGCAGCCAACTGCTGGCTCCCTTAAGGTTCAGCCACTGATAGAGCCTTACGTGGTACACAAGTTTGGTGAGGCAGGATCTCAGGGAGTCACTAGAGTGGAAAGAACTGTGGTCACCAGGTTACTATAAATTCTGGTTTGGTGCCAGTGCTGAATCTGGAGTGACTCAGCAAAAGTCTCAGAGCACACCAAGGGCAGTTACCACCTGCCTGGGGCCTACCAGACTCTGATAGTTTTCCAAGAAAGAGTGCAATGTGGGTAGGGCTAGCTGCTTCTGGAGAAAGTACCTCCAGCGGTGTACAATTTGGGTGGGGCAGGGTCCCAGTGAGTCAGCAGGGCAGAGCAGCCAAGCTCACCAGGCCAATTAGCTTCAGAATGGCCGGAGGGAGCAGGCTCAACACAGGTAAGATGGCGCCCGCCTGCCAACTGCATGGAAGGTGAACCCCTCCTCACCAGGAAAATGCTGACTTCCCCGGCTCAACTGCCCCTCTGTATGTCTCCAAGGTCTCCTGAGTCACCATCCCTCCGCTGGAGCTGAAGGTGAGTGCCTGCGAGTGAGTCTATGCGGGGCCTTTTCAGAGGATGTCTGGTTTTCCTGCAGCCTTCTGGCCCACCCAAATGGTCAAAATCCCCTCTGTTTTTCACAGCCAGATATTTTGGGGGTTCCTATTCTTGGCGCCAGTACTCCAGTCTGGGGAGCCTGGTATGGGGGGCTGGGGTCCCTTGCTCCCCTGGGGGAAACCAAGGTGGCCAAGATATCCCTCCTGATTCTCAACTTGCCACATGCAGGTTTGGGGCCCATTCTGCATCTCCGCCCCTCCTACCAGTCTCAACATGGCTTCTTCTTTAAAATTTTAGTTATAAGACTTCTTTTTAGCTAGACTTCAGATGGTTCTCCAGGTTGACTGTTCTGTAATTTAGTTGTAATTTTAATGTGTTCACAGAAGAACGTAGCACAGTGTTTATCTGCTCCACTGTCTTGGCTCTCTCTCCCTAGGAAACTATTAAAACAAAAAAGTATCAAGTAAAAATGTTACAGATAATATGAGAATAACTGATGTTTTCAGATCACTGGCTTAGTACATAGTAGGTTCTCAATGTGTATGTTCAGATCTTTATTAATTTTGCCTTGCGTACTACAACTTTCCTTACTGGTCTCCCTACTTCTGTCTCTCACTTCCCCATACAAAACATACCTGATACCTTAACCTGGAATCTTTCTAAAACCACAAAGCTGGTCACATCTCCCTCTTGACTGAAGCTCTTCAATGTATCTTGTGTGAGTAAAGCTTCTTTCAGAGCAAAAGTAGCTTAAAGAATAACTATATTTATTTCCTCACAAACAATAGATCCAAAGTTAACTGGTTTGAAAGTTGATTCGTTACCAGTTTAGTGATGTCAGATGCCTGTGTTGGAGCCTCTGAAATTCTTTTGGTGTTTTTATCCTGGGACACAAGATGGCTGCCATGGCTCCTAAAAACCACATTTTCACACACTGACAAAAGCATAAGAGAATCAAAGAGGTGGTGTAGCTCTCTTTTTATCATGGAGGAAAATGTACCAGAAGTTCTCCTGAAACTTCCCCTTAGGTCTCATTGGCCAGATCTGAATCAATGACCCTTCCCTTGATGCAGCTCAGTGTGAGTCTAAGACAGTGAGTGTCTGGGAAGCCCAACCTCCACAGTGGGAGATGGGCTGTGTCAGCAAAGAAGGAGGCAGCTGCAAAGGTGCACCAAAAAAGAGTGGCTGATTTAGGTGACCATTAATATCTGCCACAGCCATATATATACATCTATTTGTTTGTTTTTATGTGATAAAGTCCAAACTTCTTATCATGGTATGTTAGTAATTCTTTCATGTTACAAGAAACCCCCAGCACATTCAAGTGTTGTTAGCATTTATTGAAGAGATATCTTGGGGAATAGGGAAGCACTGGAAACCAATTCAACAGGCCTCAAGGATAATGAGATGTCATCAGTTGATACTGCAACAGCTCTGGGTTTATCCAGAGCAGACGAGAGAAACTGAGTCTCATGACCCTACTCAGGTGAATGGTCATTGTGTTGAATCAGTTCATCTCTGACACCCCTCAATGTCTCTCAACCATTTCTTTTTCCTCCTACTGCTCCTGACCATTGACGCTGTCACACTTCCAGTGACAAGATTGGTCAGGTAAGTCTCTTTCCTAAAGAGGCCAGTTCCCATGCAATCTCTGAGATTTGACTCAAGCATCATGGGACGTGTTTGTTGACACTTTAGGGGACCTTGCTTTATGCTTCCTGGGCCCCTTTTCTTACCGTACCACTGAACCGATATCCCTCTCTTAAAATTATCTCCGCCTGAAGGCTTATTAGGAGATAGATTCTTGGCCCTGTCCCAAGAGATGCTGACTTTCTATGTCAAGAATAGGCCTAGGAATATGGATTTTAACCTGCGTGATTCTATGTGAGGAAATATGGACAGCAGTTTAAAAATATCAGTCCTGTGAATCACGCCCTTTACATACCAAGTTTTATTCATTCCGCCACAGTGTTCTGCATTATTAAAATCTTGATTTCACAAGCGGGAAATCAGAGGATCAGAGAGGAGGACAAAGGCACACAGTGAAGAAATGATGATGCCAGGATTCAAACTCAGTTCTGCTTATTCCATAGCACCTATGCCTGTGTCATACCTGGCCACCTTGTTAAAGTCCAGCACCCTGGTGCCCCCAAGACTTCCTCTTTTCTCCTTAACAAAGCTGGCCAGGCCTGGATTCAGAGTGGCGGCTAGGGGGAGAAGCAGATGGCCCCCCTCCATGAGCGGGCATTGATGGATTCCCCAGTGGCCCTCCACTAACGAGCACAGGCTTTCTCTAGGAAACCAGTGGGACCCAGTCCACCTGGGTTTCCAGAGTAGTTAGTCTTAGAAAAGGAAAATATGAAGTAGGTGCTGATTTCCCCGCACAGCTGCCCTTTCCACAGCCACAGGAAGTCCTTTGAAGACTTCTCAGTACCATACACTGGATCTGGGCTTTTCTCTCACTCAAAATGGTGGCATGAAAGAGGGGCCTACACAGCTTCAGTTGGGGGCGGGAGGGAAAGGCTGAGAGGCAGGAGAAGGAGAAATGAGGAAGTGGCCCAAATTGGGACTTCCAGTTTTACTTAAATGGGAGCCCCATGGTGACATTTTGAAGATCTGAGGTCAAATCCAGACCTTGCCTTTCAGCAAAGTGTAGTTGAGGAAATGACTTCACTTACCTGGACTCTAGTTTGCTTTTCTACGAAATGGGCATGTGTTCCCAGCTTCAGCTTCTGTGGTTGGGACTAATTGAGATTCTTGATGTGAGTGAGATGCTTTTTGTGAGAAACCTCTTCCTTGGGGATGAAAACAACCCATTGGTACCCAGGAGGCCCTGGACCAGCACATACTGACACACACTCCAACTCCCTACAGCCCATGCTGCTCCTAGCTGAGAATCCAGGACTTTCGTAAGGTTGCTTCAGGGAAGAAGGTTGGAGTCCAAGGGAAAAAGCAGTTGGCCAGTCTCCCCGCTGCTCAATTTCACACCACACACACACTTAGGGTAACAAAAGCAAACCAGGACATGTCAAAGTCTCAGGGGACCCCCGAAATTGCAGAGCCAGAGCAATAGCTGAGACCTTGACACAGGTTCTCAAAACGTCATTCCTGCATTAATATTAAGGCCTTCATCCTGCACCTGTGCCACAGAATTGCCTCCTCATTGCTTACACAGACAACTCGTAAAACAAAATAGGAGGGACTCTGTCCTGTTCTGTAGCCAGTGTTGGTGGAGCAGAATTTCAAGGGACAGAGGGTGGTGGGAATATAAGGGGGAAGAAAATGTAATAAGCATGCAACTCACATATATGTTTGGTCAGTCTAGTGCTTCTGTTTGGGGAAAGAGTTTGCAATTATTATTATTTTTAAAATATGTATATCCAAGTATAACATACATAGAAAGAAGTACACAAACATTAGTATAGAGCTCCATGATATTCACATAGTGAACGCCAGTAAAAAGATCAGGAACCAGCACAGCCGAAGACCCCAGAAGCTCCTCTCAAACTCCTTTCCAGCCATTAACTCCTACCCTGGCTCCTACAGCATGAGTTCCTTTTTTCTACGTCTTAACATTTGGAATCATACACCACATATTCTTCTATGTCTAGCTTCTGTTGCTCAACCTTATGTTCATAAGTTGTGTCCCTATTGTTGCATGTAGTTGTAGTGTCCTCATTCTCATTGCTCTGTATTGTTCCATTTGCTAACATTCAACAATATATCGATCCACTGTAATATTGATGGCAGTTTCCAGTTTGCGGCTTTTATGAGCAGTGCTGCTATGAACATCCTGGAGCATAATCTTTTGATGGGCAGCAGCTGCGCTTATTTGGTTTGAGTGTACACTCAAGAGTGGAAATGCTGGGTCAAAGAATGTGTATGTTTTCCTAAGTGGTTATACGATTTGCATCCCTAACAGCAGTTTGCGAGAATTTCAGTTGACACATCTTTGACAATACATGGTATTTTTTGTTCTTTTTTCATTTTCATTTTAGCCCTTTGGGTGGGCATATAGTCAGCCCAGTGACTGTGAACAAATAGAATTTGATGTCTCCGGAAGAACAAGCCCTCTTTGGGTTTCACAGTCCCTATCAATCCATACAGTCTTACATGAGGCCACCTCAAAAATTTATGCCACCTGCCATGTTCCAAAAGGTATTTGAGGTTTTTTTTTTTTCCTTTTTAGCTGAGCCACCCTGCCACCTGTTGGAAGCTCAGCGGCAGCTCAGCTCGGGCTGGGACTTGAACTGCTGATGCTCAGAGCTCGCACTCTTGAGGGAGCTCTTAACCAACTGAGCCACTCGGCCGGCCCGGTATTTGAGTTTGAAACCCCTGACATGTACTCTATCATCAAAATCTAAAAAGAAATATATTCCCATTATATTGAAACAGAAACTGTATAACTGCCCCAAAATCACACAGCAAGAAAGTGACAAAACCATGTGCCACCCACAGCTGGACTTATGCCGTTCCCAAGCATGATAATTAGCTGGAGATAAGGCAGGGCAGTAGAAAAGCAGCACGTTTTATTAGAAAAGCTGGGGTCTACTTCCCACTGGATTCATGTCTAACTAGCTGTACGAATTTAAACTAATTAGCACGCTTCAGTATCTCAGTTTACTTCCTGTAAAGTGGGAATAATGATAAAATATCTTAAAGGGATATTTGGTAGATTAAATGAGACCACATACGTGAAACTGCCTGGCACAGTGCCCCCCAATACAATAAATGCAAGTTAAAGACTTTAGCGGGCCCCTGAAAGGTCCCTTCCTATCCCCACTGATGTGACAAAGGAATATAAACATTCTGACAATTCTCCTCTGTCATTGAGAACTCAAGGAAGTTGTTGGTCATGTTCCTTGAACTTTGAGGGCTTATAAGAAGGGTAGAGCTGGACCAGGGCAAGGGAAGTTATCAAGCACAGTGGGAAACCCTGGCTGGAGCTCTCTGGTTAGAGGCAGGAGAGCAGAGGCAAGTGATGGTACAGAGAAGAAATGCTGCCCTGCAAACCCCATCTGCAGCTTGACAGCATCCCAATGTGGGTTTACAGAGGTGTTACCAAGGCTATCAGTCAGACAGGAGGCTTCTCCTTGGCTTATGTGCAGTGGTACAAGGCAGGAGGCAGGATGGACATAGGTGCCTCTGTAGTGGCCAAGAGAGGAAAAGGGGAAAACAGACACTGACTTCTGGGCGTGGCAAAAGCCTCACACACAGAGACAAAGCTCCCTAACCTTAGGGGTCAGCCCATGCTAACACCCCACCTTCCTTCCTCAGGGAGCCACAGGTGACAACTAGAAAAATAGCGAGGCCTCTAAGACTGGGCTCCTAAAAGCCAAGCAATGAAGGGAAAAACAGATGAGGGAAAATCAAGAATCCACCCATCCTGTTTACGAGAAAACATCAGTCTCCTGTGCAATGTGTCCTCTTTCTACTTAACTAAACAGAGATAGAACTAAAATGGAAACAGAGAAAAGATGCTGCAAAATAAAAGAAGGAGGAAAATATATTACTCAAGGTTCAGAAGAAAAGCTTATTTTGGGGGAAAAAACACTTTACTAAAGCAAACAGACAAAAAATTAGGGAGACCCTGCTTAGAATTTAAAATGTTAGCTAGCATAGCTTTTGCAAACATACTCATAAAGAGAATTACAAAAAGCAAAACTCCAGCCAGCCTTAAAAGCTGAAACTGAGAAACAGTGTATCAAAGTATGAAAGCTATGGAAACTGTAAGATACAAAGAATGGACTGAGGAAAACATATCCAGGTTTAAGTGCAAGTCACAGACCAGAATTGCTTCCTGCAAAAACAGCAACAACAAAGAGGTCTAAAAATAAGTAGGAATACACTTTGTGTCTTCTCCACAGTCTTATTTAGAATGAGAGACTCAAGATTTCAAGCAAACAGGAAATGGCCAGGGGGAATCTGTCTCTGCTCTGTGCTGTGTGAAGAATCAGGCAACATTCTATTCCTTCCTCCATGTTCACATACCCACCCGTCTTGGCCTTCTCTGTCCATTGATGGAAGACAGGCACGGCATGCTGGGAAATGCAGTCCCTACACGTAAAGCAATAAAGTCAGGCACCTGGAAAAGCCCAGCAATGCAGGTGGGAACCAGTCTTAAGTGTGAGGCAAACAGAGAAAGAGCTCCGTGTGGTGCTTAGGAGAGTAGGCTCAGGAACCAGGCTGCCCGTGTTCAAATCCTAAGTCTGCTACTAACTAATTGGGTGACCTTGAGGGTCTCTGGGCTTCAGTTTTTTCATCTATAAAATGGGGGTAATAATACTACCTACTTAGCAGTTATTGTGAGGCTTAAAGGAGTTCATATATATCAAGTACTTAGACAGGACCTGTCATATAGTTATAATACAATAATAATTTTTATTTTTATCTACTTGTCTGTCGATCTATCTGTCTATCATCTATCTAATGACTCAATGAGAAACCTCATTTAATAGAGCTGGGGAGCTCTGAAGGGCGAACTTTCACCAGCAGTCACAGCTTACTTTACATACCCAGGCAGTAAGAAACTTTATATACCCCAGCAGGAGGAAGATTTTTCTCCTTGCCCAGCAACAACCCAACCAAAGAGAAACTGCCACTACTCAACCTATGAGAAGCTGTCACAGCCCCAAACTCTCACTCTCCTCCAATGAATTTTCATTCAAAACAGCCCCTCTCAACTTCCTCCTTTCCAGCATGAAAGAACTGTTCCTCTCCTCTGTTCTCTGGACTCGCCTGTGGTTTGCAAGTCTCAAATTGCAACTTCTCTGCTTTTCCCAAATAAACTTAATTTTCCTGGCTAAACACCTTACGTATTTGTTTTAAAGGTTGGCATTCTCTATCTAGCTATCTTTGCCAGGAGAAAGGTGATGGGAAAGGAAAATATACAGCATTGCTGAAACAGAGTATACTGCCTCTGGGCTTCCAGATTTCATATATCGAGAAAATTTCAGTAAAATTGGGGGAATCAACATTGGGTTGCAATTTATTTTAGTTCACAAGTAAACACATTTTTTAAAAATAAAAGCAAATGAATTTAATTAGCCAAAACATGGAAAAAATAATCTCAAAGGATTATCCCTGAAATTCATTTATTCTCAATCCATTACCTGCAATTTTCTCCATTTATAGTAGATTTTGAGCACTGTCTCAAATGCGCATTGGTCTAAAGGCTAGGAACTAGTTTGGGAACTATTGCAATAGGTGAAAAACTGCTAACAGCTGAGAAGTTGACTGGAAGCTGTATCCATCAACTGGCCCACCAGCTACAGGTACCAGGAAGGACTGTCGCCAACACACAAACAATGTCAGAAAGAGAACCAAAGGCAAGCCATTATCCCTGATCTCTACAAGGCGATGCCAAAGACTTCTAATAGGTAAGAAAAGTAAATATACACCCTACAAAACCATACCAAAGTAAGACTGCTTAGCCTGAACATATATATAAAGTAAAAGAAGACGCACATAAAAAATACTACATAATAAAAAAACTAAGAGTCAGAGAAGGAGCATCCTTCTGAAAATAATCCTCAAAATAGCAAAGAAGTATTTTAATACAACAGGAAGAGAACAGCCTACCAATATATTATATATATATGATATTTTATATATGTACACACACAGTCAACCCTTATTATATACAGATTCTGTATTTGCAAATTCTCCCACTTGCTAAAATTTATTTGTAACCCCAAAATTAGTACTTGTAGTGGTTTCACAGTCATTCCCATATAATTATAGTGCTTTCACAGTCATTCCCAGATAAGTGGCAAAAAATGTGGGTTGTCCAATTTGCATGTTCCCAACTGAAGTAAAAAAAGCAACACTTTGCCTTTTGTTTCAGTTCTCATAGTATAAACAAGTGTTCTTCCGAGATCAGATGAGATCGGGCGCGTTCAGGATGGTATGGCCGTAGATTAAACAAGTGTTCTTTTTGCAGTATATTCAGTGCCACATTTTTTTGTGCTTTTCGTTGGTATTTTTACTGTTTTAAAAGTCCCCCAAATGTCGTGCTCAAGTGCTGTCTGCTATTCTGAAGTACAAGATGAGATGAGCTCAGTGTTAATGAATAATATATATATATATATGAATGATTTTGTGTATATTTAAACAGAAATACAGTACACATGAAACAAATTTATGTACTGATAAACTGATAAAACTGTTGTGACCAGAGGTTTACAGAAACCAAAACTTGTATTTCCTCTAGGAACAATGATTCAGTATTTGCTAATTCAGTGTTTGCAGTGAATTTATAGAAAATAACTGCCATAAATAATGAGAATCAACTGTGTGTATTGTCTGTATACACACATACACACACACACACACACACACACACACACACACACACACACACAC
>NW_017731374.1:702168-782145 GCF_001890085.2 Hipposideros armiger
CTTCCAAATAGTAAACTTGGTTAACTGTTTGTCCAGTTGGTACAAATTCATAATGAATAATCCCTCTGATATCAAAAAAGGTTAGCAACATCGTTGCAACAAATTCACGAAGTTAATTGTTCAACCTCATATACAGGTCAGTTCTTTCTTGAGTGCAGTAAAACTAGAAATCAGTAACAAAGAAATATAATTAAAGCCCAATCACCTGGAAAAGTATAAATACTCTTGTAAATAATTTTTAATACAAAGAGAAAACAAATTTAAACATTATTTGAAATATTTTTAAATACTCCAAATCAAAGCATTACATATAAAAGTTCACATGATCACAACTTGTACCAAGAAGACAAGTTTTGACTTTTCATGCTTTTATTGTTGTACAAGAAAGAATGGAAATAAGCTCATTATTTAACTTTATAAGCTAGAAAAAGGACTCATAGGTTAATAGAGAAATCTCAATGAAAATTAGAAAATATTTTGAACTATATGATAATAAAAACATCACATAGCAGATCATATGGGATACAGCTTAATCTGTTCTTAGAAGGAAATTTATTGCCTTAAATGCATTTAATAGAAAAGAAGAAAGGCTGAAAACAATTATTTATGTACCCATCTCAAGAAGTTAGAGAAAGAAAACTAAAACCAAAAGAAAGTAAGATGAAACAAATTATTTTAAAGAACAGAACTTAATAACATAGAAAATAAACAAGCAATAAAAAGTAAACAAAGTGAAATGCTGATTATTTGGGAAAATTTACAAAGTCCTGCAAAGATTAATGAAGTAAAAAAAGAGGGAATGAAAATATTATCAAAATTGGAAATTTAAAATGGGTAAAATTACAGATTCTATGAATCTTAAAAAATACAAGACATTACTATGAACGACTTGATTAATAAATAAAATTGACAAATATCTAGAATAACACCACTTACCAAAGCTGACTCAAGAAGAATTTATAAAATACTGAATAGCCTAAAGAAATTGAATGTGTAAATAAAAGCCTTCCTATAAGAAATTCTCCAGACCCACGTGAATTCACCTGTTATTTATAAATATGCAAGAAATAACACAATCTTATGTTTTAAAAATTCAGAGACTAGAAAAAGAGGAAATACTTGTAAGTCATTATGAATCCAGCACAATCCTAATACAAAATTTGACAAGAACATTATAAGAGAGTAAAATCATAGGCCAATTTCTCTTATGAGCATATATGCAAAAGTGCTAAATAAGATATTATCAAGTTTATATAAAAAGGATAGTGCATCATGATTAAATTAGGTTTGTTTCAGGAATGGAAGATCGGTATAACTTTCAAACACTTTGTGCAATTCACCACCCAGAGAATAACCATGTCAGTATCTCAATATAATGCAGAAGAAACATTCACTAAAATTCAAAACCTGCTCATGAATTTTGAAACAAAAACAAACTAGTTTTTAGCAAAATCCCAGCAAATGTTCTTAAGAAAATTGACAAAAATCAATCTAAAATTTCTTTGGAAATGCAAACAGCTTGCAATAACAGAAAATAATCTTAAAGAAGAAAAACTTGAAAGGATTTATTCTACTAGGTATCAAGACTTCTTTAAAAAGCTAGAATAAGACACTATGCTATTAGTATTGTATTGAGGATAGAAAAATAGATGAGTAAAGTAAAGTAAAAAATCTAGAAACAATACCACACATAAACAGCCTCCTCATTTATGACAAAAGTGCCACAGCTGAGAAAAAGGATGGTCTTCTCAATAAATGATGCTGGGTTAGTTGAATATTCATATGGATAAAGAAACTTGACGTCTACCTTGTACTGTACATAAAAAGTAATTCTAGATAGATCAATAAGCTTAATATAAAAGTTAAAGCAATAAAACTTTCAGACAATGTAGAATATTCTCAGGGGATAGGTAAAGATTATTTAAACTGGACGTAAATAGCATTAACTATAAAAAAAAAAAGAATGACAAATTGGACTATAGTAAACTTTATAACTTCTGCTCATGATAAGGCAAGTTTCAGAATAGGATAAGATATTTGCAATAAATCTTTATAAGACATAAGTGATACATGCAATATATATGATATGTAAATCATATATCATACACCTATGATAAAGGACCCATATATAGAATATATAAAGAGCTTTTACTTAACAAAAAGAAAAAGAAGGAGCTCATAAAAACTAGGCAAAAGGTGATCAGGGACTTCCCAAAAGAAAATATTCAAATGGTGAATAAACATGTGAAAAACTCGCCATTATAAATCATAAGGGAAATGGAAACTAAAAGCCCAGCTATATGCCACTAAACAACAGTATAGTGAAGTTAACGGACATTACCAAGTGCTGGCGAGGATATGCAGTAACTTGAACCCGCACCTCCTGTCAGTAAGAGTATAAAGTGATACATCCCTGTGGATAACTCTTTAACAAGGGTCTCCTCATGCTAACCGTATGTACTGTATGACCAGCCATTCCACTCCTAGATACATACTCAACACACAAAGAAAAGCTACTAGAAACAGAATTGTCAGTGTCAGTCCACATGAGCACAGAAGACAAGAACAAGAATGTTCATAGCCACGTGGCGATACTGTCCAAATGCCCATCAAGAGCAAGATCAGGTAATAGTTGCGGCATATTCATACATTAGTAGGGAAATGAAAGGGCAACTATTTCACATAACTCCATGGATCACTTTCACAGAATGCGAAGAAAATACTCCCAGATGAAGGAATATAAGGTGATTATAGAATGCTCAAAAATAGGCCCAAACTGGTCATTATTACCCTTGGTAGGAGAGGCAGGAGACAGACTGCTAGGGTACTGGTAATTAACATATCAGATCTGGGTGCTAGAAACGTGGGTGTGTTAACTTTCTAAAATTACATCACTAGTGCTCTTTTCTTTGTATAGGTTATTCTTTGCTAAAAACACAGCTGTGTCAAAATGTTTACAGTATTTATAACTGAGTTGTAGTATCAGAACTGACGTTTGATTTCCTTTACATTATACTTTCATATACTTTTCAAATATGTCATATTTAAGCTTCAGGGAGTGATTTACATGTCCTAATCTCTGACGAAATCTCCTCTTTATCCCCATGGCCTTTTCTCTAGTCTATGTCTTAAAACTGTCTTGCCTCAACTATTTCAGTGGTCTTCTTGCCTCTAGTTTTGTAAATAGGAGACAAGATTATCTGCCAAATATGGGTCAGTATTGTGGACACTAGCCGCACCCCCCCCACACCAGATTCCTGAACTTTGGAGCAGTTGTTCTTGCTATCTTTTTAAGCCATTGGTTCTCTTTTTGTTTTTAAACCATATATATGACTAATGGTATTCCTGTGAGCCATACATTCCCGTGAAAATGAAAATATTATGCTAAGGGAGAGAAGCCGGACACGAAACGTCACATATCATATGATTTCATGTATATGAAATATCCAGAATAGGTAAATTCTTAGAGATGGATTAGTGGGTGTCAGGGCCTGAAGGGAGTGGGAAATAAAGAGAAACTGCTTAATGGGTAAAGAGTTGTTATGGCCTGAATTGTGACTACTGACCCCTCCCCCCCATTTATATATTAAAATCCTAGCTTCCAGTACCTCAGAATATAACTGTATTTGGAGATAGACTATAACTGTATTTAGAGAGGCAATGAAGTTAAAATGAGGTTAGTAAGGTGGGCTCTGATCCTACATGACTGACGTCCTTCTAAGAAGAGGAAATTTGGACACAGATACATACAGGGGGCAGAGTATGTGAAGACACAGGAAAAAGATTGCAAACGTACTAAATACCACTGACTCATTCACTTTAAAATGGTTGGTTTTATGTTGTGTGCATTTTGCCTCAATAAATTCACAAAACAAAACAAGGGGAAACAATCACGTTCCCAGAAGCCCTACCATACACCAATCAGCCAGGCAATCTTCCCTCTCAAATGAAATCAAAAGACTGAAAGTTTATTCTTCAGAGAAGGTAAAACAGAAACTCGGAAAAAGAAAATCAGGAATTTTGTGAGCTAGTTGCTAAATGGAGCCATTATTAAAAGTTAAGTTATATTAAGAACAAAGATAAGTACTCAAAATTCCTCATTTCCTAATTATTAGTTTTTGTCTTTTACTATTATCTATGCTCCTGACGTTATTTGTATCTCATATATCAACAGTGGAAAAACTGTATTTAATGATGTGCTACTGAACATCTCTTTTCAAGTTCACGTTCAGTGAGATTGCATTGGTACCTTGAAATTTTCTGGGGTGGGAGTTTTTATACCGTAGAAACCATAAATAGCTACAAATCAGGACTTCCCTTTACTTTCTTCCTCCTTCCATCCTTCCCTTCCTCCCTTCTTTTCTCTCTTCCTTCATCCCTTCCTTTCTTCCTTCTTCCTTTTTTCAAGAGCTGGTTGTTAAACTTCTATGAGCACATAGCTGCTAACAAATGCTAAGGATCATTGAGATAAGTCTCAGTCCTGGACAAACAAGAACCCCCAGCAGAACCTGCCTTTGGAAACCTTCTGCCAGCTTTCCTCACTGTAGCCTGCCATCCTCCTTGTTCACCATGGCACTGTCAACCCTGAAAGCCACCTGACATCATCCTGGGAGAACCAGGGCCCGGGACACAATGCTGCTCTGGGGAGAAGCTGCGTCCACAGCTGTGGGGCTGAGCGTGGAGGAGCCTCCTCGCATAGCAGCGAGCCCGACTCCTGCCGGCCACGCTGGCAGCATCCTCTTGGCTGCCACTCGCTGGCCCAGCCCTCAGCTTCCTGTGTGTCAGGGCAGGAGCAGCAGGCACGGAGCCACTGTAAATGTTTGCTGGAGATGGAGCAACCTGGCCTGGTGGCAGCTGCAGCCGCGCTCACTGCCAGAGCTTCTCAGAGGCTTCGAGTCAGTGGGTTCATTGGTGGCATGGGGAAAGCAGCCCGTGAAATGGCCTCCCAAGGTGAGCGTGGCTCTGACAGCCAAACAAGGGATATCTGAGCTCCTCACCTGGGAAACAGAACATAGAGGTTAAAGGGCAGGCTTAATCAAAGGCACAATCGTTATTTGCTGGGAGCCACCAAGCCTGCCTCTGTTCCTGGGATAAAATATCTACTTTTTTTTCTGAGCAAAGAGTGGCAAGCCAAAGCCACGGCAGCCTCTTTATCACAGACATTGTCACTGCCAACCACTGATGCCAACCAGTACCTTACCAAGAGCTTAATACATCATCCTCAATGGTAAATGTCATTATTCTTGCTTTACAGGTGAGGAGAAGAAGGCTGAGGAAATTACTTGGGTAAATTCTCCAAGAGTTCATGATAGAGTCTGAATTCAAACTCGAGTTCAGTTCCTTGGACTTCAAAAACAGTGCCCTTCTTGCCACGCTGCACAGCCCCTCTGCTTACGCCCTCCCACCTGGACTAGAGCAGGACCTCCTAACTTGAATATCCGATGCGTCCTTTTGCACCCCACCCCCTCCATCTCACCTCCCCTGCTTCAGCCCATCCTGCACACCACTGTTGGGTTAGTTTCTCCGTAGCTGGAATCCTGGATACAGGTGTAGAGAGAGAATGATGGCGATGGAGACGCAGATACAGACATAGGTGTGGGCGTAGGCAGAGGGATAAGCATAGACATAGATACATTCTAATGGGAGCATCCGAAGTCAGGAGCCATGCTGGTTCATTCTGTGCAGGTAGATCCTATCGCAGTGCCTGGTTCTGAGCGAGGACTCAGAAAATACGGGTGGCATTAAGTTGAGTGGACTTTCCTTTCCCCAAATTAAAATTTCAGTGACTTCTACCAAATAACTGAAATTGGTCCAGAGCCCTCCCATCAGCATTCACAGCTCTCTACCATCCAGCCCCACCTGACCTCTCCAATCTGAGCTACCTGCAACGAACACGCTAAGCATACTTGGTCCCTCCATGTTCCCCACCCCGCCTTGAGCTTCCCTGCCTCCATGCCATTGCTCATGCAATTCCCTGTATCTGAAATGCTCTCGCTTCCCGCTCTGTGCCTTCTGAAATGTCACGGCCCACTTTAAATACTACCTCTCTTACCCCTTTTATGAAATGCGCTGTTTCTCTCCTCTGAAACCCTTAGAGCTTTATAGCTTTCTATGGCCTCACCTCTTTATGCCTCGTATTTTAACCACTGAAGTAATAATTTCCCACAGCCTGGGACGCCCTTCATCTCTTTTCTTTCTCATGTCTGTGATCCAGTCTAATATCACCTCCTCTGTGAGGCCTTCCCAGCTCTCCCAGCCTCCATTAGTCACTCCCTCCCCAGTGCTTCTGGGACATCTGAACATGCTGTGTTAAAACACTGGCTATTGGTGTTATTAACCACTCTCCCCCAGCTGTCAAGTCCCTCTGGAAGGTGCAGACCATATCTCTCTGAGCTGTCTTTTTGGCTCCTCCACGGTGCCAGTCACCTAGCAGGTACTGGGTAATGGTTGAATGAATAAGCAAAAGAAGAGAAAGACACTGTCCTCTTTTTCTGTGCTTCCTTCTTTCTTTCTCTACAATTCTACTTGTTTTGACTTCTGTTACCAGCAGGCCCTTTGTAGGATCACAGATGTAGTCATGGAAGACCAGAAAAGAAGAGCTAACTAGCATTCAGAAATGTAGGAAAGCACAATATAAAAGGTCTGATCTGAGAACCCAGATCTTATGGCTTAGGATGAGAATAAATTGTTTTCATCAAATGAGTCAGTGACAATAAGATTGCTCATTTATTTGAAGGGATAATTTCAATGTTGCTCTCGAAACAAGCCAAACAAACAACACGCCCCCCCCAAAAAAAAACACAACAAAAACTAGAATGCTATACTGACTTATGACATCACAATAAAAACAAAGAGGATAATTTAAACCTATGTTCTAGATCAGAAGTGTGTGCATTATGAGGAACATCCTCACTGATTTAGGACATTTGGCCAAAGAAGTGTTTATTTTTACCAGGAAGTCATTCCTGGGCAGAAACTGATAAGAAATAACCAATTGACTAGAGAACATCAATCACAGGAGAAACGCAAGGCATTACTTGAAGACATCTCTGCATCTTACCTCAAACCACTTGGGGCAGCACGTTTGCTTGACCCACTTTAGAGACAGACAATTAAAAATCCAAACAGGTCAAGTCACAAATTCAAGGCCACTACATAGACAAGTGGCAAATTTGTAGTTATGCCTCTGGCTTTCTATAGAAGAACTCAAAGTTTTAGGCAAACTGGCCTTATCGCCAATGTTCAAATATGTCTTTCTTCCTCCTGCTCCTGCGCCTTTGCCCTGGCCAGCTCTTCTACTAGGTTCCCTTCTTAAAACAATAATGAGCACTTTGGCAGACATCAACTAAATCCTGCCCCAAATCTTTCAGGTTGGTGTCACCATCCCTGTTTACAGATGAGGCTAATCGTTAAGACCTCACCGTCATGCAGCTGTGGAGCCAAGGTCAAAAGCCCTGGAGCCAAGGTCAAAAGCCCTGGAGCCAAGGTCAAAAGCCCTGGAGCCAAGGTCAAAAGCCCTGGAGCATCCCCTCTTCCGAAGCTGTTTCTACCACCTGCTTTTCAAACCCATTCCCAAGGCACAACCCAAGGACCCCCTGAAAGCATCTTGGGCACCTCTGGAAGAAGGATGTCCGTGCACTGGTGGTGACGGCACTCTAGTCACAAGCATTACAAATTGGCTCACTGCTCCTTAACTGATGGCAGCTTCCTGTGGGCAGGGCTTGTGTACCTTTCTATCCTTTATCCACTAATTCAGCGATATTTTCCCTGAGAACCTTATTTCAAATATATTCAAGAAAGCCAGAGAAACCTACAGTCATCTTCAGCATTCAAAGTCCCAGTCATAATTGGATTACTTAAAACAACAGGAAAATAGAAAAGACTAAAAGTGTTTTACGTATAGAATGCTCTAATTTTTCAAAAAAAAAATCCAGCTTTCATACAAAGTTACAGTTGATATGAAACTCATGGAGAAAATCTAAAGACCCCAACATGGCAAAATAGTATAAATTTGTGGCTCACATTTGACTGGAGGCCCAAGCCAAATGGTTTTCCTACTCCTGTAATTTAACTTATCTCAGTCCCTGGCACATAGTTATGCTTAATAAACATGCACTTGTGTGGATGGATTAATAAATGGAAATATTAACACATGAAGAATGGATAAATGAGTATATGAGCAAATAAAATAATGCTTCTTTTTAGGAATGACTTTTGAGGAATATTATTAATAAATTTTTAAACCAAACAAAATAATCTAAACAATGTCATCCCTGGCAAGTTGTCTGCAAACAAAGCATAGCTCTCATGATCTCTATAATTCTGTTTTGACAGTATGGCTGCTGTGTCTGAAATATCTACAGTCCTTTTGTTTATAATAGCACCTTAACTGGATGATTTAAATGAGTGGAGATTGCTTTTAAATTTTTCTACAATTATTTAAATGCACATTTCAATTTTCCTGAATTGTGCAAAAGTAATTTGGAAGATTAATTTCTGAAAATACCTGGTGGAATTTGCATACACCAAGCATAATTATTATTGATATTTGCATAGTTCTCCCTGCCCACATGCATGCACTATTACCAACTGCTACACAAAGCATGAAATTATTGAAGAAGTTGCTGTCAGCACAATATGGATTCATCAATAAATGTTCAGCCTCACAGAAGAAAAACAAACTTCAGTGTTCAGCTGTGGAAGTGTGGCATTCCATTTTATTCATTTCTTTGGGGTAAAATCCGCAAAGATAAATCCATACCAAAAGAATGTGGCAGACTTTTGCAATAAAGATTAATGCCATTGCAAAGAATCACTGAGATTCAAAAGAGATTGAAAGCGCCATTGAAAAAAGCTATAAAAGTGAGAGGGATTGGGGAGTGTTGGTGGGGAGAAGAAATTAAATATACCTATGTGACAGCGGGGTTGGGGTATCACAGTGTACTCAGTGAGCTCTACCATACATGGTTAGGAAGAAAATTCACAACAATTTGGGCTGTGGGGATCACAAATGCTTGATTACTGGGTGAATAGGTTGACTAAGTGTTTATATTATGTTTTCTGAAGGAACGCGAAAGACATAAAAGACACATTTCTTTGCTTTAATCTGCTTGGGTGAACCAACTGGAAAAATATTGAAAGAAATTATGCCGGAGAAAAATAATAATAGAAAATACTTATATAACATCTAGTATGTGTATGTGTCAGGCACTCTTTAAGGGCTTTATATATATTACGTAATTGTTGGGTTTTTTTTTTTTTAGCTGAGCCATCCTGCCACCTGTTGGCAGCTCAATGGCAGCTCAGCTTGGGCCGGGAATCGAACCAGTGACCCTGTTGCTTAGAGCTCCACTCTTGAAAGAGCTCTTAACCAACTGAGCCACTCAGCTGGCCCTCATAATTTTTTATAATAAATAATCATTCATTTAACTCACCAACGGTTGAACTGTTTCTTGTATTTAGCATATTATAAGGGAATGTCAAAGATTACGGAGATACACAAACCAAGTCCTTACCCTCAAAGAGCTCACAGTCCATGGCACTAAACAGATACACCAAATGTATTTTTTATGACGGTGTTAAACAGACATGTATTCGGTATATAGATATAGGGAAATAGCAGTCAGCTCTGCTGGGGACTGGAGGGAAGTTCTTAGAATAGATAAGGGTAAGGTTTGGAAGATAAATAGGTAGTTTCCAGGTCAGTAAGAAAGAGAATAGTGGTATATTGGGCATGAGAAACATGGAACTTTGAAATGGCAGGGCTTGTTTATATTACCATAAATATCTCATTGTAGCTGGCAGGGGGAGAAGAGCAAAAGATACAGATGACCAAGACTTTGAATGCCATATGGGCAGTATGGAGCCCTTGAAAGATTTTAAACAATGAAATGAGATGGAGAGGTTCCATTTTTACAAGATGAGAATGGACTTAGAGGGTTAATTCTGGAAGAAGTTTAAGTTGTTGAAATTAGTAAAATGTGACCAGGGATTGAAATAACATATAAGGAGTGAGGACCAAGAGGGTGGGGCAGAGTCACCAGTGCCGAACATATACAACTAATCGATCTTCTGACAAATAAGAGAACACACTGTGTATAAGAGAGCCAAGTAGTCAAGCAGGCCATATGTCACAAAATGTTGTCTGCATGTTTTAGGCAATGCTTTGTCATTGAGTATACCTTTAATCCTGATTTCTCCGGATCTAGTTTCCAAACTTTTTTGATCATTCATTTATATCACTAAAAAAATTTGAGACTGTACCTCCAGTAACTATATATCTACTAATTTATTTATATATTACATATGTGTGAAATTATCATTGGTTGGCATCTCAAAGGGAAGGTTCATCATTAATGATAATGGATATAAATTCATATTTCAAAAGATTTCTTTGATCAGTATATGATTTCTACAGGCTTTATAACTTGTCCAGGACGGAGCCCACCATCTTTTTCCTCCAACCTCCTGTGTTCCTCCTCCTCTCAGGAGAAGGCAGGAAATCCACACGGGCCTCCAAAGCCTGAGACCCTTCACTGACCCCTCACTCCTTCTTTCTCTAAATCTAGTCAGTCATCATTTTCAGTTACTTCCACCTTCTAAATACTTTGGGTACCAGTCAGCTTTGTTTTCTTCCTACCCTGACTGTCCTAATTTCAGGTGTCATTTCTTCCGTGGTCTGTAAACTAAGACAGCCCTGGTTAAAATGCTAGCCACACCCTGAGTGCAATGTGACTTCATAAAAGTATTTAGCCTCAGTTTCCCCATCTGTAAAATAGGAAAATGCTACATTTTTTCATAGAGTTCTTGGGGAAATTGAATAAGTAATGCATGTAATGGTTTGGTACAAATGCTGTCATATAGCAAGCAATTAATTTATGTAGGCTATTATTACAATTTAGTCTTCCTCCCTACTGCCAGACTCAGAACTCACCTTCCATTTCACTGTAGCATTAACTCATCCTCCGTAGGTTATGTAAAAGTGATTTTGTAAACCGCAAACTTGACCAGGTCACTGTCATGCTTAAAACAGAGATTTTCCATGCCTCTCCATTAACTACAAAATCAATCGAGATATTTTGTTAAGACGGAAAAAGCTGTTCATGAGATAGCCCGTGTTTGTATTTCCAATCCTATTTCTGCCTCCCTAACATGCCTGCTATGCTACAGATGGACTAAAACATTTGCACCCCCTCATATAGACCACGTGTCCTCCATCTTCTGAGCTTCTGTGTTTGCTGTTCCTATGCACACAACACCTTCCTCCTCCTGTTGTCATTACTCCTCCAATGCTCACATCCTTCAACATTCAATTCCAGTGGTGACTCTGGTATGAGTTGTTTCCTGGCCCCCGTGCCTAAGGACCGAGTTAATCATTCTCGCCATCCATGCTCCCAAGGCCCTTTCTCTATTCCTCAGTGACAACACCCCGCACACTGTACCATAGTTTGCTCCTTTGCCACAGTGCACAGCGCCCAGTACCATAGTTACCTGAGAAGTTGTTTTCCCAACTGGATGGTGTGCTCCCTGGAGGAAGGGACCCTGACTCACTAGCCTCTGTGGCTTCAGGATGTAGAACAGCAACAGGGCAGCTAACAAGGGCTTCACAGAGGCTTGGCATGTTTCCTGGGTAACTATATTTTCAGTGACTTATGTGCTTATGTGTATATGTAGGTGTTTTTTTTTTTTTTCCAGGAAACCTGCCAACATCCCAGTGCTCCACATTTGTGGAAAGCCTTTGGCTTTACATTTCGAAGCCTTTTGGAATTAGCCCTGTACTGGCTGGTGGGGGTGGAAAAAAAACCCCAAGTTTCCATCTAAGCACAACCAGGTGGTTAGAAGACAAGTCATGTGGTGGAAAGAGCATGGATATGGGACTCTGACAACCCTGCACTTGACTCCTAGTTTTACTCACTTTCAGTTCTTTGATTTTGAGCAAGTTGCATAACTTTTCTGAGTTTCAGTTTTCCCTTCTGTAAAATACAGATAACAATAAACCACATAGGCTTGTCTTGAAGATTCGATGAGATCATTTGTGTTCAATATTTAGTATAGCAGGCCCTCGAATAACGTCGTTGCTTTCAATGTTGTTTTGATATAACGTTGATGAGGGAAAAAAAATTGATTCCCAGCCAAGGCCACTGTCTGTGGGGTGTGTGCACCTTCTCCTCAAGTCCACGTGGGTTTTCTCTCACTTCCCAAAAACGTACACGTTAGGTTAACTGGCATGTCTAAATTGTCCCCCTCAGAGTGGGTTCAAGTGCGGGTGTGAGTGGCCCTGTGATAGAAAGGCATCCTGTCCAGGGTGGTCCCACCTTGCACTCTTAAATTGCCAGGATGGACTCTGGCCACCTGTGACCCTGAACTGGAATAGGCAGGTTGGAAAATCATCTTACTTATTTGTATTAATCTTTCTTAAATGAATGTAGAGCTCACATTTTTTCAATGTTTAATATCAGAAGTGTTTGGGTCTTTATTTAGAAGTTTGGTGATGTGTACAGAGTTTCATTTTGGAAAGATGCAAAAGTTCTAGAGCTAGATGGGGCAGTTATGGTCACACAAATGAAAAGGTACTTAATGACACTGAACTGTCCACTTAAAAGTGATTAAAATGGTAGCTTTTTATGTTATGTATATTTTACCACAATAAAAATTTAATCAGCAAGATTTAATCAGATTTGCAAGAATAATTAAACAGCTATAGCAAATATAGCAAAGCTCTTGCAACGAAGCCACAGAAGACCCCATGTTCCTTCAACTCCAATCTGATTCCTTTATCCAGACAATCGTGAGACCTAGAAGTCTTCATTTTCCATGGCCAAGTGAGTGTACACACACACACACACACACACACACACACACACACGCATATGCACGCACTGTACACACACAGTCTCTGGGGTCCATGGAGACACAACCTGGAAATGAGGCTTGCTAGGATTAGGGAGCCAGGGCGAGCCCATGTATCACTCACCCAGAAGACAGCCCTCCATGGAGAAAAAGAACCTCATAGTCCTCTAACAAAGAGGATAATAAATTCCGATTAGCCAAGGAAGCTCCGAGTCTAAATACCAGCAAAGCTCAGTCCCTGCAAGTGAGGATGAATTCTCTGAAAGGTCATCCTGGAGACACTGAACAAAGGGACTCGAGCAGCTGGGTCCCTTAATTTGAGGCAACACTGAAGCCTTTAAAGGAGCAAGAGGCAGAGCTGGAGAGACGGGAAAGTAGAGCAGCCTTCTGAGCGCAGGGAGGATTTAATAGGAAGGGAAACGCAAGCCCCACAGGAGGCTCCGGGGCCCTGGCGGCCCTTGCTTCTCAAGGCCAGGCCCGCGGCCTCTGGAAGGAGCTGCCATCGCCCGGGCTAGGCCGGGGTGGCCCTTTTTGGCACTGTCATAAAACAGATTGGCTCTGATCTCAGCGATTAAAGCTTTAAAACCACAAGCCTCAGGAAGGGAGCAGACTCACAGTAACAGCGTGCCATACACCCCTGTTCACTCTTTTTCAGGCTGTGGGCTGCTGACAGAGCCCAGTCTGTCTCTAGAAAATTCCAGAGGCGTCTCAGGAATCTAAGTCCAGGGCTCAGCCAGTGGCCTCTTGCCTGGGTCCTGTTGTCAGAGCCCCAGAAGTTGTAAGATGGAAAGCTCCGTGGGAGGGCCAGGTGGTAGGCAGGAAGTGGCCTGCTGGCCTGGAGCCATTCCCAGCTTCTAATAACTCCTCTGTCTGGAAAATCAAGGGAAGGAGAATGAAAGGGTCATCTTACTTAGGTGAAAAAAACAGCAATTGGCTTCCTCCTGCACAGAGGGCACTCAAAGGGTAGAACTGAGTCAAACTGCTGAGTCCCTCAAGGAGCAAGGGATAGAGCTGGTATGCATTGAGCCAAGGACTGTGCTAACAAGAGAAAGAAAGGAACTCAACTGGTGGACCACGTGCTTCATAGAGATTTTCTCCTGACTTTAATCCTCACAACAACTTTGTGAGGTAGGTACTGTTGTCCTCACTTTTGACCAAAAAAAAAAAAAAGGCAGAGCCAAAATTTGAACCGACATCTGGATGGCTCTACAATCTTCTCCACTATATCATGCTCTGCCTAAGTTAGGCCTTTCACAAATAGCATCCTACACCTTGCAAACTGATTCTAATTCATACAGCTGAGGCTCGGAGAAGTTCAGCAGCTTGCCAGATATCACAGCGTTAGTGAGTTATCATGGAACTGGGACTGGAATTCATTTCTGACTGATTCCTAAGCCGATGTTCTTCCCTCCATGCCTCATATATCTTTGGTTAAAATAAAATAATCCTGTGGCTTCTTGCCAATCAGAGAACATTTTGCTCCTTCACTCTTGAAGCCTAAGCCCTTAAAAGAGTAGCTCAGTAATTGTGCTGCCCCTGTGCCCCAGAAGTCACAATTTACTGCAGAATGAGGTGATATGAAACAAAACAGACACATCTCCCAGGCCAAAGGGAGGCTGTCTGGATTGTACAGACCTGATGACTTTTATTGAGAAGATCTGAAGCTCATTTCTGAACAAAAAGTCGTGGAGGAAGGTGGCAGTACGTACGGGAATTGATAGTCTTTAGTTCCCGCTTTGGCGAATGATTCTAGTATTTTGGTTTGGATAGGGGTAAGGTCTAGTGGGATTGAGCAGTAGAAATGACCAATCATTTCTTGAAGGGAAATTAGTCATCGTTACTCAAAGCAATAAAAGTGGGTCTCTCTTCCACGACTCACATGGCCCAAAAATGCAAGTGCCTTTCTTCTCTTCAGACTTTAATTCTGTAAGGATGTTCATGTACATAGGAAATAACATGCATCCATCATCAGATACGTCTTTTATTCTCTTGGGGGAAATGTTACCAAGCACAGGAACATACCAACTGAGAAAAATGGAAGTCATCTAGGATATTGCTTAACAGCTTGTAGTTTCAGTCCAAATGACAGAGCCCACTTAAAGATCACTCATGCCTGATGGGCAGGAAATAGTTAAACCACACAAAGGCTTGAAAGAGACCCCTCAAGTTGTTAGAGAACAATCCTAGGGCCAGTCAGCTCCCAGTAGCACTGCCCTTGCAGTAGAGATGTTCACGGTAAAGAAGGCATTAAGGATGGGATGTCTGGAGCAGTGGAAGAGAGTCTCCCACTGCAAGGCTTATAGTTCCAACATTACGCACAGTAGATATGCTGAAAAAAATTCCTTCCACAAATGTTTATAAATGCTAGATTAAATACAACAAACATCCTGTGAGATGCATGGCTGAGATCACAAGAAAGAGAAATCCCCAGAGGTCAGAGGTCAGAAATGAAGAAGAAACTGGAAAGCAAGTTTGTAAGCATGTGTGCTGATGCTGTAGCTGCCCTGAGGTGACCAAGGACAGGCGTGGCCACTCTCCGTAATCTAGGGGCTTGGGTTTTAATGCCCATGTTGTGACAGGAGGTGAGGTCTTATGCTTATGCAAGGTGATGGGAGTCAGAACTTATTCACTTGGGGAAAGAAAAAAGAAAAGGATCCATGAAGAATAACAATAAAAGGATAAACTAGATATAATCTACCTGTCCCCAAAGAGAGATGACAAGAAAGCTTGACTCCCTCAGCTAGTTTACAGTTAGGAAAATATCTCCCTGAAATTTGTGACCACCAACTTGTACCACATATCTATCTGGGACCCTAATTTACATTACTCTTAGGATCCTGAAACCCCCAGGCTGGAATATCACACAAAAGTAGGTTCTAGGCTTCTAATACTCTGAAGATCTGGAAAAGCAAATATCACCAATGTTATGGACAAATACCCTCAATCAAAGATGAATCTAATTTCCACAGATAAAGATCCTCTCAAGATGAATTCTCAATCCAAAACTAGAAACATATCCACAAATTGATCTATCATGAGTGATTGTTAGCAGAAACAAAAATAATAGAATTAAACCCTGAAGAACTCAGATAACAAAGCAATTTCATAGAGAAATTTAACATAAAGCAAGTGTATTAAATAGTTAAGAGGCATGAAAAATAAGACACTCTGAAAAAAAGAATAGCTACTTTACAAAGAATGAACTAGAATGTTAAGAAATGAAAAATAGTCATTGAAATAAAAGATCCAATAGACACCCTGTAACTAAAGAGAGGCCTTGTGAACCAGCTGATAGCTATGAAGTCATAAATTGAAACCACCTGACACAATGGAAAGAGCATGGACTTTGGGGTAAGTCAGGCTGGGTTGAATTGTGCAGAACGGGTGCTATTGATCAAGAGCTAGTACTTATGAAGCATTTACTAGGCACAAAGCACTCTAAGTGCATGATACATTACTTCATGGAATCCTTACAATAATACTATGAGATACACATTATTCTCACCATGTTACAGGTAATAAAACTGAGACTTAGGAAGGAAATATCTTGCCCCCACATTATACCAACCATTGAAAGATATGGGATTCAAACCCAGGACTGTCTCATTCCAAAGTTCATTGTCGTAATCACTAAGCTTTATTGGCTACCCACTTTAGCTTCATATCCTTTTTTTAAATTTTTTTTTTTAGGATTTTATTGGGGAATTGGGGAAGGGGAACAGCACTGGGGAATCTGGGGAAGGGGAACAGACAAGTTGCTGTTGTTTTGTTCTTCAGTCTAGTTGTGGAGGACGTTGCTTCACTGGCCCAAGTTGGCACCATCATTGCGTTCTTCCCGGGTGAGGCAGATCAGTCGCCGGCCTCTGGATGGCCGCTCATGGCGGCTGCTGGCCACTCACGCTGGCTGCTGGCTACACACGGTAGCCCATGGCAACTCACTGCAGCAGGGGCTGCAGTTGCCGTTGTCGCCGTTGCCGACAACTCACGGAAGCCCAGCTCCAGGTTGAGCTGTTGTTCAGCATCTTAGCTGTGGAGGGCAGTGTCACTGGCCCCCATATGTGGGATCCGAACCGGGGCCCTCTGGCATCCAAAGCCAGTTCTTAACCAACGCGCCACTTGGCCGGCCCTTCATATCCTATTTTAATCAGCTGTGTAGGCTTCCGTTGTTTGCACATAGGAAAACAATATTTTATTATGAGCTTTTCTCATCTTGATGACCTAATGGAGACTTTCCAGCATACAGGTTACAGCTCTCTCCTCACTGGTTACAGCAGCGTTTGATCTACGGCTCAAACTGTAGGCCAAGGGATTGTGGGAGCCTTGATGGTTAGGCAGGCATCTGATGTCAGCAGCTGCAATGAGCAAGCCCTGAAGTCCTCTAAGTCTGCAAGGCTCAGGCAGATAGAAGTGATCAGAGCCTGTCACGGAAGAACCTGAGAAGTCCATAAAATGCTGAAATCAATAAAATAGAAAAAGGTTCCAGAGTTTAGTAGTTCAGATGGTTAGAGAGATCCCTATTTTGAAGGTGAAATTCTGAACAAGATCTGGATCAGGAGTAAAACTAATTTTTTTTCTCTTCTTTTTAAATCTCTCATATTTCCAACTGAGGGCTGGCAGCTGAACCCCCAGAGGCAGCCTGAGAAGTAGAAAGGGCCCTTGCCTCTGACTCGGTCAGGAACAGAGGCCATAACATCGTCAGGCTCTGTGCATGATTTGCTCCAGTCCAAAGTGTATCTCCAGAAGGTGATATGACTGTATTAACATTTGTACATGTGACTGTAGTACTGAAGGTTTTAAAGAAATCTGAAGGTCACCAGAAGCATTTCTAGGAATAAGTATTTCATATTCCAGTGCTAGTTTCTCAGTAAATAATTACTAAGCATTTCTAAGAAACAAATACAAATTGCTGCACGCTTTCTAATAAATGGTTACATTAGTAACAAATGTAATACATACGAACAAAAGTAAAAGCTAAGAAAATATACATTGTCATAATATGATTTTATGACTTTTGGGTAGGCTCTTGGATGGTTAGCAAGGCTTGAAATATTTATGATTATAATGATAATAGGAATAGAGTTTTAAAAATTTTTCTCTCAATGAGTTTCCTCTAGAGTCAATACTGTTACCCTTAATTTACAGGTGGGGAAATTGAGGCAAAACTAGTTAATGGGAATTACCCAAGTCAAAGAATTCATTAGTGACAAGTTAGATGCCATATTCAAAGTTCTCTGATTCCAAACCCTATACACTTCTAGTATCTCTTGGTGCCAAATTGGTAGCTGATGAAGAAAGCACTTGTAGAAATGGTTTAAATGAATCTTATAAGGTGAAATTTATCAAGTATAAATGAAAGGAACTGCCTGAATTTATGGCCAAAATACCCATCAAACAACCATGGGAGATTGTCCCAGCAGTTCACTGAAAAAAAGAATCAGGAGGTATGAATAGCAGGAAGAATGGCATAAATAGCATAAATTTATGTGACATGACCACAAAAACTGGCTCACTTGTGAGTTCTGCTTGATCAGATAACTCCTGGGGTACCTTACTCCGTGTTGGGGTTCATGCTGTGAGAGGAAGATGGCTGAAGCTGAGGATTATCTCCAAAGAGCAAGATGGCAAACTGTTAAAGCGATGGTAGAGTGTCAAGTGATGAGAAAACTCAGCGTGTTTAGCTTAGAGAATCCATGATAAGAATTCAAGATATTCCCCCAGGCAAATGTGGAAAGTCTAGGGCTTTTAAAAAGAAAATTTCCTCCTGGGAGAATATGGTAGTTATGATACCAAACTTTGGAATGATGCAAGCCTGGGTTCAAATCCTAGTTCCACTACTTACCAGCTCTACGACCCAGCGTAAGTTGCCTAAGATGCTTCATTCTTCTCACCAATAAAATAGGGCTGTAAATAGTACTTTCTGCATAGGATTATTTTGAGGATTGAGTTAATAAAATTTATTAATTTAACACAAGTTATTGCCACAGCAGAGCATAAATTTCATTATATATTATTTGGTGTTACTAGTAAACCTTGTCCAATGGTGAGAATCATGAGCTTCCCCAAAAGAGAATCTATCTCTCCAGCCGTGATGGCAGCTTGGAGATTGCTCCCTAATTCCTGAGCTTTGGGGGAGCCCACATTTACTTCACATAAGTCTTCCACTGTATGAAGTGGTCTCAATGCCTGGAACATTTGGACTGTAATCCCAGCCAGCCCAACAAACAGAAATACCTTCAAAACACAGCCCCCTAAATTTGCTATCTCCTACGTCCCGGCTGTGTGATCTTTTGCAAGTTGCTTGGTCTCTCAGAGCCGCAGTGTCCTCATCTGCAAAACGCCTATTTGGAGTAAAGACGACTGAGGGAATGTATGTGGCTATTCCCAGCACCACGCCTGGTATGAGGCAAAATGCTCAGGACTTGTCATTTTCTTTTCACGACTCAAGAAGAGAAGCTGTGACAATGTGATAGTTCTGAAATAAGTTCATTTAGTTCAACAAGTCCTGAGCACCATGCTGCTACGAACACAGAGTTGAATGAAAGCATGACTCCAAGTTCTCATGGTCTGGAAGAAGAGACAGCACAAAAAGAAACAAGGCCTTAAAAGCATGGCAGTTGCTAGTGACTTTAGCCAGGATGGGATTGTGCATGGGGTGAAGGACAGTACTCACACTGGAGGGGTAAGCAAGACCTGGAGTTGGAGAGAAAGCAAGTGGGGAGCAGTCTTGAGAAACTTAGATGGAGAGGAGAGGGAAAGAGAAGGAAGGGAGGTCCAGTGTGAGAGAGAGAGAGAGAGAGAGAGAGAGAGAGAGTGTGTGTGTGTGTGTTTATGTGTGTGTGTGTTTGGCTGAGGCCATATTTATAACCCCCCCCAAAAAAAACCCTCTTGAAGAGATAGTAATTAAATATCAACATGAAAAGGGCAACTGTCATGTAAGGCCAGTAGAAACTCCTGGGGTGTGCAGTCAGAGTTGACTGATAGGAGTATAGATAGCTGGCCCAGTGGATATAGGGACACAGGGACAGTTTCAGAAGCCCCTATTCTGGAGATGCAGCCAGATACTCAGCACCCCCCGGGGGATGAATCTTTTCCTGAGCCCTCAGAGTCGGGCAGTCACCTATAAATATAGTATGAGCTTCCCAAACTCTTCCCCGTTGGGGTGGAGGGTCTGAGTGGAACCCTGACAGACCACCACCAAATCTGTGCCTTGTTTTGCTTTCTGTTTTTACCTTGGGAGTCAGCACATTTTGCATTGAGGTTTGCACAAAGCAAAACAGCTCCAGTGTCAAATGGAAATCCAGCAGGCTCTTCACACGATGTACTGTTCCCTTTGTACCGGCTGCTGACTTGGGAGAGGGGGCCCAGGACATAATGCCTGCGTCTCTTGGGAAGCACACCCAGACAATGGTCTGTGTGTGAAAAGGGGAACCGATTAACCAGGGCCAGGGTATCTCCCAATGGCTTCTCTTAAAGAAAGACTCTATTGCCAGGAAGCAAAGCACACACAGAAACAATACCTAAGCTAACAGAGCACTGGCTTTAATATACTCAGAAATAACAGAACATGGGCAGGCTACAACTTTCCAAATCCCCTTGAAAATCCTTCGCGAGAGCAGAGATGATTTGTCAAATCTTTACTCTTTGTTTCATACATTTGTTCTTTTGTTTGATCAAGGGGGGAAAGCCGTCTAACTCATTATATTGGGGGAGCTGCATTCATTCCTTTGTGCTCCTTTTTCTTCTTCTAATCTTTATTAAAATCAAAAGAAGAGCCACTCTAATCCTTCCAGTGATAATTTATTTCTCAACCTACGAAGTCTTTACTATTATTTTAAACACAAATCAATGCAACGATTTTAATTAAAAATGAAACAGGGTGTACCTAAAAAAAATAGGCATTTGTTAGATTAACACACAAACTTGTTTACAATTAACGGGCAACAGAGCTCCTGGTGGTAAAGAATGTTTCACTGTAGTTGGTAAATTCTCTGGACTTCCATTTGAGTCTTTAGAGGAAAAAAAAAACAAAACAAAAAACCAGCAACACATCTAGAAGCGTCCTAATGAATGCCCTAATCCTGGGAAATTTTATGCTCCAAAATGTGCTCACCTCCCCCATCCCTGCCAGCCGCCTCCTTGGCTGGAAGACTCATTGGGTTCTATTTTAGCAGGGGTTATTCATCTCAGATAGCAGAGGAGGTTTGGTTTTCTCACAAGGAGAAAAAAGGGCCCTGTGTTAAGGAGACATGCTTTGGCCCGCCTGTTGGTGGGTGGGGCTGGGGAAGTGGACTGATGGTCTCCAGGAAGGCTCAGGTTTCTCAGGCAGTAGAGAAAACCCCATGTAATAGGAGGTAGAGTTCCCCACAAACACCACTGGAAAAAAAATTTTGTGAAAGGGAAACCTAGTGGAAATTGAACTTGAATATGTATTCAGCATGTATTTATTTATTGAGAAGCTACTGAGTTCCAGCAATGGTGCTTAGGGACTGAATTTCAAGAGATGATCTTTCAATTAGTTTACCATGGCTCAGCAGTCACCCAGCACCCCCTGAGTCAGGTCCTGAGCTCGGCAAAGACAACACTGAGAGAAGAGTCACACAGAGTCCAAGTTCACGGTTCAGTGGAGGAGGCAAAAAAAAAAAATGTGATGAAAACTGTGGCCGTCACATATGCTAAGTGCTATGGGAGGTTACAAGGAGGGAAAGGAATCCTTCTTTGGTGTCACCTCCACCTCCAAACTGGGACAGGGAAGCTATAGAGAAGAAGTGAATTTCACATGGGCGTTGAAGAGTTAGTAAGACTTGAGCAAGTGGATAAGGACGAAGAAAAGCTTTGAAGGCAGGGCACGTGATGAGCAAACTGTGACGCGAGTGTGAGTAGCTCTGTGTGACTCAAGTCCTGTGGGAATGTAGGAAGGTAGAGGGACCAGAGGAGATGGTGGCAGTGGCAGCGGGGTTGCCCTTTTCCTTTCTGTTGCCCTGAAAAACTCACTCATCCTCCCAAAGTCAGCCTGAGCTTTATCTCTGAGGAGCATTCCCTGAGCACTCCATCTTGGTCCTGGGGACTTCCCTGCCCCGTACTGTGTGTCCCTTCTTGGTGTCCACCCCCAGACGGCATGCCCTTACCCTGCTCACTCCTTCTTCCCTTGGTGCCCAGCACAGTGCTTGGAAAGTAAACTGAGAGCAGGCGCCAGGGTCAGACGATCCGATGAGCAGGGCCAGGGCGGGATGAGAAGTAAGACTCCTCAGGACATCCAGGGCTGATCTGTCACAGTCACACTTAGGAAACCCACCTGAGGGTTGGTTCTCGTAAAAACAGAGTATCTGAGAGGAAACACAAACAGTTAATAAGCCCTGGGGGCATGGCAATGTTCACAAGTCATCAGGTAAAGAATTCGGAAATTCTAAATGAATACATACATACATGCATAACATCCAAGCCTAGCAATTCTGTAAGTAGAATATTCTGGGGACAATAAAAATGAGTATAGGTCTTCTGGAAAGCAATTTGGTAATGCATATCAAGAATTATAAATCATCCTGAACTAGGGTTTTTCCCAAAGAACTCATTAAAACGAATAAAATGCATCTGTAGGACATCATGCTCTTCGCAGCAGTAGCCTGAATGAGAAAAAAAAAATGAAGCAACCTAACTATCCAATATTAAGTGACAGGAATACTATGGAACAATCTACAGTGATAGCTTTGAAGGCCATGTGAAAGTGTAAAAGACTTGTGTTAGAATCTTAGGCGAAAGAAGCAAATGTTTTAAAAGTCCACAGCAATTATGACTACCTAACATCTGAGTGGATTCAGATAAAGAACATAAAAGAAGAAAACTCAAAGCGGTTTTCATTGACTTGGTGTTTTTTTCCCCCCCAAATTTTATTTAGTGCCATTGTATTTTTCTCTTTAAAAATGTAAGTAACAGGTGATTTGCATGATTTGGCCCCAGGTCCCATTGCATGAGCAAAAGGGAATAAATGTGAAAAGAACAGAAAATCAGACCTCGGTAATGCTTGCCTAGAACATGACGTGACCTTCCCCTGCCTGCAACCTGCCGAGGCAGCTCAGGGGTTTCAAGTGGCTATCATTTGATAGCTGCTTTGTGAGCCTTCCTTCAGAAAGAATGAAGTCATAATTCTCAAGGGGCATTGTGATTTATGAAAAGAAGTTCCTGTTCTCAGACTCTCAGGGCCAAAGAAAATCATCCTGTCACACAGCATCTTCTGAAGGCAGCACTCAGTCTGTCCTCTTTTGAGCAGAAGAGGCACCACCATGCCTTCTTAAGAGGCTCCCCTCTGGGATGCGTGCCTGACATGCCTCCTGGGCTCCTCAGTTACCATAGTTCTTGGTACCTGGCCTGTGTGACTCTGTCTCCTTGGACTTCCCCTTAGCTATGACACCCCAGGTCCTCATATGCCATGTCCTCATAGCTTCCAGCCACTGGATATTTCTCTGTGCCAGGCACCATGCTAAGCGTCTTACCTGCATTTTCTCATTTTTGTCCTTCTAACGACCCTATGGCTAGGTATTATTATTCCCACTTGAAAGCTGAGGAAACTGAGGCTCAGAGAAGTTAAAAAAAAATCAGCTTAAAGTCAGAAAACCAGGAAAGTGCCAGACCAAGATTCAAACCAAGTTTGTAACCAGAAAAACCATGTCCTAACCAACACTCCTTGAGGCTGTGCCAATTCAGAGAAAACTTGACATTCTTCTCTTTCCAGTAAAGAGAACTTTGGGAAATGTCCTTCTCTTGTTTGCTTTAAAAACTCCATAATTCTTGGGAGACATGACTACTGCTTTGCAAAACATTCATATTAAATATGCATTAGACAGCTTAGCTTGTCCTGGAGATGAGCAATTCACCTATCTTTTTCTTCCCCACTCTTTATACAAGGAAATTGGTGACCCTGGCATGTGTGTGATAGAGGGCAGGGGAGAGGACAAGCTGAAAAAAGAAAGAACTGTGGGGCTGAAGCTAGCTCATGTCCAGAGACCCAAAGGGGAACACCCTGTGGAAATGAACTGCGAAAGCCGAGCCAACGGGGCTGTCTGTCTGGTCCCTTCTGCCCACCGTGTAGCTTCAGAAGATAATTATCATAGGTTAATCAGGTCAACAAACTCGCCGGGCACTCTGACAAGCTGGGCAGCCTCAGGTTCGCTCCCAGTGGGCAAGACCGAAAGGGCTCTCTGGCTGCTCAGAAAAGAAAATCAACTGGGAACGATCCGTCTGCTGAGAAATCTAACAGCCACCCCATGTGTGTGTGTGCCGGGGGCGAGGGGGGGCGGTTCAAGTCACTAGGATGGCTGGCCGAGGGCTGCTGGCCCTTACATGGTCTAACCCATTGTGATCAGGCTGTGTCAGCCTCCAAATCTCAAGACTGTTATCACACATCCGGGACTGGTTTATATTTTAAAGCCCTGGCAGAACTATCATGTTCAGTTAGCTTTGTTATATCAGAGGACACAGACTATAGGTCAGCAAAGTCAATGTTACAATTACAGGACGTCCAGTGCCCTTTGTAATGGTTACATGGGGAGTTTTTTCCAAGGTAAGTTGTAGTTGTGTGTGTGCACGCACACATGTGTATGTGTGTGTGGTGTTTTCATCTACCGTGTGCCATGGAGAGGAAAGAGCCCAGGGTTTGAAGTGAGGACAGGGATTTGAGCGCCTGGGGCGCACTGAGCAGCTGTGTGACCATGGGCAAGATACTTACCCCCTGTGAGGCACAGCTGTACAATGGGAATAATTATCTCCAATCCTCCCTGGGAGGGGCGCCGTGAGAATAAATTGAGATACAGTTTATGAAAGCACCCAGCACTTGTATACTCAGTCAATATTACTTTTTCCTTCCTTTCATTATCATCATTATTACATCCTTATCTTTTTTTTCATCATGGCCGGTAACAATAGCACCAGCCAGTGCTCCGACTCTCAAGGCAACCATGAAAATGCCCCAACTGCAGCTCAATTACTGGCAACAAGGAACTGGTGAGTAAGTTATTTTGGGAAGTCAGGTCTTGTCAGCATGTGTCCAGTTCCTTGCAGACCTCACTGTCAGTCATTCTTAAGCCCCTCAGATACCCAGAACCTCTAAGTCTACTGAAAAGAACTGAACTATTAATGTCCCTCACAGAAGAAGAAGAAGAAAGGGGAGCCAGCTCCTGTGAATGTGGGTCAGGAATCACCAGGGTGGTAATGACTTGGTCGGCTCTGTGTTCTCTGGCCCTCCTTGGTCCCTCCATAAAAAAGCTCTCTGTCAGGAGCCCGGCGTGGCCATGGCGTGATCTCCTTTTTGTTTCACAAATTCCTGGATGTGACTCACAAAACCGTTTCAGCGTGTCTCTCTTCGTGTTCCTAGGAATATTCCTGACGAGAGCAGCCTCTGTCTGGAGGCCATCATATTCCTCCTCAACTTCCCTCCACTATCAGCTTGCTGCCCGACCCCCCTGCGTAGCCAATGTCATAACGTTGGTACTGAGTCTGGCTGTGTTTTTCTCAGGGGCCAGCCTGGCTGCCCAGTGCTTGAGGCAGCATCAGAGCCACAGTGAGTCTTGTATCCTTCATGCCTTCATCTGCAGCCCTCAGCGAGGTGGAGTCCTTGAAAATGTCACCTCCATCCGGTGGAAATCAGTGCAACGACTTTTGGAACATTATACACAGAAAGAGAATAAGAGGTACTCTTATTCCTTGTCTCAGTGATTCTACTTCAGAGAGTCTATCCTAAGGAAATAATCTGAAAGAATTCGGCCATGGTGGCTAGTAGTTATGGAGCACGTGTGCCGACACTGCTCTGATTGTTGTATGTATATTGACTCATTCAACCACCATAACAACTCCATGCTATATCAACATAGCCCCCACTTTGCAGATGAGGAAACCAAGGAATAGAAAGGTAATCATAATCATGTTTATGATTATGCTCCTTGAGTGTGTAAGAGCTAAGCCGTGAGCCCTGGCAGCCTGATTCCACAGACTTTACTCTTGGTTTCTACACTAATGCTACCTCAACTTGCAAAGCTCGATATTAAAAGGAAGAAGAAGAAGAAGAAAAAGAAGGAGGAGAAGAAGGTGGAAGAGGAAAAAGAGAAGATGGAGGGAGCTTTAAAAAAAGAAGCTAAATTTATTGTTAGTTGTGACCGTGAACATCTGGTCCACGACCCTTCTGGCAGGATATCCTGGCATCCCAGGTATCCAGAGCATGATCCCGTAGGAAGGGCTGTGAACTCCATGCCCAGCAGACTTCTCATCCTCTAGGGAAGAGCACAGCACTGATAGTAGGGCAAAAGTTTACAAAGTTTATGGGAATTAATATGCCCCTACATTCCTAGGGTTAAATAAACAGAGAGAGTAAGGTTTGGGGTTTTTTTGTTGATTATTGGAATAGAGGAGAAAAAAAAAGTTTCAATCTTAATAACTTGAACTTTAAATTACTTCTTCTTAGACCCTCTTATTTATCTATATTACTATGTGAACTTTTAGATGCTCTCAACTGAGTCACTTGCCATGGGGACTTTTTAAAAAGTGTGTTACTATATAAAAAGATTTTTTTTAAATAAAAAGATAGTGTTTTATACTCTTGTCACCTAGGGTCAACCTTATGAAAGCGAGCAGGGACATCTATACCAAAAGGTCTTCAGAACAGTTGACCAAGGAATTTTCTTCCTCAAAATTTACAATAGTGAATTAATTGAAGAGAAGCAAATGATTTTACCCAGGAAGGTTAATTCAATGTTACCTATAACAGCAAATATTAGAAATGACTCAAATGTCCAATAGAGAAATAGTTAAGTATCTTAGAGTATATCCCTTCGGTGGAGTATTATGTCCCAATAAAAGAAATAATGTCTAAGATAATGTTGCAGATTGGGAAAATACTTATTATTTAATGAAGTACTAAAAGAAACACACAAAAATTGTATAGAAATTATTCTTACTATCAAGTGAAATGCAAATTTGCCTATGAACAGAGACTGGAAGGGTGTGCAAAAATTAAATCAGATTTTATGATGATGGAATAAAAAGATAGTTTTATTTTCACACGCTCTTTTCCACATTAAATGCTAAACATTCAGTAACAAAAAGGCAAGACACTGTAATGGCTGCCGTGCAAGAGGAAGCCTGGGACCAAGCAAGGAGATAGTCAGAAGTCTATTGCCCTGATCAGATGTGAGATCTTAGTGGTGAACTAGGACAGTGGCAGTAGTGGGGGTCATAGAGATAAGGTACAGTGAATGAGGGTGGGACGGGGTGGGGCGGGGGTGGGGGAAATCGCTGATGAGTCCAAGGGCTTGAACATAAAATGCGGAACAGTGGAGGAACAAGGTTAGGAGAATTTCGGAAATGGTGTGTGGGCGATGACAATGGAGCACCCTTTCGGCGATACCCAGTAGGAAGCTGTAATACAAGGTTGAAGTTCAGGATAAGGTGTGACCCTGGTTCCTAAGTGCCTCTATGTGCAGAAAACATGTTTGTGATTGTATCAAGATCTAAGTCCACGATAGTTCCTAGTATTGCAGAGTTTGGAACCAGGCTTGCATGTTACTTCTCAAGACTCACTTTCATGATTGCCAAACTTAAAGTTGTGTACTAGTTATGTATTGCTACATAATATATTACCCCAAAACATATCAGCTTTAAACAACATTTATTTTCTCACAGTTTCTGGAATCCAGGTTCAGCTTATCTAGGTGTCTTTGCCTCAGGATCTCCCAAAATACTACAATCAAGGTCATCTCAAGGCTCATCTTAGGGAGGATTCATTTTTAACTCACTCATATAGCAGTTGGTAGGCTCAGGTCCTCCTTGGCTATTGGCTGGAGACATTAGTTCCTTGTCACATTGACCTCTCCTTCGAGTGGCTCACAGTATGGCAGCTTGTTTCAGAGAGAGAGGGAGAGGGAGAGAGAGAGAGAGAGAGAGAGAGAGAGAGAGAGAGACACCAAGGGAGAAGCCACAGTCTTTTTATAACTTAATCTCAGAAATGACATCACATCACTTCTGTACTTATTTATTAGAAGCAAAACAAGTCCAACCCACACTCAAGAGGAAGGAATTACACACCGGGGGGCAGGGATCATTGGAAGCTGTTTTAGAGGCTGCCCACCACAAGCTCTACAGAGATACATTGAAGCTGTTCCATATCATTGCCATCATCACCACACCACCATCTGTGTCGTACTCACTCACTACTTACTGTGAAAAAAAATATGGAGTTGGCTTTTGTAGAACCATAGAATGTCAGACCTTAAAGTTCTCTTCAAAGTAATCCCACTCAAAAACTGTAAGTGCAATGTGGCAAGTTGTTTCCATCCTTCCCCTCACACTTATGTCAGCCTAACTAATCATTCAATTACCCCTCCCACATCCATGCTAGACATAATTAATCATTCAAGCACATTTCCCCCCTCAACCAGAGTCTACCCTCAGAAGCCTTCACACCGAAGCCCTTCAGGAAGGGATGCTCAATTAGTGAAATGAATTTTCTGTCACTGATCCAATCTTATCCTCTCATTTTACAAAGGAAAACTGAACCTCGAGGAGGTGAAGAGCTTGCCTAAAGTTTCCAATAAACGGCAAAGCTGAGATTTGAATTCTGGTCTGACACCCGTCTACTCTCTTCCCATTTCTCACTGTCTACCTTCCAGCTCCACCCCTGGCAAGTTATTTACTACATAGCATGACTTTCCAGTTCTAGCACTTGGGTGGTTGTGTGTGGGTGAGTGTGTAAATACCACCTAACATAGTCTGTTGATTAGAAACAAATCAGTAAGTGCAGCGCATGCTCACATGCACACACACACACACACATATGTATGTATATTTACATACATATGTGTATATATTTTCCTTTTTCCATTCCCACCCAGTCTGGTCACCCCACATCAGTGTGGATGTTAACAAATGTTTCTCTACGTCCAGTAGAGGAATGTGCAGAGTGTCCAGGGAGAGCATCTAAAATTTAAAGGCAAGGGACCAAGACAGACACTACTGTCATCATCTATATACCCCTCACAGAGCACAGGGCATGGTATGGGATGTGCCATAAACATTGAATGAATTAATACATGGACGAATGCTTACATGAATGAAATGCATCATGATTTCTGCCATATTTCTGCATTATATAAACTTAATATTCCTCTTTAAATCGATTCACTTTTTAAACCTCAATAATTTTTAAACAGAGTGCAATTTGCTATCATAAATAGAAAAGAGATTCTTCCTAAATCGTATGTGAATAAATGTGTATCTACCAGAAAACGTCCACAGACCACCTAGAAATCTTGCCTGCCACGAAGAGTGAGGGCACTGCAATAAACAAATGAATGTGAAACCCCATAGCATGTGTTCACCTTCGGGACCTCAACGATGGCTCAAGAGGCCCTTCAGAGAGCCAGGGGCAGTGCCTGCCAGAAGGAGCCTTGCAAGAGTAATTGGTCTCTTTAACCCTGGGGAGAGATTATTGTGAAGCCTGTGAAATATAAGTGGGACTGAAAGAGGCGTGGTCAAGGAGGCAGCAGATGAGAATCCATTACCATATTCTTCGGGGAGGCTGTTCTCACGCCCTGCCAGGACGCCAGTCACAGTCCCTCGTTCACTCGTTCACCCAGCACGTTCTCAGTTACTGTCATATGCCTGGTCCTCAAGTAGGAGGCCAGAAAGAATACCACCCAGTCTTGCCCGTCAGGAGCTCACGATCCAGCAGGGTAATGAAAGGGGCAAAAACAAACCAAACCCCTTTATATAGCGGTCAGCGCTCTAATAGGGGCACACACACGCTGTTCAAGATCCTGGGGAAGCAAATGACGTTGGCTAAGAAAGGCCTCACAGGATGCACAGAAGAAGTAACGCCTGCGTTTTGTTATAAAAGACAGGTACGTAAGAGCACGCAGAGCGGAAGTGGCCCGGGCACAGGCCTGCGAGGCGAAAGACAGATGAGCGTGACACCTGTGCCGCGGAAGCATGGAGAACCACTGGGCGATGGCAGTGCGTATATGCGAGAGAATGCAAGGGGATGGGGTTAATGATGAGAGCGCAGACTATGAAGGGCTCTGGAGCCAAGTGACAGACACTGGAATTTATCCTGAGGGCAAAGGAGGTGCTGGAAGGATTTGGGGCAGAGGAATGAAGCAGCCAGTTCTATGTTTTAGCAAAGTCACTCTGATGGGAGATACACACTCAGTTTTCTTATCTGCCCGTTGGCCTCCGTGAGTTACTTCAGAAAGCCAGCAGAAGAACTAAATTAACACCTGGGTGAAGCACTTTGATCTCACAGAGAAAAGCCAAATACTTCTGTGTAATTAAAATGCCATCACCCCTGTGTGTCCATGCTCTTCACACCACCTCACTCGCTAGAGCCCACCACCCCAGGAATGAATATGTCAAAGGAATTCAGAAGCATGTAATTCTGATGGACAAATTGTGTCATAGTTTAAAACTAATCACCGTTAGTGTGAATCCAAAACAGTAAGAATGCTCATCGGACAAAATTTAAAGGAAAGAGAATTGGCAAGAGGTTTTGGCGGTTTCAGCTTGGTCACTTATTGTGTGGTTGAGCAAGTTGCAACCTTTCTGTTCTATGCTTTTAAGATGCTCTCTCCTTCTTAATTCAGGAGTTCTATAAATATCTGTGCTGAAAGTATTCCAGGTATAGGGATTAAGAAGTGCAAAGGCCCTGGGGGCAGTAATGAGATTGGTGTGTTAAAGGAAAGCCAGAAAACCAGTGTAGATATAGCACAATTGATCAATGGAAAAGGTGGTAGGAAAATAAGGTCAGAAAGGTAATCAGTGGATGGATTAGGTAACGCCAGGTAGGCCATTAAGTAGTCTGAATCTTATTCTCAGTAAAATGGAAAGTCATTAAAGTAGTTTTAGGAGGACAGAACAGAATTCATTTTAAAAAGCACTCAGGCTGCTGGGTAGAGGGCAGAGTAGAAGCAATGAGATTAACTTGCAGGCTTTTGTAGTTCAGGCAAGAGAGAATAGTGGCTTAGACTAGAAGTGTTGGTGGCAATGGAGGGAAGCGATGAGATTCAGGTAAAACCAGAAAATTTTGCTGGTAAGTTGGATGTAGGAAATGAGGGGAGAAAGGAAATCAAGAACGATGTCTAGGTTTTAAAAAAAGTTAAAAGGATCAGAGTATTTCAAGGGAGAAAGAAAGAATCAAAAGCTCTG
This sequence comes from Hipposideros armiger, assembly GCF_001890085.2. Taxonomy (NCBI): domain Eukaryota; kingdom Metazoa; phylum Chordata; class Mammalia; order Chiroptera; family Hipposideridae; genus Hipposideros; species Hipposideros armiger. Next base: position 733,198 of record NW_017731374.1, read on the forward strand.
TTTGGGCCGTGTTAGTATAAGGTACATAACAGACACACTAGATATTTGATAGGTAGTTTGATATCTCATATCTCATGGAGGACGTTAGGACAAGAGGTGGAAATTTGGAAGTTATCTGATTGTATGAGGTCATCCAGAAGTAAGTGCAGATGGAGCAGAGGAGAACACAGAGAACCACACTGAATCTTTGGCTTAGAGCAGGGATGGAGGAGATGGCAGGAATACTAAGAAGGGGGTGACTAGCGAGGGAGAAGCAAACCCACAACACACTATCCCAGAAGCCAAGGGAGCAGAGTGTTGGAGGAAGGAAAAGTAAACAACTTTGTCAGAGCTCCTAAGAGTGTAAAAGCAGTACCAAGAATTCATCATTGGGTTTGACAGCGTGTCGTTTTCTGGGTGACATTGACAAGTGTGGTTTTTAAAAATTGTTTTTGAAGGAATGGGAGCCAAAGCCTGATTAGCACAGGTTACAAAGAGAATTAAAGGTGAGAAAACTGAGAGAGCAACTATGGATGGACAATTCTTTTCAGGAGTTTTGCTTTAAAAGAGAGGAAAAACACATGGTGAGGGCTGGGAGGGAATGTGAGTGAGGGCAAGTTTTGTTTTCTTAAGATGGGAGATAGCGCATGTGTGTCTGCTGATGGCAATGATCAGTAGAGAGGAGGAACGCGATCATGAGGACAGATGGAAGACAACCACAGGAGCAAAGCCCCAGAGCGAGAGAGGGGATGAGCTCATGCCCAAGTGGAGGCATTAGTCTCTGCAGAAGTGGCAACAATTCTTATGAGTAAATATATAAATAGGAAGGCTGGGTCTGTAAGTCACGATGATAACAGGTCGGTAAGTTTGGTCATGAGAATAGGTGCATTTCTCTTCAGATTGTGACCATATTTTTTCAGTTGAATGAGAAGCAAAGTCTTCACCAGAAAGTCAGGAGAAGTGGGCCGGGTAGGATATTTAAGCAATTAGAAGATTTGACCATGGTTGTTTTGAATAATGAAAGACTTGATTGACTAAACAAATGAGGCAAGGTTGCCAGGCAGGGCAGAGGTTCGTGGTCACAAATTTGAGGTAAGACCAGGGAACGCGGTTGAGTGTTTTCTCCAGCCCACCATCAGTGACTCTGGTATGGGAATGAGGTGGGCGGGGCTGGGATCAAGGGTTGAGTTTTGCTGTTTGAGAATGATGGAAGGAGCGAGGGGCTAGGAAGCTGAGGGTTTGCAAGAGGATGATTCGAGCTGCGGATTCTGGAATGTAAGTTGAGTGCAGAGTGAAAGGAGGGCATAAAGGGGGTGAGCACTGAAAAGAAAGGGATCAGTGGACCAGAGATCCAGATGTTATCAGATCAGGTACAGCGTGGGGATTAAAAGAGTTCTGCCACTTCCTACTTGGACAAACGGGCAAGTTTCTTAGCTCTTCACTCTTTTTTTCCTCATTTGTGAAACAAGGATTATAATACCTACCATGTGGGGTTGGTACCATATAAAATCTGTTGTTAAATAGCTGATATTTACAAGAAGATATCACACTGGCATACAGTATTTGCTCAAAATCTTCTTTTTCAGGTTTCACCCTTTCTATAGTCAAAGCCTTTATATGACTTGACCGACACAGTGCCAAATATCTTTATGAAAAGAGAAAATTCAGGCAATGACTAGATTGTCCCCGTGCCCATTCTGGAAGAGATCTAGATTTTGCCCATTCTTAAGAATGTATCTAAACATCTGGCATTGTGTAAACATATCCTAAGCTATTGTGAATTACCACCGTTGTCTCTGAGACTGTGCAGGGCTAGGAGGGCTGCAAATGGGATATGAGGTCATGCCCTTCAGTTTTAGGTACATATCCAAGCTTTATTGAAAACAACCCTTGTTTGTGTTTGAAGTACAAATCTTAAATCAGCATGTTCTCCCTCGTTTGTCAGGTATGTCAATGTAAGTTAAATTGTACTTCCTGGTATATGTTTTAAGCTTCCTAGAGAAAATAGCAGTACCACAATCACATTCCAAGGAGCAGTCAGTACCAATACTAATACTAAATTCATCCACCCCTTTCCTTCCCAAAGTTTAGAGCCTCTCCTGTACTTCCTCTCTTGGCAAATTAACCATCTCTTAGGCTAGAAAATTAAGAAGCATTGAAGCTTCATCTTCCCTCTTTCACCTTCCATGTCTGAATGATGGTGAACTGCGGGTGTCATTCCTAACTCCTCAGCAGCCTTTATACCTGCCAGCTCCATCCCCACCACCTCAGCTCATCCTCCTCTCTCAACTGTGTTTGTTTTTCACTAATCTTCACATGTTTTCCTCTAATTTTTCTTCCTTCTGAGACAACTCTAATGGCACTTGATCTTAATCATTTTGTGTCACTGACCCTTTGAGAACAAAGCTATAGACACTGTCCTCAGAAAACAAACTCATATGCACATAAGACACAACTGTTCACCTGCAAGTTTAGGGTATTCATCTCACCACATCTGTGAACCTATTGGCGTCACCAAGTGACAAACTTTAGCAGCATCACTTCTCCAAATTGAGTTCTCGAAATTGCAGTGCTTACAGCATTCCACCTGCCCCCACCCAAAATAATGGCATATGTCAGGATGTTGCCGAAGTCAAGATCCCTCAGTGTAGACCCCAAGTTTATCCAAATCTTGCCCCTGATTTTCTTTCCAGACCCAACTTGCATATATAATTCAAATCTATCAAATATCAAATCTTACCCCATGTTCTATAACTCGGTACTCTTGGTGTCTCACGTGGTGGTGCCCAGTGGTGAGAAGAGTCAGTAAGTATTTCAGTGGTGGGGGAAGGAAGAAAAGAAGAATGGTTTTTGTGTGTGTGATCTTGTTTTCCAGAGAGATATTTAAAACACAAAATTCCCAGGAAGAACCTGGGAGATGGCAAACATCTTTGGCAAATACTAATAACAACTTTACAAATCCTACTAATCTCCTCCCCCTCAGCCCTGCTCACGAGATCGATACTGGAATGTATTATTTTAGTGCATTTCCACCTCCACTCTCCAACCTCTATTTCCCCAGGGATTCCGCAGTTCACTGGGTTTTTGCTTATTTCATACCACTGATTTCTCCTTCCAAAATGCCCTTACCACAAAGTGATTGAGAGATGGGGCTCTGGAGTGACCACATCCAAAATGTGCATCTTGGCTTGATCAGTGATTAGCTGTATCATGTAAGAAAAGTCATTTAACCCCTCTGAGCCTCACTTCCCTTATCTGAAAAATGTGTGTAATATTTGTACCTAGAGAAAGAGAATACTACTATTAAAGTGCTTAGCACATGACCTGGAACGTAATGAGTGGCTCATAAATGGTAGCTGTTTTATTCTAGGGACTCAAACTGCATTCCAATGGCTAGAAAGGAAAAACAAACATATGTTTATTGAGCACTTACCATGTGCTAGGCTAGTTACAATCCAGTATCTCAATTAATCTTCATAGCAACCCCAAGTTAGTTTAAGAGTAATCCTTTTTAAGTATAAGGGTATTGTGGCCCCCAAAATTTGTGTCTTGTGCCTAAGTTACAGAGACAGTGACTTGCAGAGTTGGGACAAGCAATCTCCCTATACTAGACTCTGAGCTCCACAGAAGCCCTAGACTCTCTTTACTCAATCTCCATATTGCTTATGAGTGAACGCCAGCATTTTGCCTTGTTGGAGATACCACTTCTCTGTTGCTTCTCCTACTGCCAACACAGGCTTTCCTATAGCTGCTCAAACCAGGATAAAAGACTTAATGTCTGTGCAGAGCCCACAGAAGCACAGTTTGAAGGACCTTCTGTCCTTGGTGCTCTATAATTTTCAGTGTCTGATAATCAATATGGAAATGTTTCTAGAAAAATGAGAATGTGCCACTGAGTCCTGGACTTACAATTTGGCTTTAATTACAGACTTACGGGGTTGGAAGGGAGCTTAGCATCCTACTCACAATCTCCTGAAATGATTACAGGTGCAACATTTGGAAAAACTTGGGTTTGTAGAATGTTCCATTTCTCTGAGGAGAGAGGACTAAGATGGGGAACTGACACTCTGGAATAATTGCTTTCCAGAAAATAAAAAATTGGTAAATTTGAAATAGCCAGAACCCTCAAAGGAAGATGTCACCTCGTATAATAATCAGGGCAGACAAGACTAGCTTAGACTTATGGGAGGCAGACCCCAAACATTCAGAACACAGGTCTGGAAGGACAGAGGGCACAGGAAGCCTAGGACACCTCCAAACATGTGATTTTTTTCAATGATCAACAGTTCTAAGAAGGATCATGAAGGAGAGACAGCTGAGAACGGTGAGAATGCATGGAAAGCTTTCTGATGTGCTCAGCTTTAAAGATCACGAAAGTGAGATGGACTGAAGGACATGTAACCACAGAAGCAAATGAGAGAATGCTATAGAGCAGCCTAGAGAATCAATAGAGCAGAGACGTAAAGGGATCACTCTTGTCTGGTTTATTCCTACATCCAGTTGTTTAACCACCTTGATCAAGCATTTGGCCTTGTCAGTAAATGAACAAAGGCTCTCCCTCTAGTAGGAATCGAGCATTAGGTGCTTCAGCCCTTTCTGATTCCTTCGGATGCAGCTCATGCTTATTGTCTTACTTTTGAGTCACGCATCTATGGTCCCCTTTCCTCTCTGATAGCAAGGCCACTTGAGTCGTGCTTTCCTGAATGAAGTAAATGTCTATGCCAGTCAATGCACAATTGTTGTTTGTGACCTTCTTGAGGTTTCCTGTTTCCTCCTAATGCATTAGAAGAACAAATCAATAAAGTCTGTGTCCCAGTACCTTGGGTTACTGCCATCTTCATGGTTACATCACTATCCAGGGCAAGTGTGGAATACGGTGGGACGCTGAACTCCAAGAGGAGTGGAAGGACGGGATTGGACTTCGCACAGCCTTACCCGGAGACAGTGCAACTGCCCTGGCTCCCATGGAGGCACAAAGCCTCCCCCACCACGTGGTGATTTGTATTCAGCCGCAGCCCCCCGCCTTGGCACTGGGTAGATGGAGCCGCAGGAGAGAACTAAGGAAGAAGGAAGGGGCTGTTGTCCTTGACAAGGAAACGATTGATGTCTCTGCTTTCTCACCCTCTTTAAATTGAGATGGGGACAAGATTAAAAGTTTAGGCAGGAAGCCAACTGGTGACTTACAACACTGATCAACCAGCCCAGTGCATGAAGGAACCTGTGGCCCATCTCTCAAAAAATGAACTGCCTGAATATTTGAACATTTCTCCATTCTTGCCAGGATTTAGGCAGTAAGGCATTATTGTGGCAATGATAATAATAACAATAACAAATATAATAATAAACTTACTGAATGTTATTTGCAACGTTCTGTATTTTATATTTGTTATCTCTTTTAATCCTCACCATGACAGTATAAAAGTAAGTATAATTATCCCCCTTTTATACGTGAAGAAACGGAGGCTCAGAGAAGTGAAGAAGCTTGATTGAGATGACACAGTTACAAGGCGTTGAATCAGGATTCAAATTCAAGTCTGCCTGACTCCAAAGCACTTGATATTCTATCGCATCATATTGGGTAATACACAGTGATGTGGTTGGCTTTTCTCAAAACATAGATACAATTGAACTACAGTCTGAAATGGTTGCAACTACCTCTTTAGTTAATAGTTCTCTGGGATGCATGAAACTGCACTACCCCTCTGGTGGCTTAGGTGCCAATGGTGGTGGAGCACATTCTCTCAGGCCTACAGCCCCTCCCAGTTCATCTATGGGGGCCATTTTTCTGTCTTTGGCTTTGTGTCATGGAGTGGACCTCTTGGCGTTATCCATGTTTCCACAGAAAGAGCAAAGGCAAAAATGGGGCAGCGGAATGGAACGAAGAACAGACGCTGACAAATGTGGCTGACATTGACACTCACCTCTAATAGAAGCAGGGAAAGTGCAGTCAGGGTTAAGTCAAGGTCAGGTATCAAATCAACAAGACTAGACATTGTGTCCAGGTTGAGTGAATGTAATAAAAATAAATTAAAGGTAGATCTGAGATCAGAGTTGTTAAGGAGACGAGACAGGTGGTGATGAGACTAGGTAAGGGAACTAGAAAGTAAGTAGTTCTAGAAACATGATAACTGCCATGAATAGTTTATGACCACGCAGGACTTTTCTTTAGAAGGTCCCACACCCAGCTTTGAAAGTAAACCTTAACTTGTCTTAAAGATACAGTCCTTGAAACCTGATATCTAAGAATCCCATCTTCCCTTTGATGGAGTGGCTGAGACTTATTTAACTGGGAGGCAAGCCCCTGCTAACTCAAATGCTTAGAACACTCCAGTGAAAGGTCAAGGCATGCGATCAATCCCCAGGAGAGTCCGTTAGGCTAGCTCTGTCTCCATGTCATATCTCTGCCGTTAGCCTCAGGCAGCTCTCTGGGGAAATGAATGCTATTAATCAGAAGGGGCACCAGGCAAGTTCACGTGGACCGAGCCGCCGAATTCTATTCTTTCTCTTGGTGAATCGGCAGCATGTTCCTTTGATGAGGACAGCACAGACAGGGGGGGTTATCAAAGAGCATAACCATCTCATTTCTCTCCGCAGAGGTAACAGACCTAAGATATAATATGATTATTTAATTTGTGTTTGTTCAGTTCATAGTATGACTATTTAATGATCTTTGTACTCCTCTAATTTAATAACTTTGAGAGGTTCCTCTTACCCTCCAGTACAAATAACTAGACATAAACACTTCCCAAATAGGCAGATTATGCTGCATTGCCCAATCTCATTCTCTTCTATCTAAGAATAATTTTTTTTAAAAAAGCTCCACCTCTTTTCTGTGCCGCCATGGAGCACGCTTCCTGGGTCTTTTAGGCAAAAGTGTGACCTCTGGGATCCCAAATGAACTGGTCTTGATTTGACCTGGCGAGATCACATCTTTAGCATTTTCAGTGTTATCCGGTCTTTCTGCTCATTCTGCTCACCCCTGTTTAGTGAAGTGAGCTTCATCTGGTGTTTTATGATTTGAGTGGTCAACTCTTCTGATTCTGAACCAAGGACCACGCTTCATCCTGACAATGTGTACCCTCCAGGCTTTCCTCATGAACGGTTCCTTCCCAACCTCTTTGGAGGATGATGGCGAAAAGTCTATTTATTCAGTACTTCCCATGGGTGAAGGCTCTTCCAACCTATAAATAAAACAAACTTAACTTTTACAAAGTTACTAATGCCATGAAGAGATAAGCAGGTGGCCGGCTGCCTGCTGGCAGTGGCGATCAGACCAGGGATTTTCATAATATAGCCCAGGGCTTTTTAATGTAAGATGAGTCTTTTATTGTGATAAGAACTTAACCAAATAATAATAATAATAATAATAATAATAATAATAATAATAATAATAGTTCCCTCTTTGTTGTAGACTTCCTTACTAAAAAGAAAGAATGCTGAAATTGACCTTGCCCGGAAAATATGATGGTTGAAGGATTCATGGCCGACTTACCACATTTGAAATTGAGGCAAAATCTCCCAAGAGTAAGGACTCTAGGGAAAGTTCTATTTGTGCAGTTAACTGAACATTTACCGTGTCTCTCCTGCTATGTTTAAATTGTCACACCAGGACATTTAAGGTGATACAAAATAAATAAAATGCAGGACTATCCCTATAGTTTAATATAATTCATTAATGGGCCAATCATGGTTTTTAATTTTTTAATCTTTCATAACCATCAGAATGTAATTGTTACTAGTATAATGTAGAGGATGGAAGGCAAGGTAGTGTGAAATAAAAAGGGCATTTGGAATCAGCTGAACCAGGGTTCAAATTTTTACTCTGGTCCTTATTAGCAGAGCAACCTTGGGAAAGTTCTGATGAAAAATGAAGGTAATAATACTTACCTCATAAGGTTGTTGTGAAACGTGTATGACACAGGTATCAACACTCAACAGAGTATGCTCAGTACTCCCGTTCCCTTCCTTCAAATAAAGTCTTATAACAATGCGGGAGAGTAAAAGTTTCAACTTGGGGGATTCAAGAAGGGTTATGGGAAGAGGTAACATCTTAGCTGATGAATGGGTAGATCCCAGACATCAGATAAATTTTCTACAAAGATAAATAGACTATGGATAACTCAGGGAGAAGAATTTCCATGATCAAAGACTGAGTCAGAAATAATGATGAGCCTCAGTAGTAAGTTCCGAATTAGGGAGGGTATAGTTTTAGGAGGAAGGATGGCTTCAGCAAAGGCCAGGATGTTAGGCAACAATTGCGCATATTTGTGAAGAACATACCTGAAAAAACGGTGTAAAGTACGGATGGCAGGAGAAATAGGGAGCGGGGGGAAAAATAACATTTATTGAGTACCTCTTGTGTGCCTAGCATTGTACTACCTGCTTTAGACACCTTATTTCAATTAATGCTCACAACAATCCTGACATCCAGATATTATTTGTTCCTGAACAGACTTAGAGAGTTTCAATTATGTGCTCAAGGTTGTACAGCTAGTGAAGGACAAAGACAAAATTCGAATCAAATGTTATGGTGCTCTACTCCCTATTCATTCATTAGGCCTTTCAGGAAAATTAATTTACTGGATTTTGTAATCATTTAAGCATGAGATGATAGTGGACTGCAATGGGGTAGTAGCCAAAAAAAAAATTGATGGATGGTTGGATGAATAAATGCAATGATGAATGAAAGCATGGACATATGAGTAGAGAACAGATGACTGGATGGTTGCAAGAGATATTGTGGAGGTAGTGTCAAAGCAAGGAAGGAACTGGAATGAATAAAGCATTAAATATAACTTTTGGTGCAAGAACATTTCACCAAATCTGACAGCATTAATGAAGACAAAGCACAGGAAGAAAGAACAAGTTACTAAAAGGGGGAAAACATTTGGTGCTGTGTCTCAGAATCACATTTTACGGGAATTATCTGCTGAATCATTACTGGATGTACATATGCTCATTGGCTGTCCAGAGCTGCATGGACAGAGCAGCAACCTTGTCCCAGGGGCGAGTTCCCCTCCTGGGGATGGACAGGCAGACTGACCCTCAGCCCGCATGGGGAGACTTGAGTGGAGTCCGTCGCAGCACTCACCATCCTGCTTCCATCTGGATTCCGATAAAAACAGCTAATGAGTGAAAACTCGGGAAAATAAATTCTTCAAATGCTTGGCAGGCAAAAGAACAGGTTGTCTCTTTTTCCTTTTGGACTCTGTTTTGGAGTCCCTTGAAAACAGATCCCTCACAAAGGCATGCTGTCTGAGGAGTCTGTGGATGCCGTCCAATTGGGAGATCCTCATCCATGCCTGAGGTCAAGTTCTAATGTCACCTCCTCTCTGAAACTTTCTCATCTGTGTGGACTTGATGGAATCACTTACCTAGACGAGAATGCTGTCTCTCAGAATTTCTTTCCCTGCATTGTTCCAATTTGGCATGTGTCACAAGAGACATTTTGCATGAGTTTGGGATGGTTGAATTGCTGTAGAATCCGTATTCACGCTGCACTCAAAGGTCAATGCAGGAACACCAGGCACCATTGCAGACCAGGTCTACTGTCACTCATCTGCTGACTTAACTTTGTTGCCATGAGCAGCAGCCAAACCAGCGGACACTCTAGTTCCCACTGGATCCTCCTTCAGTTTTTCCAGCCCCTGGGTCATATAATAGGTTTGGCTCCATGGTAAAAGGCATCACTTCCCCTACAGGACTCACACATTATTGAGCTGGAGCCTTGAAGGCAACGAGAGGCTGACACAGGTTCCAGGTCATCCGTGGGCCCCAGTGTGTCCCCTGCTTTCCTCTACTGCACATCCATCTTCCTTACCCAGTGTCCATCCTGCCGCCTCCAGGCTCCACAACCAGTCTCAAGGACCAAGGATTGGCAAGCTGTGGCCCACAGGACAAATCCAGCCCATCTTCTTTTCTTTGGTATATAAAGTTTTATGGGAACATAGCCATGCCCAGTTGTTTATGAATGGTTTAGGGCTGCTGCAGTACTAAATTGGCAGAGTTGAGTACAGACTATATATCTTGCAAAGCCTAAAATATTTATTATCTGGCCCTTTACCGAAAATGTTTGCCAAACTCTGGCGGAGACAACAGCGACACATAGATTGTTAAGCCAACTCCCACAACCATGTAAGATCAAATCCCTAAGTATATATACATGTATATAACGCATATGTATGTATGTATGTATGTGTGTATATACATACATATGTATATGTGTATACATTTATTTATCAGTTCTTTTATTTCTCTGATCAAACCCTTACTATCACACAATCTTCTGCATCTCATACTTGTAAAGCAGGAAAATTGAATGGCTCCCTCTCCTGTGTTGCCACAGTATTTTGCTATTATAGCACTTGCCATATTGTATTATAATTGTTTTCATCTCTATCCACATCGTCTCTTTTACTAAATAATGAAGTCTTAGAAGCCCTGTTTCTCCAAACACAGTGTTCCATAGGAATAATTAAATGAATGCATAAATAAATGAGTAAGCAAGTTAGCAAATGAATAAATGTGGGGGGAAAAATGGATGTTTCTCGCCCCCTAGTTTGGCCTCTCCAGCTTCTGTAAATTCCATGGCCGCAGACCAGCACACAGAGCCAGAGTCTGCCAGACTGATGTTGGACTCTCATCTCGGTGTTGGCCCAGCCTGCTCAGCAGGAGAGGCCACGGAGCTCTGTTTCACCACTATGTTGTCCTCCATGTCCCATAACTTGACAGGGTCCAAGTCCAATTCTGGGCAGGCAGTGTGCTGCTGGGACAGTGGTGCCACTGGTGGCGGACAGCCCTGCAGTCACTGTAGTGATGATGGCCCTCTGCCATGGCTTCTGTAGGAGAGCTGGCAGGTGCTGGGGAGGAGGTGCTGGCATGTGGAAAGCACCTGGTCATGGCCAAGCAGTTTCATGCTCATGGTGTCAGTTGAATCTTGTGATAGCTGAGGACATAGGGGAGGATTCCATGAGAACTGGGGTTCCTCCATGACTTTGGTAAAGTCATATAACCTTTTCGTGTTTCCGTTTCTCACCTGCCAAGTTCTGAAGAGTTATGACTTTGTAGATTAAGAACCCAGCATCAAATTGATGGCTTTCGACACCTACTAACATAGGGTTTCTCTGCTCCATGTTGCTTCTAAAAACAAAGCCTCTTCAGGGAGGAGAGTGGGAAAAGGGTGGGTGATGACTTGGGATTTCACTATACTGAAAGCAATTGTTGTAAATAAAAATAAATGTAACTATTACTTATTGAGCTCTTACGTGCAAAAATCGTTACTATGCATTTTAAATGAGTATTGGTTGCTACTTCCTTTAGAAATTGAATTCTCTGTGTGTGTGTGTGTGTGTGTGTGTGTGTGTGTGTGTGTGTGTTCTTAAAAGATTCATCACATGGAGCAAAAAAAGTCAGTGTAAATAGAGTTTTAATTTTTTTGACAGCCCTAAGTAAACGTGACATTTCCACATATATACATGCAGGAATGTATATAAATATGTATCACATATAATGTAGATATATATCTATATATAATGTAGATATCTATATATCAATATGTAAATATGTATTTATATAAATATACATTAATATATATCTGCATTAAGTTTTTATTGCAGTAATAAAAATCACACTAATATTTGCTGCGTACCTACTATGTATCAGGCACATATCTCATTTAATCTTGGAACAACCTTTCATAATGATTACTATCCCACTTTCACTGTGGAAGAAACTCAGGATCAGAGAGCCTAAGTAGTTTGTCTGAGGGCACACAGCCAGGAAGTGACAGAACTTAAATTTGAACTCAAGCCTGTCTGACTCCAAAGCCAACGCTATTTCTCCTGTGTTGAGCTGCCCCACTGCAGTGTGTCTGGAAGGAATCAGACTGTCCTGCTGCTACACGAACATTCCCATATGCTTTGATGATAATCCTATGAGCAAGGTTCCTGTTAGCATCTTAGTAGGTAGATCTGTGGCGACAACCCACATCCAGATGTTTCCAGATGACATCAATTGTCTATAACACACAAGAAGGGCTACTTATTGAGTCAGTGTCAAAGCTGCAAGGCATTTGGGAGCAGCTCCCACATTTTTCCATCCAGGCGAGGACACTGAATGTAAAGAAGGGAGTTACTTGTCCAAGTTCACACAGAGGTGGAGCTTAAATTGCGCGTCTTTATCAGGTCATCTGCTTTCCTCAGAAATTTTAATTGAGAGAGTGTTTGTATGTGTGAGTGAGTGTGTGTGTGTGTGTGTGTGTGTGTGTGTGTGTGTGTGTGTGTGTGTTTGTTTTAGAGACACCAGAATAAAAAGATCACAGGAGAGTGCTGGCAGAGCTGAGACCAAGTTGGGGGAAGAGAGGCAGGAAGACTAGCATTGTTGTAAGCCAGAGGAAGCATTTGAAATGGCAGGACAAGACAGGCAACATCTCCATGATGGCCTCCCGTCCTGGACTTAAGCAGAAGCAAGCCTTTGAGTGCTTTCCTGAGGTTTCTGCCACTGCTTTGCACACCCTAGAATTGAGCAAAACAGTTACCGAATGCCCTGGTGTCTTGGAGATAGCAAAACAAAGCAATTGTGTCGCGGCAAGCTGGAGCTGGGGCCGCCACTTCATTTCCTTCCCCATGGGGAGTGACAGCGTCACCAGCTTTGAGGAGCCTCTGTGATCCTACGTGCCTGCCTCCCTGCCCCTCTTTTTCAAATGCGTTTAGAATCTAATGATTCTTCTGGCATGAATTGAAGTGATCCCTCTACACACCCCCTTTCACCCCACCTCCCACCCCCCCAGTCAGCAAGGATTTGTCAGTGTGAGACCCTCAAAGGGTAGGCAGTAAGAGCATATGAAAAAGGAAGATACCAGGGTGCTCCAGACTCTAACCCTCCAATATAATAAATAACATGTGAGACGGGACTGGGGGTAGGCAGAGAAAAGATGCATCATTCACTTTCATTGAGGTCACACTGTCCTTCTCCGCTCTTTTCAGAGAAAAGCTTCTTTTTTTTTTTTTTTATACATGCATGCCACACTCGCACATGCATGCTCCCTGCAAGAAGCCAACAAAGCATTTTGGTCACCTAAAGGCCACTCAGCTTCTTCAAAGTTGAGTAAGATTTTAATAAGCCCGACATATCTGATAGTCCTCACAGACAGATGAAAAGGGGGTTGGGACCTGTATTAACAAACACGTATGTATATGATGGATAAGAGAGAGAGAGAGAAAGAGAGAGAGCGCAAGGACATGGTACGGATTAATGCCTCTCCCCGTATTCTCAGACTCTTTTGTTTCAGGCCAGAATGGTGGTGCGTTGGAAGGGTTCTGGAATTTCAGAACACAAAGTAGCAGTTTTAAATAATGAGAGAAGATTCCACATGGAACGCTCATCTGGCTGTGGCAGCCTGTGACTGAATGAGAGAAAAGTGCCCTAGAAGCTATTCATTACGAATTCACTGGAAGCTCTCAAACGAGGCTGGCAGAAGCTGAAATTGAAGTGGTCTCTGACCTAATTTTCTTCTGCATGAAACATCTGCATCAAGGCTCTCTTTGATGTATTCCACTTGGCTCTGTCTACGGGATTGTATCACATGGCCTCCGTGTTGCCTCCTTATTGAAAGACATTTCCAGCCTGTGCAAGGTAATGCAATGTTACTGTTACCCAAGCTAATCACTCAATGTGCTCCTAAAATAGAAACAATAGCAGTTCAGAGACAGTGTTGTCTGCTGGCTTGTTCTGCAGCCTGGGCTCCTGGTTTTCCAACTCAGATCTGTGGCACTCTCCTTGTGATTCCAAAACAAAGGAGAGGGAGATGACAGGTGAAGCCACGCAAGATGATGCTGAAGGAGCAGGAGCTTGATGTGTGAGAAGCTCCATCGTATCTGGTCCCTCAAACCACTAGCTGGGATTTGGGCATCTTATAAAACCACACAGAGCAGTACTGAAAGACGTCTGCCTGAAGAAAGGAAGGGATTCTTGATGTGGGTATTTCATTTATTCTAAATTCAGATTGACACCCTCAACTGAGAGAGAGAGAGAGAGAGAGAGAGAGAGAGAGAGAGAGAGAGAAGAGAAAGGAGAGGGAGAGAGGGAGAGAGAGAGGGAGAGAGGTACTGAATGTTGAATGTTTTGTGATTCCTTAGTGATCTATGAACTACTTTTCAAAATTGTCTTTCCCCTATTAAACTCTTCCAACCTAGGTATAATGCCGGAGTGAATTTTTAAAAGCAATAATGATAATAATCTTTTTTTTTAAAGCCACTGTAATGAGGCGTCTTCTTTATCCTGGCAGAATCGCCCTTGCCTTTCCCCATAAAGGTTTGCTGCACAGCCTTGGTTAATGGTGTGCTGCTGTTCCCCACCATCCCAGCATTATGTGTATAACGGTGGTGGCTTTTGTGTCCCACCCCCTGAAGAAGCAACCTTTGAAATTCTAAATGACTGTGCGGCAGGTTTTAATGTCTGTTTCTGAGGAAGAATTGAGAAATGCGCACTCACTGAGCAAGATGCAGCATGCCTCTGAAAAGCCTTTCTGCCTGACTCCTCTGTCCCATGGATTTAGATGAATATATATTCTTGTAGATGTCCCCTCGTTCTCTTTATGCCCAGAGAGAATTACAGATGTGATCAGCAGCCTCCCTTTGCCAAAATATTGATACCTCCTGGACAAAGATGTAATCCCCTTCTAGTGCTTCCTAATCAAACAAAGCAATCAGACACGAAGCATTTGGGAACCAGAAGAATCTCTGAGGTCAGTTGGTGACCTGCTTCTCTGTTGGGGAGGGCACAATAGAACAAGTGGGTGTACGTTGGGAGACCTGTTATGAAATCTCTTCAGAGAGCCCAGAGGAGGCATTAGAGTTGGGGCTACAAGGTAGGCATCTTCAGTCATCTTCAGAAATCAAAGCAGATGTCCTCCTCCGCCAGGAAGCCTTCCCCCATTGCCCTCACTGCACTGAGGCCTCACAGGTGTGCAACTTGCCAGAGCAACTATGTTCTCTGCTAGCAAACACTTAGAACTCTATACTGTCTGTCCTCCCTCCCAGGCAGTGATGTCTTGAAGGCAGGCAGCGTAGCTTATCTTTGTGGTCACATGTCTCCTACAAGTAGGCTGATCAACATGTCCCATTTTGCCTGGGACGTTCCTGGGTTTTGCCTGGAAAGTCCAATGTCCTGGGAAGCCCCTCATTCCTGGGCAAACTACTGGGTACACAGTAAGTGCTCGATAAATGTGGTAAGTTAATGCATAAGAAAAATGTTATAGCTCCTTTATTTTGTGAATAGTAAGCTCTAGGAGTAATACTCATTACCACAGCCTTTCTCCACCAGAAGGTGGAAACGTCAGCCGAGCCTAGCTCTCCCAGTCATCCTGCCCACCTAGCCAGCAGCAGACCTGCCAGGTCCTGCTGGCACAGAGTCAGAGTCTGGGCTGCGAGGGGCATTTGATGCTGTCTGGTGCAAAGCCCTGTGGTGTGCTCTGGTTTCCTCAAAGGCATTACCAACAAGGAAGGGACATCTTCTCATGAAGGCATGCATGTTATCAGGCCCAGGAGTGTGGACAGGGAGGGAGGGAGAGAGGGAGAGAGAGGACAGGAGAGGAGGAAAGAGGAGGGAGAGACAAAACTCCAAATCGCTGGTGCTCAGCTCTCATAGAAATCCAAGGTTGATCAAGACCTGGAAGGCCCTGTATGATGTGGTCCCGCCTCGCTTTTTCACATCATCCCTAAGCACTGCCTTCGCTCTTACCACATTCCAGCTAGAGGAGCCTTCCTGCGATTCCCCAAACACATCAGCATGCCACCTTTTGGCCCTTGTACTAAGTGCTGCCCTACTTGGAATGTCCTTCCCCCCAGATATCCACAGGGCCTGCTCCCTCTCTGCATCCTGGCCCTTGTTCAGAAATCTCACCATTGTCGCTCAGTAGAGCTGAGCCCTTCCCCGTCTATCTCCACTCCTCCTCTTATCCTGCTTTAACGGCCTTCACCGCCCTAACCCCACCAGAAACATTATATATCTGTTACGGTCCATCTAGAGCAGCACTGGCTGATAGAACCTCCTGCAGTAGTGGCAACATTCTGTTATCTGTACCGTCTGGTAGGGCAGCCACTCGTCATATGTAGCAATGGAAGGGCTTGAAACTCAAGTAGGTGAGTACTTGAAATTCTCTTCTCTAGTGAAATTGATAACCTAATTTTTAAATTGTAAAAACTTTTATTAATTTAATTTAAATTCAAATTGCCACATGTGGCTAGTCGCTACCAGTTTGGAAGGTGAGGTTCTAGAAAAGTTCTTGAGAGCAATGCCTTTTTTTTTTTTCCAGTTTGTTTCCTATCATGCTTCCCAGTTCCCAGCACAATGCCAGGCACACAGAAGGCCTTCCATAAATATTTTAAAAATAAATTAATAAATCTGGGCACAAAGCAGGCATCTGTGATCAGGTAACACCCTAAGAAGCCCGGCTAACTCTAAAATTGAATTATCCCAGGCCAGGGTACAAAATCAAAAGAATCTACAACAGGATACTTTAACAGGTAACTCCTTGATGCTTTTTAAATAAGAATACATCGTTGGAAATCGAGGGACCGTGTGATTTATTGCACAAAGCAAGATTCACCTGTGTCTTCAAGATGCCAATATTTATTAAATTCTAAATGTGCCAACCACTCTCCTTGACACTGGGAATACACTGTCACAAAATGAAAAACTGAGTAGGATGATACATGTGAAGCTTTTAAAACTAGGACCTGACACGCACTAAACACTCTATAAATACTAGTTGTTATTGTTGCTGCTGTTGTTACATGGAACTTAGAGTCTAGTGGGGGAAAGAGAGCAGACACAGTTAAACCTGGATGTGATCCGAATGAGCCCCAAGGTAAAGTGCTGTGGCAAATATGAAAAAGGGTGGAGACTGGAACCTCAGGGATGGCACCTGAAGCTTGACCCCAAAGTGGTCCATTGTCCGGCCATTAGGTAGTGGGGTTTCTGATCTCAATTATAGAGGTAATAAGATCCTGCTTCTGGAATGCTGTTGAACCTGCCTCGAGTGGATTATGAAGAGTGTGGTCAGACCACTTACAAAGACAGGGAGCTATGATTTCATCTCGTTAGATGAACTTTTTTATTTTTATTTTTTTTTGCCTACCGGCAAATAAATGGTGTTTAGTAAACATCTGTAGACGTGGCCCAAAACAAACAAACCAGCCCCCAGCAGAATAAAGTGATCACGTTTCTGGGGTAGGGGCCACTCTACATTAGCCAACCGAGGCTGCTGCTGGGAGGTGACACTCTGTGAAGAATAAGGAAGAACCAGATCCAAAGATCTAGGGCATAGAGTTAATTCCACTTAGTAGGCATTCCCTGAGAACCGCTGGGAGCAAATACAATTCTGGGGACCATGGAAAGACAAGAAGGAGGGGAAGACAAGTGTCTGCCTTCAAGGACTTCACAGTTTGTAGGGGAGTTGAAATGCATCCACTGAAGCCGAGGATGATAAAGGCTGTTGGAGAAAACCCTGAAAGCACTGAGCTGAAATGGAGAGAAGATCTCACTTCATCTCACCCTGCTGCCTCCTCTTTTTCCTCTTGCTGCTCCTCCTCCCTTCCCCCTCCAGCACCCCTGGCATTCACCCCAGCCTTCCCGAGGACAATAGAGAAGCAGCCCTTGATGAGGCGGGGGGGGGGGTGCTCCTGCCTGCCCCCAGCCCACATTTGCCTTGCTTTGACTTTGCTGGAAGGAAAATAAATCACAGCCACTCCATTCCCAGTCCCTGTCCCCAGGGAGCCGAGACCTCACCTCCTCCCTGGAGCCTGCCTGCAACATGGGACTGTCAGGTACAAAGAGAAAAATCTTCACAGAGACCCACATCCTATTTGGAGAGTGAAGAGGGTCAATGGGAATAATTGCTAGCAGTTGAATGTGAGCAGCCGTAGAGGGATTGGAAGGAAAGGGTTTCAGGAAGGAAAGAAAGAAAAGGAGTGAAAAAGCCCTCTCCCCCTCTGCTCCCCCCGCCCCCCCGCGTCCCCCCACAGCCTCCATAGTCTGTGCACAGAGAACCGCATGGTGGTCTGGGTCCTTGTAGAACATTTGTGTGCTGGACAATAGCACAGCCTGGCTTCAGATCATCAGCTGCTGTTTTCTGGTGAGCTCTCCCTTTATGTGACTGCACAATGCAAGCCTTCAGTCACAGTGACTCTTGAGGAATACATCTGGTTTTTTCTTTCAGACACTCTGAAAAGGTCAGCCTGTTCGTTTCTTAGACGCGAGACACCACATATTTTTTTCTGCCTCTGAACTGGAAAGACAGACCTACACCTTTTCTTGCCTCCTGGTACATAATTAGACATGGTGCCGCTCTAGAAGCCAGCCAGCCAGTCCATCCTCTGAACTCTTTGAGAGAGACCCACAGCCCCAGCTTCTGTGGCTGCCAAACTCTCCAGGTCTGCGCACAAAGCTCCGTCCGAAGGGTCCTCCTACCCCAGGCCCACACCCCGGGGTTCTCTGCTCGCTGTTTTGTTAATTATGACAATGAACCCAACCCATCCTGCTCCTCCAACACAGTCTATGTATGACCGATGCCATCTCTGGCAAAGGGGAAGGTTTGAGAATTTCTGGGGGGGGGGGAAACCAACAACATTTTAATCATTTTCACTCCAGTGATGGTAAAGATTCTTCATGCGTATTGTAACATAATAATAAATGTGCCCATGAGGAAAGGATGATCAGCAGCTGGTGTCTGACAAATTATCTCATTCC
Source organism: Hipposideros armiger (assembly GCF_001890085.2). Classification (NCBI taxonomy): domain Eukaryota; kingdom Metazoa; phylum Chordata; class Mammalia; order Chiroptera; family Hipposideridae; genus Hipposideros; species Hipposideros armiger. The sequence continues at coordinate 751,924 of NW_017731374.1, forward strand.
AGACAGGCAAACAGTCCACAGTGGGGAGAGACTGGAGCCCAAAGAGGCAATTTGGCACCCGATTGGGGTTTCACCTCTCAGATGATGGAGGTCCAAATGGCCCACCGCGTCTGGGCCGGGGCCTCCGAGGTTTTCTCTGGCTTTGCTATTCTCCCAACACCTCCCAGAGCCCCTGACAGCCATGAAAAAGGGGATTACTCTCCGAGTTCAGCCAGCTCGTCTCTTGCCCCTCCTCCAGGGCACTCATATTCCAGCCATAAGAAGCAATTACAGCCCACCCCCCACCATGAGCCATGCCCTGTCATGCGAGGCGCAGGCTAGCTCCTCGTGTCATAATACCCTGGCCCACCTCCCACTCCTATTTCGGGTTCGAAACCCATCTACGTTCCTTCTCTCACTCTGCTAAAGAGTGTTAGTTGCTCTGTTCTGGAAGCCCCTAGTGCCTTTTCCTAGTATTTTCATTACACCATTGTGTGGTTATTTGTTTTCTATGAACTTTTTGGCAGCAGCTCCCATGTGTTTTTAATGAACTCGGAGTATAAGGTAGCATTCTAAGTGCCTTTCCTCTGTAGCTTGTTTAATCCTCATGACCCCAAGAGGGAGGAATTCTCCCTTTTTTACAAAGAGCAAACTGAAGATTTATTTATTTTGCATCCGAGGCCCGTCATGCTCCCTGGAGCGATGGTGGAGCTGGAAAAGCCCTGCCTCACCTCTGTCCTGTCTCCCAGGAGCCTCGTGGGGCTCACTGGCCTCCCCGGACTCATTTCCACATAACACAGGATGACCCGTCCCGCCTTGGTGGGTTGTTGTGATGGAAGTTGCAAGGCAGTATGCTTTGCCTGTGTTCTTCGTATCGTAGGTCCTGTCTAGAGTTTATATTTGGTGATATTTTAAATGCCAGTTTCCTTCCAGAGTGGACACTCTCAGAGGGCCAGGACCCTGCCTTCCTTGTTCACCTTATATTCCCAATAACTAGAACGGTACTTGTCACCAGTAAAGAGCACAATACATTGTTTGATGAATAGATGACACATGAATTGAGCAATAGCGAGATGAAAACATGATGTGTGTTTAACCTGGGTCACGACTGAATCTCACGACTGAAGCCAACATCCTATGAATTAAGACAGCGCCCACTGAGAACTAGCAACTTTTTAAGCAATTATTCCTTGGGTTGCTAAATTAGATGGGTCAGCCCAAAGCCCACACACACTTCAGTATTGTTTCCGCTGCTCAAAGTGTTTACATTCCTTCCTGGGCATATGATTGGCAATATCGGAATAGCACTGTTGATTACCTCTCATCGCCATGGGAGAAGAGTGAGGTTGCTTGCAGCTGTCTCTTAAAATAGCCTTTTAGAATCAAGGTTTAGAAGCAGCTGTTCAGTAACTATGATTTGCATCCCTACTATGTGCTGGGCAGTTACAGATACGGAGGAAATCATTCCACCTGTGTGCATAGCTGTGGCAGACGGTGTCTCATGCAATCTCCATGTGAGGACAGTATTATTATCCCCATTTCATACATAAGGAAAACTGAGTCCCAGACTGATGCTATAACCTGTCCAAGGTCTCACGATGTTTAAGGTACAGAACACAAACTTGGTTGCCCATGATATAATTAGAAAATGAATGCTAAGATCAGGACATGATATTAATTCTGTGAAAAACCGTCAAATGGAAACATTATTAAAGCTTGGCAATGTATAATCGATGAGATTCGTTATGAAACTGTATATTTGTATCAATATTCTTAAAAAACAACAACAACAACAAAAAACCAGCAACAAAGAAGAGAAACAGTAAGGTGCAGAAATCCTTAACGGTCAACACAGAGCACAGGGCTGCTTCTAAGCCTGAAGCCGGCAGCTGGAGTACGTACGACGTGCTCAGGCCAAGTGTTTAGAGATGGGGTCCAGCCTCTACCTTGAGCGGTCCTTCCGTTAAACCTACAAGCAAAAAAGAAGACCTCTTGGCTGGGGTATCTCTACAGAGAACCCAAAAGACTTTAGTCTCTTCATGTTGTACCTCCCACTTGAGGATTACAATCTGGCTTTTGGGTTTCGTTCTGCAGCAGCTTTCTTTTAATTTGTGTTTATGTTAAACACATAAAAGGCTCTCAGTCATCTATCACCTCTCAGGTTTAAAAATAGCCACATCTCCTATTCTTATGTTGCCATTTAGAATCAAAGAAGACTAGAGACAAAGAAAAAGAAAAAGTTTCTGGTATTAGATTTCTTGACTGGTTTAAAAACCAAAGTTATATTTTTAACAGGAAACCCAAAGAAAGGGTTTCAGCTTGGTTCACAACCACGGTCATGTGAATAGTACTAGCTCTAGGACACAGAAGGAACAGTTGAAGTCTTCATTAAATCCCCTCTGTGGGACTAGCCCACACTTACATGGTTACACTGATGGCTTGCTGTGTGCATTTCCTTTTGCTGGTTGGCAAACATCTTAAGTTCTTGGACTCTTTTTTTACACTGAGCTTTGAAAAACTGGGACTTAAGTGAACAGAAATGTTAATAGGACTTGAAGCATCTCCTGCTAGAAAGGGCTTGGTTGAAGTCACATTCCGGAACAGTGACAGCCTACTTTTTTCCAGGATATCTGAAAGGTGCTCCTTAAAATGGAGCTTAACGAAGCCTGAAAAAGAATTCACTGGGCATCACAAAATACAGGTTCTGTGCAGAACGAACTGAAGTTTGTTGTTAAGTGTAACCAGTTGTGTGCAAATATGTGCCTTGTCTGATATACTAACTAATATATAGGCAACGAAAGGTTTCTACTAAGACCTTTCAGTTCCTCCTCACTAAAATAAAAAAACACCCTTAGGCGAATACAGGGCGGGGGAGGGGGAGCGGGAAGTGTGGCTGATGGGGTCCAGCGTCCCCTCCTTGAGTTACCCTAACTCCAGTGGGCTCCACACACCACCTTCTTCTGCAAAAGGTTGTTTCTGTTGTCCCTATGTGCTGCTAATATTGGCCTGTTTTCTCTAGTTCCGTCCACGTCCACAGTTGCTCAAAGTTCACTTGGACTATCTAGATTTTATCAACCACAATCTGAAGACAATTTTCTGCCTCAAATACTCTCCAGTGTTGCTGCGATTGGGCATATTGATTATTATTCTAGAAAGGATTTCTCTTTCTGCTTGCTCCCAATTGCAGATCTGAAACTCTAACCCAATGGTGTCCTATAGAACTACAAATATGAACCACATATGTAATCACAAATTGTCTGGTAGCCACCTTAAAAAGAGTAAGAAAGAAGGTGAAATTAATACACCAAATGTATTATTTCAGCATGTAATTAATTTTTAAAATCATGAATGAGATATTTTCATTCTTCTTTTTTTTTTTTTCTGTCATATTCTGTTACCAAAATCCGGTATATATTTTACCCTTACAACTCATCTGAACCTGGACCGGTTACATTGCATGTGCTGAAAAGCCACATGTGACTAGTGGCTAGTATCTTGGGCAGCACAGCACAAATCTAGGGGCCTTGTGTTCTAACCAACTGGGTATGCTAACAGAGAGATTTTCACCCTGCTCACATTTGGGTGGGATGTATAACTTCTAATTCAGATCAAGCTGAAAGTAATTCCCCAGTCCCCCACCAAGGAGTGACACCATGACAATTCCTGTGTATTGAACTCCAAGGTCTGGTCCACTCCAACCTTCTCGCACTAGTACAATAGTTTAATTATTACATTCATAATGACCATGTTGAACACAGCAACACACAAAAAAACATTTCCCTTCCACAGCTTTCACTTCATAATGTTTTAGTGGTGGTGGTGGTGGTGGTGGTGGTGGTGGTGGTGGCTTTTACCTATGCAGAATGAGAATGTCAAGATAAAACGATTCTTTTACTCTGCTCTCTAACGGGCATGTTTTCTTTTCTTCCTCCTTTGTTTCCTGTGCATGGAAGCTGCTGTCAAATCCCCGCTTCTGTGGTTTATGGCGCTTCGTGTCTCCTCCTCTTCCTGGAGACCCCCCTGTGCAGAACGTCTGATAGGTCATTTCTAAGTCCACCCGAGTCTGCTCCATGTCTCCAAGTAAAGAGAGAGCCGACATGGTCTCCAGACTGAAGGCCGTGGGGGTGAGGAGTGACAGGAGGTGGAAAGCAGGGAAAGGAAACATCCAAGGGGTAGACTCTGAGGAGAAGGCAAACAACCGAGAGCCAAGAGCACGCGGAGTGCATAGAAAATGAATGGCTGGCAATTACAGGGGGGAATGGCATGCAAAAGCTGGTGAAACAATCAAAATATACGAATTGTAAAGGTTAAGTGAAATGTTTATTTTATTCCTTTCTCTTCCTCAGTCAGCCTGACTGAATACGATTAACAGGAACACTGCACTAGCTGCATACTAAAATTAGATGTTAGCTCGACTTCTCACTCACCGCATTAATGCACAGGCGCCTCTTACACATAAATGCCTTTCTCACTAGGCTCCGTCACCTCACATCCTTCTCCACAGTTGTATGTTCCCAATGAAACATGGAGCTCGGGTTCAGTTGGCTTGCCTGTGCAAGTGAGCGCCTTATGGTAGCGTGGAAAACATGGGCTTAGAGCCCTCAGACCCGAGGGCAAGCCCTGGCTTCATACCATCCTAGCTTTGCAACTTCGGGTGAGCCCATTTACTCTGGTAGACACAGTTTTCTTGTCTACCAAAGGGACATGCACATCTCTTTCTTACCTATCTTACAGGGATTTGAGAAAAATAGGTAATAAATGGGGAAGCACTGAACATGTCTCAAATCTTACATGCAAGGATTAATATTATGTCTGTGTTGGCCATCGTGTCTAAACATTTTGGCAAGTTGCTCTCAGTTTACAGATAGGGAAAGTGAGGTCCAAACAAGTACCACTGGCTCACCCAGTATCTCCCAGAGACCAATAATGTGAGATGAAAACCTAGCCCACTGTCTTCCAGACCCAGCCCCAGCTTGTCCTCCCCTCCATGTTGTCTTTCTGGAAAAAATATTCCTCAGCTCACCCCCACTTCAACATAATGGCTGTTCAGCCATCAAGAGAGAAAAGATCAAAGATATTTTTCAGAATTAAAATGAAAATTGTCTTTAAACAATACATCTTTGAAAGTTTGACATGATTTTTTCCCCAAATTTCTTTTGCTTCTCTATCACTTATGTATAGTATTTTACTACCAGTGAAAGCTGAAATACTTGGAATTTTTAGCCTAAAAAAAATGACTAAAACATGTGTCCTTGGGTTTTTCTTCTCTAGTAAGGATACCCATAACAAGAATATATGGGTTTTTCAGTTGCTGAATGAATACATCTTTAATAAATTGATTTTCAGTGAAAAAAATTCACTGACTGAAATAATTCATTTTCAGTTATCAGCTGTGACTTACATACACAAAGCCAATGACCGAGTTTATTTACAAATTCACTGTGTACTAATGCTACTTAAATATGAGTTCCTCACACTTGACCCCACTTGACGATATGCAATAATGACAACACTGCAGAACTTCAGAGCGACTTCAAGCCCCAGAAATTGCTTCAAGCTCTGAGACATTAAGCACGTTACATTCCCCCCATGAACCTTAGTTTTATCATTAATAAGGAGGAAATAATGCCATCTGTGTTATATAATTCTTGGGAGAAATAAACAATTTTTATGTAAGAGATTTACAATTTTCAAAGTCTTAGAGAAAATTAATTTTTTTCATCACAATTCTTTCAAGCTATAACTTTACAAGCAAGAATAGTCCATGTGTGCACTAGTATTCCCCAAGGGTCATTTTTCCATTGTGTTCACTGATAAGGAAGGAACAAACCTATGACATTAAAGAGGGTGAGAAATTGAAACAGTGGAAGAGTAACACTAAGAAATGTGGACTATAATTCTTAGAATTAAAGGACCTTAGGGCTGATCCCGTCTGTCTTCTTATTTCCCAGTTAAGGAAACAGGGCAAGTAGGAAGGTCTTACTTTCAGCAGTGTGAGAATAAAGACCAAATCAAAGCCAGAGAAAATGCCCCAATTCCTGCCTCTAGATGTTTCACTACACTGAGCTGCCTCACTTTATGAGGATCAAATATCACATCCTCTGGGTGATAGCAGAGCACTTGTGGATGCTACAGCCTCAGAGAGGTCACTCAGGGACGCTCAGAGATGGAAAGTCTGTAATCAGACCTGTCATATTGACTCTCCTCTCTAAAATTCCCTTCAAGTGTCAACTATCCTCTTTACATACCTCTGGTGATGGTATACTCAGTGCGTATGTATGCCATTCTGACCTAATATTTCGAATATATCTTTTTCTGAGTAGGATGTGTCTCTGCTGTAAGCCTCTGTCTACCCTCTCTCCTTTGTGGCTGAGACCCAACTGTTAGGGTAGAACCAGTCATGTGTTTACAAACATCAAACAAGTCATTACCAAATTAGTTACTTCACTGAAGCTGTAATAAGAGTTCTAGAAGAAAAGCACCAGATGCCATGAGTGAGTGTGACAGGAGATGGAACACAGATTTCCATCTGAGGACAGATTTCCCCAAGGCCATGGTGACCTAGACCTGGAGGATGAGTAGACCTTGGACCAGTGAAATTAGATGAATATGAGGAGGTGGGTCCCAGGCCAAGGAAAGAGCTCTTGTGAAGGCCGTGAAGAAAAAGTGCCAAGAGAGTACTGCAGAAAAAGGAAGGCCATTGTGGGGGAGACGAAGTGTGGAAGAGTGAGAGGGAGAGAGATCAAGATGGCTACCCCACATAATGCAAATACTTTACAAGGCCTTGCTCCTTTGTCTTCCAAGTTTATCTATAACTGCCTTGAAGTAGATTGCCCAAGGAGAGCGCGAGGGTTATAAACTTTAATTCTATGCCAGACTTCCTGGGTACAAAGTCTGGTTCTACAAATTACTAGCTGTGAGGTCTTAGAGCCATTAAGTATTTTCTGTGAATCCTCATCTATAACTGGCAATAATAATAGTAGCTCTCACTCCCAGTGTCTCCACGATTAAATGAGTTAATGTACATACAGCTCCTTGAACAGTGCCTGGCACAAAATATAAAACCTGGTTACAATTATGATGGTCCACACCAGTGGCCTGACTCCTGGTTTCCCTCAACTTTTGGCTTCTGTGTCAGTTCAGGTCTTCCGGGGAGCAGATAGATTGGGCAGGGAGAGCTTCAGACAGTAATGTCCATCTGACAAAGACTTAGAGAACCCACTGAGAAGTTGCAGAGTCAAGATTGCCTGTGAAAGAAGTGGTCAGGCCCTAGTACTGCTGTTTTTCTGGGTCACCGGCTAGGGAAGAGTGCCCAGGAAGAGTGCAGCGTCGGCCGCAACGCAGTATAACTCACAGCTAACTGGCAAGTTCTTTCTTTAAGGATTGTCTGAGGAGTGCACATGTGGCTGCCACAGCTTCTGTCTCATTGAATAGGTTCCCCTGCTCTTTGACTTTCCTTTGCATCTTCCAGGCTCTCAGTTGCATTCCTCAGCTGACCCCTGGCCTTCCTGGTCTATTTGCCTGATCTGACCTCCTCCCTGATGGGGCTCCAACTCCACTGTTTCCATGGACACCACTTCAACTTAACCCTTTCTACCCTCAGGTGCACGTGCTGCTGTGTTTAGTCCTCATATTGTGGGCACCTAGGGGCCTTGTCTTTCCATCACTTGGCAGCAACGTTTTGCAGATGTGAAAATAATGATCTTGTGAAAATTGTGTCGTAGAAGGGTACTGACATCAAATAAAATTAGGTTTGGAAGCTGGTTCTACCAACTAATAATTGTGAAAATTACTAAACCTCACTCGTCCTCAATTTCTCCATCTGCAAAATGGAACTGATGTCTATCTTTTAGGATTATGGTAAGTATTGGATGAGATAATGTATGTGATAGTTCCCAGCACAGTGACTACCACATAGCAAATGCTCAACTCATTTTTTTTTTCCTTCCTCCCCTCTTCCGGCATATTTTATCCTCCAAATTGGTCACCACCCGTTTCCTTCTGGATTTCAGGTGCTTTTATTATCCTGCAAAACTCCTTTTAAAACGTTTTAATCTCTTTGTAATAACCTTCAAGAGGTTATTTGCAAAATACAAATGAAATGCCTACTCCACATAGTGGTGGTATGACCACCATGAAGTAGATGATGTCTATTCACTAAAACCCATCTTCCATGATTGCCCATTAAACCTGAGCTAATAATACTCAAGCTCCCTAACATGGCCTTTGTCATGCCGGTTCTTCTACCTGGAATCCTTTCCTTCTTGCACATCTCCTGGCCCTGCCCTTCAGTTCTCAGCCACTTCCTCAAAGAGGCCTCCTCTCATCTCCTAATCTAAGTTAGCTCTCCATTATATCCTTCCTTGTACTCTGTTCTTTTCCCTTATAGAATTGAGCACAATTTATAATTTATACTTATTTTTATGGCTACAATTGTTTAATGTCTATTTTCTCTATAGACATTACACTTCAAGAAGGCAGGGGCCATATCATCTCTGAAGCATCCAGCACAGACAACTGATAATACTGTTGAATGAATACGTGATTTACCTCCCTTCATTAAACCAACATTGCACTCACTTTTGGGGTGCAAGTTCATCTCACTGTTGATGTGTGTTCAGCTTCTTGTTCACCATCATCACTTCTAAGGCTTTTTCTCACTTGTTGCAGCTAAGTCACCATGATGTATGTAGCTTTATGTATGTGTGTGCATGCACATGTATATGCATGTGTAACATGATTAGAGTCACATATTTGGGCAAATAATGGGTTGTCAGGTCAACTGAAAGGGATTGTGTGTGTGTGTGTGTGTGTGTGTGTGTGTGTGTGTGTGTGTGAGGATAAGGAGGGTATTAACAAAGTCGCTTGGGTCCAAACATGGAATGCTTGAGTAGCAGTGTGAGGCATTTACACTGCTGGTGTCAATTTAAAGACCCAGAATCAGGAATGAGGCCTTGTAGTCGGGCTTGATCTTCTGAACAAAGGGGAGTCTCACTGAAGGTATTAGAGAGTGATGGTCACGTCTGTGATGGAGAAAGATGTCACTGAGAATTGACCTACAGGGAATGGGGAAGGGAGAGGCAGAGTCGGAGAGATTAACTTGACAGTTATAACAGCAATATATGCCAGAGGAAGATGATCATTTTTGAGAAAAATCCTGAGTTCACTATTGGACTAACTGTATGAAACAGAGTGTGAGTGAACTGTAGGGAATGCTGAACTCCTGAATTCAAAGAACGGGTTGATGGAAACAGAGAAGGAGCAATCGAGGACGGAGGAGGAGAGCAAAGGATCAGGAGAAACCAGAGAAAATGTCAAAAAAAGCGTTGGTTGATCTCTTCACTATGAAGAAGATGAGGAGAAGATGAGGCACACGCTGCCCCCCAAAAGAAAAAGAAAGAAAGCCTACCAAGATTTCGAGTCCCTGGTCATCTTGGATGTGGCAATTTTAGAGAAAGAGGCAGAGGGGCCTAGACCACGCAATGGGTGGACGATGCGTGAGTCGGAGGTACGGATGTGAAAGCAGACCTGATATGGAGCATGATGGGAAAGCATGGCTGGGCTTCGATTTCCTCTGGTCGTCTTTAGCCTTTTCTGGTCTGCGTCACACTTTCCCAGTTTCGATACAGCCTGAGTTTTCTCTACAGTGCTTTCTCCTATTGGCCTGTGTTACATGCTTTTTTTTTTTTTAAAGAAGCCTTTCCAAAAAATGTCAACATCTATGCAAAGACTGAAGAAGATCAAATTTCTGAAGTCCAGGAAGCCTGAGAGATCATCCCATTTAAAATTTTCCTTTCCCTTCACAATTTGCCCTTAGTCTTTTTTACATGCTCCTTTTTCTATCTCTATTACATCCCTGTATACTCCTGGACTCTCTCCCATGTGGGCTGCTCCTTGGATTTATAGTCAGAAGTGCCTGGCTGAGAGTTGTCTAACCTTCCTTTGCCACGTTCCCTACTCAGAGAGGCATTTATGGAATCATGGCGAGCCTGCCTTTGAAATCAGCTTTCCCGAGTTCAGCAGCACTCTGTGCATATCTTAAGCTCTTGCCAGCCTCACATACAACCTTCCTACTTTCAGAAGGCCGCCTCCAGCATGCCTGGGAATGTCTGTTATGCAGAACAGGTGGGGTCTTGCCCATGCCCCCTTGATAGTTAATCTTCAGACAACAGTATAGAAAGATAATTAATTAACAAAGGATATTCTTGCTGCAATCTTGTGTTAAACAAACATGTAAAAAGCATTAAATCCGTGAGCTACATAGATGCTAGGCTACCTGAGTTTATGAATGCCTATTTTTGTCCAGTCATGAATGCTGAGCAAGGGAGAGGTACCCTCCATTCCTGGGTCTTTATTCAGTGTCTCTGTGATGTATACTGCTCCCAGATTTGCACACACACACACACACACACACACACACACACACACACACACACCCAACAACAAAAAAATTCCAGTGTTCTTTCTCATCAGATATGTCAGCTCTGTATAATACTATCAGATCTCTCTAAGATTTTTGCTGGTTGCCAGCCAACCTGTAGCACACACTTAGTATTAGAGAAGGATGGGGGGGAAAATCAACTGGACCCATGCACACAAGACTGCCTTTTTTTTTTTTCTTATTACTTTTGGCTTAGTCATTCTTCCTCCAATCTTATAGCAAAACACGATTATCAGGGTTCTCTGGATGCCTAGACTCCTCTTATTCCCCATCTAGGATAACATAATAACTCCATCTCAAGTCTCTGCTTTTGGGTATCTTGTGTTGATCAAAAAGTAAAGTGACTCTTTGACAAGGATGGGAAGACCATGCAATGGGGAAAGAATTGTCTTTTAACAAATGGTGCTGGGACAATCAGATACCCATAGGCAAAAGAAAAAAAAAAAGAAGTTGGACCTCTGCCTCATACCATATACAAAAACTAACTAAAAAGAAACCAAAGGCCTAAATGTAAAAACTAAAGCTATAAAATGCTTAGGGGAAAAAATATGAGTAAATCTTGGTGACTGGGTTAATCAAAGCCTTTTTAGATATGCCACAGAAAGCACAAGTGATTAAAGAAAAAATAGACAAATTGGATGTCACTGAAAGTAAAAACGTTTAGGTTTCAAAGGATATTATAAAAAAGTAGAAAGACAACACAAGGAATGGAAGAAAATATTTGCAAATGATATATCCGATAAGTAATAAATGCCTAGGATATATAAAGAACTCTTACAACTCAATAATAAAAAGGCAAATAACCGATTTTTAAAATGGGCAAAGAAAATTTTTCCAAAGAAGATATACAAATGGCTGATAGGCTCATGAAAGATAATTCAACATCATTAGTCATTACGAAAATGCAAATCAAAACCACAGTGAAATACCACTTCATACACACCAGGTTGGTTGTAATCTATATAAATGGCAGACAAGAACAAGAGTTGACCATGATGAAGAGAAATTAGAGTCTTCATATTTTGCTGGTAAGAGTGGAAAATTGTGTAGCTGCTTTGCAAAACAACATAACAGTTCCTCAAAGTGTTAAACATAGAGTTACCATATTACCCAAGAATTCCATTCCTATGTATATAATGAAGAGAAATAAAAACGTATGTCCAAAAACTTGTACACAAAAGTTTACAGCAGCATTATTCATAATAGCCCCAAAGTGGAAACAACCCAAATATCCATCAACTGATGAACAGATAACCAAAATGTGATATATTCATACAATGGAATATTATTCAGCCATACAAAGGATACATGCTACAATATCGATGAACCTTGAAAACGTTAGGTGAAATGAAAGCAGGCAAATACAAAAAGCCATGTATTGTATGATTCCATTTTTATGAAATATCCACAGAAACAAAGCTGACTAGGGTTACCTAGGACGGGGGAGGAGGAGGGGGACAGGATGTGGAGTTTGTGGGAGGCAGGTATCACTGAAAAATATCAGGTTTCTTTTTGGGATGATGAGAAATGCTCTTAGAAAGTGGTGATGGTTATAAACATCACCAATATACTAAAAACCACTGAATGGTACACTTTCAATGGTGAATGTTATGATGTTTGAGTTATATCTGAATTCAAATGTAAAGAAGGGGGAGGAGGAGCAGGAAGAAGAGGAGGTGAGGAAGAGGGGTGGAGAGAGGAGAAGTGAAGTCGCAAATATTAAACATAGAGTTACCACATAGTAGTAAAGAAGGACAATGATTCCCAAGAATGCAGAAAAGTGGCCAGAAGGCCACCTTGCCAATAAAGATTAGGTTCATTAAAACTCCAGAGTTCACCCATCATCCAGAGTTTGTCCTTTCAACCATCACCTAAGGGCAAGGGCCATCTTAAGGTGTACTCACCTTCTCTGACATCATTCCTAACATATCCAACCGTGAGTTTTTGTACCATAGATGCTATACATTTGGATAGATACTCGGCATGTCCTAGACGAGGGGAAGTGTGCTACACAGTCATAAAAAATTATGATTTCCGTCTAAAAAGAGTTTTAAAGATAATAACTAATTTTGATATAGGACAGAATAAATCTTTATTCAGCTGGGATGACCTCTCTCTCTCCTGAACTTCTCTAACCTTGAATTTCATGTCTCTTTGTGGCCCTATGGCACCTATTTGTATTATGTCATTTTCACATCTGCATCATCTCACCTGTAGAATATAAATCCTTCAGTGCAGCATCATCACTATATCTCAGGGGCCCTAGCACAGGTCCTGCCAGCAGTATCCTGGGCTCAGCTGATGCTTGTTGGTGAACAAATTCATGAACCTCCAATTCCATTTGAAGCTGGACAGAGTACACATACAAGAGATTTTAAAAACAATGCAAGAATGTTACTGCTCTTAGAGGCAAAGGGAATGTATAACCTGTGCTGACTCTGGCCTTTCCCAAACTAGGGTGTTTCCCCAGTGGCACAACCCCAACCCTATTCTATGTCAGAGCAGCTTCTATTTATGTTTTGGAACAGCCATAACGTGATTAACAACTGAAACACAGTTCCCCTTACAACATTAGGTAGATTTTGGCAATTGTAGGAAACCCTGATTGGGCTTAACGTTTAACCATCTGGAAGCAGTTGCCTTCTTCTATATGTCTTCCTTGAAATATAGATGAATCCAGAATTATGAATGCAAATCAGTAATTTTCTTTCTAGATCTCCTATAACCTCCTCAAGAGTACTTCTTATAAGGCCCTTGCAAACCCAGGGCCGGCGCTCTTTGTGGGTCCTGGAGGGCAGGCTTGTTCAGGAGAGTTCGTGGGTCTCACCCACACAGCTCTTTCCCTATTGCCCCAATAAGCTTAATTGAGAGAGAGAGAGTCCTGTGGGGAGTGAGTCATTCAAGGGGAAAGCAAAGCTTTGCACAGGGTTTAAAGGGCCCCGGAGGTCTGACAAGACCAGCCGCTGTTGCCTATGTTCATAGATTTGGGTACTATTTGCTTTCTCATCCCGTTACAGATAAAAAAATATTTTCAGAAACTTTGTTTCAATACAAAAATTTTATTGAGAGTTTGGTTTTGGAGAGGGCAAATCAGAGTCTATGAAAGAATTAAAATGCATCCAATACATTTTTAAATCTCTTCAGAAATCGGATGTCTGTTAGGTTCCAGAAGTGTGGCTTTTCCAGGATTTTGCTTGTTCAGAACTTACCACGTTCGATATTTTTCTTTATGACAATAGTAGTGGCAACCACTTTCTGGTTTACAAAGTGCATTTGCAGGCTGCCCTCATCTGTTGCTCACAAGATGGCGATGAACTTCATTTTAGAGATGAGGAAGTTGTGGCTGAGAGAGGTGTCATGGCCTCCTGAGTGGCCACAGGTAACAGCAGAACCAGGACTCCAAGCTCAGTAGTCAGGCTCTGGATTTTATCCCATTTCACTTAGACATAGGAAAACCAGGCCCCAGAGGGACACAAACATAACAATCTGAGGGCATACTTTCCAAAATGAATATTGACAGGAAGAAATTAGCCTCCAGATGTAGAGAGGATGCATACTGTGGGTTTTATTCTCTTTTGGGTTCATAGTCATGTCTCCCTTCTTATCACAATGCAGATGCTTCCTTTGCCCCAGACTGAACTTAGAGATTTAAGACAAACTTTGGGATTTCAGACAAACGTTCTACCAAGATGAAGGTTCACTGCTTCACGTGCTGGCATCAAACGGAAATGCTAGAGCATCCCCATATGCAAACAACTTTCCGAAATAGTGTAGTGTTTCAAAAGCCATGTACTGAATGGAGACAAGATCTCAGTACAAGCCGTGGGAGCAGGGTGAATTTATGAAGCAGAAAGTATGGGCTGAGGAAGAGATCAGCCCAGTAACAGTTTACTGGCCTTGCTGTTCTCTTAAGAGGCACTAATGGTAGTGGACTGGTGCAATGGAAGTAAACCCAGCTTCATTTAAAGCAGTAGCATGAAATTGGTTGCAATAAAATTATGCATTAAGTGTGCATTATGTTTAATAAGACTGGATTGCACTTCCCATGTTTACTCTGTGACTATTGAGGCTGATCCAATTTTCTAAAGTTCTCCAATTGGTTCACGATCGAGTTTCCGGCCAGAAGGTCAAATTTCCCTTGCTGTTATTATATGTCTCTATTACTTTACTATATGGCATTTACACTTTATATTCATTACTTTTTTTTTTCTATCTCTTGAATCTTCCCCACTCCAAAATGTTCCCTGTAGATGGCCTGTTTGACACAAATTAGAACAACCTTGATAGCTGTCAACTGGAGACTATCTGAGAACAAAAGGACATTATTGCAAACCAGAACTGGCGGTAATTCCTTGTGCTTTCTCTGAAGGCTTCTTAATGGCCTTTGAGAAACAATACAATTCCGGTCTGCAACCAGGAGACAAAAGAAAAGAGTGGACGCTGGACAGCATGGGAAATGCATGGCTTGGTCTTTAGATCCTACAGTCCTGGGGTTGGCAGTATTATCATTACAAAGTAGAGGTATCTATTTTCATGTCACCATGTATATATTTATTAATTCATCTTATTAGCAAACACACGTCGGGAACCTACTAAGTGCCAGATACTGTGGATGTGATGAGCATACACCAATGAATAAGACATAACGCTACTATGGTTTTATAGTCTAATGGGGATGGGATGTAGGGAGATCAATACCTAAAAGTATAATTTCAATACACTGAGATAAGTGAAATATTAGAGTAAAGACTACAATGTTGTAATAGTGATAAGGAAGGACAATTAGTTTTTCTGGTGGGGAATAGACAAGCTTTGCAGAAAAGGTGAAACAATTTTTATAAACAAAAAAAGAAGTAGAGGAAATAAAGGGTATGACAAGCAGAGAGAATGGCATATGCAAGGCATGGAGGTGTGAAAGAGTGTGATATATTTGGGAAATCGCAGCAGATTTCTAGGGGCCTTAAAGAGTCCAGAGGCTGGGATGGGACATGAAATGACAGGAAATGAGGCTGGAGCGTGAGGAGAGCTAGAATACAATGCCATTGGAGGTTTAGATCTTATCCCATAGTCATGGACGCATCACTGACAAATTCTCCCAAACTGAGAAGTTTGGTCTTTTATTTCTACAAAGTGGTTTAAATTGGGTGAATAAATAGGGAATTTTAAAACATCCCTCTGAATGAATACATTGAAGAAAATATTAACTAGCACATGGTATATGCATATACATATATATCAGTATTTATATTTACATATTGATAGGCAGTGATATGCATATAATATGTATGTATGTGAGATTATATACATATATATATATATATATATATATATATATATGTCTTTATCTTAAAACATGGGCTTGATAGTACTCTCCTGTGACCTTTTTAAATACTCATGGAGTTCAGCCATGATGAATTAATGGGCATTATTCTTACTGTCCCGTGGTTAGCTGCTCTGACATAGGACAAAATATGTGAAGCAACTATTTTCAGATACTGGATAATAAAGAGTACAAGTTCTAATTCAGAGAGCCAGGGAATTCATAAGGTGAGCTCCACATTCACCCTAGGTTTCTGCATGGGAGTAGTTTTAAACTTCTGCCCACAGAAGTGGAGCCCAAACTGAAAGTACCAGTCTCCCTAGGGATATGAAACAGACCAGAATTCAGGGCTGTTATGGCAGCTAGAATTTGCAAGACAAGGTACTAGAAAGAAGGGAACTGTGCAGAGAAGGGCCTCCAGAAATTTTCATTGAATCTTATATTTTTTGTGTGAAATAGTACAATAAAAAATGTCTAAAGTAGTTAAAAATAAAAAGCCAGTAGATAAATTCAAATGTAGTTCTAAAAAATATTTTTAAACCATTTGTTTTCAAATTTAACTTTCTCAAACTCCCCTAGCCAGAGTTGGATATTCTCTTTTTTCATATCCCGAACGTTTTTATAGCCCTTCCTATCTCCTATAATGCTGCATCATAGTTATCCAATCAAATGTTTGTTTTCCAAACTAGGCTGTGGGTTCCTCCGTCTCTGTACCCCAGAGCTCAAAGGCTATAGTGAATGAATGATGAATAAATAGATGAAGGGATAAAAAAATGTCTGCCCTCTCTTGCTACAATGGTCAGACCAAAAAGAGAAAAAATAAAAAGGAGACAGATCTACATTCCTCTCCAAAAGAGGGAGCAATAGAGTTATTATCACCTGGACAGTTTTCAGTATTAGCAAATTCAGGAAATTTGAGTTATTGCCAGATAAATCCTTGGCATGCAGAACGCATTTTTATGTAAATCATTTATAAAAATGCATATAGTAAATAATAAACTCTTTTTATTTTATATATATTTTATTTTTAGCATTCCATATTCATATCAAAATCTACCTAAACTTTCCTTTTGTACTATGGACATCGTACTGAGATTCTTGCACTGCTAAATTTGGTACTATTTAATTAAATCAGTTTGGTTGTCATTATCTTACTAAGTAATTTATTTTCCTCCTGAACATTTATTATTAAATATTCAAGCATACAGCAAAGTTGAAAGAATTATACAATAAGCACTAATAAACCCATCATCTAGATTCAATAATTAACAATATCTTGCCATATTTATTTTATATCTCTATTACCTATATATGTATTTATATTTTTGAAGAATGTAAATTATAGACATTATGACACTTCACCCCTCAATATTTCAACCTGCATCTCCTAAAAATTAAAACATTAGTCTACATAATCTTAATGCCATTATTTTATCCAGAAAATTAATAACCACTATCTAATAATTGGTTCATAGTCAAAATATTTTCACTGATCTCAAATTCTATTTTATGGATTCTTTCAAACTAAAATAAATGAGGGCTCAAACATTTTGTATGATTGTTATGTCTCTTTTGACCATTACTCTACAACAGTCTTCCCACCCCCAATTTTTTTCATGACACATTTTGGGAAAGACCAGGTCAGTTGCCTTCTAAAATGTGCACATTCTGGCTTTGTCTCATGGTTTCTTGGTTGTGTCGTTTAACTGTTTTGTCAATTACCTCTGTTTCCTCTAATCTAGAAATTAAGAGTAGAAGCTTGATTAGATTCACGTTAAATGTGGCTTTTTACAAGAATACTTAAATGGTGACGCTAAGTGTTCCATATTACTTCAGAAAGAACATAATGATAGGCTGCACTACAATTAGTGATTCTAAATTTGATCATTCCTTTTATAAAGCTAAGGTTTTCCCTTTACAATAAGCAATTAATCTCAACAGGACATTTCATAGAGCTACCCGTGGATGGAATGCCTCTGTGCCAGGCACTGTGCTAATTTTCTAACTCTCATAACAGTCCTATAAGGTAAAGACAATTCTCTCTATTTAAAGATGAAGAAATCAAGTCTCCGATAGGTTAACACTTTGCCCAAGGAGACAGCGTGCTACCTAAACTGCATCTCCTACAACCCTGATGGCTGTATAGGAAGGGAGTAGGGAGAGGGCGATTGTTTCTTGCTCCGAATCAATTTCTTTGTGTTAGATAAGGATAATCATAGTCAGATAAAATAATAATAATAATCTCTTCTTAAAACGGGGAGTTTATGACTAAGTAGTCTTAAAAAGTAACTTTAAATTTTTAGCTCATCTTGTAACTTTCTACAGTTTTTTACTTCTAAACAAACTCAAATATGATTGTTGATAGAAGTAGCACTTCACTTTTTATTTTACATAGTTATTCACATGAAGTTATAATTCTGGAAACCTATTTTCCCTCTTGAATTTGGTGGCATATAGATGATAACATCTCCTCTCACAGCACAGCGATGAGACTTGTACGAATGACAGGTAAATCTACCTCGGGCTTTAATGATAACAAAAGTATTTATTACTGCTATTATATAAGCAAGCTCTGTTCCCTTCCATTTTGGGAGGGAAAGAAGGCACTCAGCCTTTTAGGGACAACCTTTCTTTCACTTTCCCCTTACATGGATTCTTCCTCAAAAGTCCATTCCCAGGAGTTGTAGCCTCTGAACTGGGAATATCTGGGGTCTGGCAGCACACACAGGGTAGAAGACAGAGACATGGCAAAGGTCAACTGCTGGCTGAAAAAATAAAGAAATAATTACTATCATGTGGCAATTTACATACTTCTGTTAAATTTAACGAAGGTTCCTACACTCAGATAGGTTGAAAAATACCAGAATAGTCTACACTCCTTGTCTGCACTTCATACTTAATTCCCTATAGTCTGGCTTTTATCCCCATTAACTTCACTTAAAATTGTTTAGTCCTTCCATTGCTTGCCTTCTCTGTAACATTTAATAATATTGCATACTCCTTCTTTGGCTCTCTCTCTTCCCTTGGCATTCCATTACACTCGACTCCCCTGGCCTTTCTTCTATTTCTCTGATCATTCCTTTATCTCTACCAGAATTCTCTTTCTCTGCCCATACTGCATACACTGGTATTCCCCGGGGTCACGTCCTTGGCCATCTTCTCAATTTGTATGCTCTTTCTGAATGATCTCACCACTCCTGTGGCTTCGACCATGGCTTATACTTGGATGAGTCCCAACTCTATCCTGGGGATATAAATCCCACACTTCTCTAATGGGCAACAGACTCATGCATGACTTCCTGTTGTACATCTCCACTGGTTGTCCCTAAGGAAGCTAAGCACACCCCAGTCTAAACTTATCACATTCTCTTCCTCCACCCCCCAACTTGCTCCTCCTCCTTTATTTCTCATTTGCTTGACTGTACCACCTCTCACACTCCCTTAAGCCAGAAATGTGGGATTCATTCATTTCTCTATTCCCTTCCCACCCCACATCCTGCAAATCACCAAGTCCTGTGGGACAATTACTTAAATATCATGTCATTCTTATCTTTCTCTTCTTGCTCACAGCCCGTTGCCTTACTCCGTTTGGGGGCTGAATTTCTGCACATTTCCTAACTGGTCTCTGTCCCAATCTGTGTCCCCTCCCCAGTCCCAGCGATCTGTCTTCTGTGGCCAGGGTGCCTACCTAACTTACAGATTTGATCATGTTGTTCTTCTGTTTAAAACATTTCATTGGCTTATTCTTGCCCTTGGATGAAGTTTAAATTCCTTAGCAAACAATTCCTTCATGACACAGCTCCTGCTTCCTTTCTGGTGTCCTATCTCAGCACAACCTCCTTTAGTTATACTAAACTACATATTAATGAAATGGGGAGTGCCCTCTCTTTGCTTCTATGCTTTTGCACATACCCATCACTTTTACTGAGTGTTCCTACCAAACTTTCATGACTAACTCACACATGTCCTTCAAAGTGAAGTTCAGATGTCACCATATCCAAAAAGTTTAACAGGTCATTTATTTTGGCCATTGTTCCATTTACAGATTTGCAATTCCAAGTAATGAAATATGCTGCCTATTTTTAGCAATAATTGATCTCCTTTAAAATGTTGGTTCTTTATATTACATGTGTTTACTTAGTGTGTATGAAGAAAATGTGATTCTCTTTCCTAATTAACACTTTACTTCTTGCTGGTCATAGAGTCAAGCTCTCAACCCAAGAGGCCTGGCTAAGCCCTGGCACTATACTATCTCTTGCTTACACCCATCCATGGAAAGCTAAATGCTGCCCTCATTTCTCAATTGTTTGTCCAGGTAAAACCACCACATGCAGTTGTGCAGGTTGTGCACTGCATATATTCACAGTGGAACCTAGGTGGAGATCCTATTCCAAGATCTTCCTCTGTGACAAATGATCACCTGAATCCAGAATGCTACCATATACTGCTTATGCTCCAACCACACCCAGTGGATTGGGCCACCTTGCATGGGGCGATTGCCCGGTTTTAGCCTTTACTGGCATTTCTCTAAGGAATTATGTTTTGGATAGAGAGATGTCTATCCCTCTCAGGGATGATTCCTATGGTCAGCAAGAGGCAGCAACACATGTAAAAAAAAAAATTAAAAGCTTGCATTTGGGAGTCAGTGAGATCTGGGCTTGAAATTTGTTCTCTTAACTATGTAGCACTAAGCAAGCTCCTAAATCTCTTTGATTCCCTTTTCCTTTTTTCATCAGATAGCATAGTATTAAATGAATTAATGTATATAGACCACCAAGCACGAATCCTGACCAGCTTCTGTTTACTCTTTCTTCTCATTAATCTAACAGGCTTTGTGACAGAAGTGGCCATAGGGCCGGCCGAGTGGCTCAGTTGGTTAAGAGCTCACTCAAGAGTGCGAGCTCTGAGCAACAGGGTCGCTGGTTCGATTCCTGGCCCAAGCTGAGCTGCCGCTGAGCTGCCAACAGGTGCCAGGATGGCTCAGCTAAAAAAAAAAAAAGAAGAAGAAGAAGTGGCCATAGCTCAAGGTGTAACAAGGACACACATTATCTACCCACAACAATTCTGTCTAGGTGCCCATCTCATCATTACATCTGTAGCACTCAGGGCACAAAAGAGTACACAGATAGTGATCAGAATTCTCTGCTTATATACCCTGAGTTTAGAGAAAGGAAGCTTCAGTCAAAATCACTGCCATTTACATTTTTTGTTTTGCTGAGATTTACAAGTGCTTACCTGCTTCTTTACTATTTTTGTTGTGTGAATTCTTAACAAGTATCTCATTTCTCTCTTTAACTGTACTGTTTCTCTCACTGCTGCTGCTGCTAAGAATGGTGGGGTTAATTTATTGGAGAAATGAAGGACTCTAGGAATCTCTTGTCTGCAGTTGTTCAAGTTATTGGAAAAATAAAATAAAATAAAATACAAAGTAGCCCAAGCTAGAGATTCTTGAAGACACAATGTCCACAGGATCAAAGATGGCATTGAGAACAATGAGGAACAATGTTTCTGGGGTTCACTGCTCCGTTATCTTTCTCATCTCCCCATGATTTTATGTATTTGATTATTTGTATATATATATGCATTTTAGGTATGTATGTATTGAAAAGGCCAGTGGTAGAGCTGAAAGCATGTTTCAGTGGTAGATGGAATGAGTTTCCTCTGTGGGGAGAAGAGCTGTTATTCCTTTGGACTTGTGTTCCAGGTAAATTTTTGGAAAATTTACTTGGGAGAACACACAAAGGCTTATACTGCTTAAACTTCCTCAGAGGAGCCTAAGACACTGTCTCCCAACCACACTGCATTGTCACATGGGAAGGGGAAACTGACTTATGTTAATGTCCAAAAGGCTGTTGTCTGGGATGGAAGAGAAACCAAGAGACAAAGCTGAGAAGCAATATAGGTTGTTTTCAGCTAGCTGGATTGCTTACGTCAACTTCAGTCTTGATTCATGCTTAGCATGAAGAGGCAATGAGCTCAGTGGAGTGGACATGGATTTGCTGGGACAGAGGAAATGAGTTGGAACCCCACCCCAGCACTTTAGCAGTCACTAGAGCTGTTACAAATAATCCAGTTCATCTTCTGGGTCACATGGTGGGATTTAAATTTCCACCCATCTGAAGTTAACTGTGGTGTAAGTTTGGCAAATGAAATATGAGCACAAGTCAGGCAAGTCACTTCTGAATGGCAGATTTAAGAGTTGTTGAATTTGCTTTTGCCTTTGCTCTGGTGATGTGAAATACATCAGTCGTAGCTGCCCCATTAGCCTGGGTCCCAGAATAAGGACCATGGTGATGCACAGCAGGCCTCCCAGTGGACCCTCAATTTCACCCTTAGCATAAGAGGAAATTAAACTCTTATTTCTTGATGTCCCAAAGATTTGGGGGTTGATTGTCACTGTCATGTAATCCAGTCTGTCCTAACTGATGCAAGTCTTTACCGTAGATTACTGAACAATAATCTTGCTCCTTTGAGTATCAGGGTTTTCATCTCTAATGGAGATACCGATAATCTTGTAGCTAGCTACTCTCATTAAGTTTTCTAAGGATTAAAATGAGCATATAAACACTAAATCCTTTTAACAATGGCAAGTGTGATCCTTGCCAGGTGTCTACTACTAAGGATGGAGGACTTCGCCTTCCCAAAAGTGACTTCAGAACACATTTCTCTCAAGGTTTGGCCTTGGGCTTGGAAGAGAGGTCTCAGGGACAACAAACATCTCCAGTAAACTTTATCACCAGCCTTTCACTAAGGAGTGGAATCCACTGCTTAAACGTTACTTAAAAGAGCCAGAGTCTTCAAACGAAAACATTTTATAGTTGAGAGGTTCCAGATCCAAGAGATTTGCACCTCAGTGACCATCTGATGAGGAGCTGATAGACAAGCAGAATGTCCCACCAGAGTACATTTCTGTTCCCAAACCTGAGAGGATATACTTTTACTGCCAGAACTCTGAGATGGCATGGTGAATAATGAAATGTGCCACCGGTGACTCAGGGTACAACCAGGAAGCCTGAGCCTCCCATGTTGCACAACTAACTATCCCTCTTCACCTCTCCCCACTCTTGGGTTTACTTTGTATTATGTGTATATGTCTGGGCACTTTCATAGACTGTAAATTTCCAGTTCATCTTCTGTCCCTGTGAGCAGCTCCTATGACAGTGTCTATACTGAATGGTCACCAGATCAAACTTTACACATTTGCTATGAATGGGTACCTTACTGTATCCCAAAACTCATCTACCATTAGAACAGTCTTCGTTTTTACTTTTTACCAGAACAGACATCTTCAGAAATCTTCTCTGCGGCTTCAGCTCCCACCTCCTGAAATAAAACGGAATGTTCCTGCACTTTCTCCTATGGAGATGAGAGAGGCAATGAGCATGTTGACCTTTCATCTTCAACTCTCTTCATGGGCTCTGATGTCTAGATTCTCTATCATGCTTGTCAGGCCCAGACTCTAGTTCTCATTTTTCCTCTCAAAATATGGTGCATCGACCGATCTGTCAAGTAGAATGTAATTCCCTTGGTGGCAGATACAGCATCTATCGTGGTAAGGGTTGATGCTTCACTGCCTAACAAGGTTTTTGTGTCATTACGGGGGGCTCAATAAATATGGCTGAACTAATGCATGACTATAAACAGTACCCCCAGGTGTGGTCTCTACCAGTTCATCTGAGACTGCATTTTTTTATCACGACCACAGACCTCCTCTGTCATCAGTTCTCACTGCCACTTCCTTTCCTGTGTGTGACCACACAGGAAGACATCTGACTTTTCTCTGTGTCTTATCAGAGCAGTAGACTCTGTATATGAGGCCACACTGGGGCTCATCTTCCTGAGCACAGTGCAGCTGCCTCGCTGGACCCTGCCATGCTGCAGCACCCCAGGAGCTATCTCAGGACATGCCACCTCCCTGGGCAACCAAGTGGGAAATAAGGTTACCTGGCCTAGCAATTTCTGTGAGCTCTGCCCCTTGTTTCCTCCAGACTTACCTCATGTCACCCACCACCTACCTCCACCCTGCACCTGTACTCCAATCTCCTGGTTCCTTGAAGATGCCATGTTTCTTCCTGCCTCAAGGCCTTTGCACATGCTGTTTCCTCTGCCGCACAGGTTTTCTCTCTACCCTTCTACTCTTCTTCATCAGTGAATCCTTCACTCATCTGCACTCAAATATTATTTCCTCAGAGAAGTTGGTCCTGAACCCCAGACTAGAACTGGATGTTACCTGGGTTTCCTTGTATTGTACAACTTTCCTTCAGAGAATGAATCATAGTTGTAATTATGCATTTATTGATATCTGTTTCTAAGTTCCATAAGGGCAGGGACTTAATTTATTTTGATCACTGCTGTATCCCAGTATCTAAAATAGTGCCAAACACATAGTGGGCAGTCAATGACTACACGTATTTGTTGAAAGAATGAGTCAGCATCTTTCTCCTTCACTAAACTCGAAAGCTCCATGAAGACACAGAGTGTTATTTTTGCAAATCATTGTATGCCGAAGGACCTACACATTAGCTGGCACCAAGTAGGTACTCAACAGTAATGTAAATAAATAAAGAAGGAAAGCAAGATGAAGAGTGGGAAGAACAGGGAGAAGAGCCATAACTGGCAATATGGCCACCTTTACTTGCAAAAATGCCTTAGTTTGGACAAGAAATTACATAAGTATGGTCACCATACTTAGGTCTCATTAATGTTTCAAAGATATGTTTTAGGTCAAAGAGCAAGGGATGTGAGAGAGATTAGGACTTGAAAATTTGCCATGTCTCTAGAGAAGTCACAAGGCAATCAGAAAGATGGATTGGATAATTTCTGATAGTTCCAGAGGCATTGCGAAGTGTCTCAGGGTTGTCCGAGCCTCCAATGGGCTGCATCTATCCAGCTCCTTACAGGCTACTCAAATTGGATTTGGTTTCTTTGTTACATTAGTGGAAAATAAAAATATCTCCTAAACATTTCTCTACACCATTATATACATTTGTGCAGACACATACACATACACACACGCACGCATGCAAACATGCACACACACACAGTTAGTTAGTGATGGGAGAAAGCAGGGAAGAGAGAGTGACTTTTTATATTTTCTCAAATCTCCAAAAGTCAAGCCTTCTGACTTAAAACTTCCCATCTATTGTGTTGTTGGAAAAGTCATGACGCTTGTTTGCAACAGATGGCGCTAGTTCATTTTTGGAAGTACTAGAGTCATTAGCATCTATGTTATTGCTATGTCACTTGACAGCTGACAGTTCTAGCTTCATTCTAAAAAAAATTGAGTGATTTGGTTGAGTTGGAGATTTTACAACAAGTTGAAGATGGAAGAACAAACTGTGCATTTTTGCCATATTTTACTGTTTTACTTCCATAAAGGGAGGAATGTGCATCAAGCTTGTGAAAAGTTGCATAAAGTTTACGGTGACAGTGCTCTACAAAAACGTCAGTGCCAACGATGGTTCACGAAATTCTGTGCTGGTGATTTTGATCTCAACAACGCTCCTCAGTCAGGGAGGCCCACCGAGGTTGATGACGACAAAATAAAGACATTGATTGAGTCAAACCCATGTTACATGACATGAAAGATTGCAGAAACATTGAACATCCATCATTCAAGCATTCATGACCACCTGAAGAAGCTGGGATACATAAGCAAGCTCGATATTTGGGTTCCGCATGAACTCAAAGAAGTTCATTTGACGACGCGTATAAACATCTGCAATATGCTCACTAAACGTGAGGAAAACTCTCCTTTTCTGAAGCGACTGATAACTGGTGATGAGAAGTGGATTGTTTACAACAATGTGGTGTGCAAATGGTCTTGGTCCCAACATGATGATTCATCTCAAACGACATCGAAAGCAGACATTCATCAGAGGAAGGTTATGCTCTCAGTGTGGTGGGATTTTAAAGGTGTTGTGTTTTTTGAGCTCCTACCAAGGAACCAAACAATCAATTCAAATGTGTACTGTTGGCAATTGGACAGTTTGAACGAATCCATCATCATCCAGAAATGTCCAGAGCTTGTTATTGTCAAAGAGCTGTGTTCCATCACGACAGCGCAAGACCACACACAAGTTTGATTGCCCGACAAAAATTATTGGAGCTTGGATGGGATGTGTTGCCAAACCCACCATACTCACCTGACCTTGTGCCATCAGACTTCCACTTGTTTTGCTCTCTTCAAAACTCCTTGCATGGTATAATGTTCAATTCAGATGAGGCTGTAAATCAGCACCTTATTCAGTTTTTCACGGATAAAGACAGGTTCTTCTATGAACATGGAATTATGAAGCTCACTGAAAGATGGCAAAAGGTTATCGAACAAAATGGGCAATAAATCATTGATATTTGTTTTTTGTATAAATAAATGACCTTTGAAAAACATAGACAAAATACGTCATGACTTTTCTGACAACCCAATAGTTCATATTCCCCAGGTGGAACCTGATGGAAATCTTGAAAAAGAGACATATTTGAGTCCAGATCTAAAGGAGTAAAAGCTATTCTGCTTTGTCCCTCTATCTCACCTTACAGCAAAGTTTTCAAAGGTGAAATTCTGTGTTCATTTATTATCAAGTTTAATAGAAGACAGAATTAACTCCTGACCTTTAGGTTCTGAGAACCAACCTAATTCTTGGAGTCCAAAATCCATCTCCCAGTGTCCACTAAGTTCCTTTTCTGGAACTTCTTGTTGCCTCACTTATCTTTCTATGGACTATAATGATAGGATCCTGTAGCTGGGGTCCATGGAGAATGTCTGGGACCCGACTCCTTCCACAGTGTATTATAAGTAGCTGGGTACATCAGCAGGAGCGTGCGTGCGCGCGCGCACACACACACACACACAGACACACACACAGACACACACACACCTTTACCAATGTGTCTCAGTTTCTTTCAATATGTATGTATGTCTATATCTATATCTATATCTATATCTATATATTCAGATTATATCAGGATGATGTTTAGAGAGATGGAGTTGCCACTCTTGATAAATTGATATGGTCCAGCATATAGATATAGATATAGATATATGGATATGGAAAGATAGAAATAGAGATATGTACATATTCACATATTGGTATATCCATTCAACAATATATACCAAGTATCTTCTCTGAGTCAGGTTCTGTTCTAGATGCTTGGAATATATCCGTGAACACACCAGACAAATATCCCTGCCCCCTCTAGAATTGACATTGCAGTGGGGAGGAGGGGAGGATGAGAAAGAGAAAATATAATAAATAATGATTTTTTTTTAATCATTTAAATTTTTAATCATATAAAAAAATGATATTTTAGAAGGTTATATGTGCTACAATGGACTAAGAAAGATCAGAAATATGGCTGGACTGGGTGGGTTGCAATTTTAAACAGAGTGATGGAGTGGTTGTATAGATTTCATCAACAAGCTGACATTTGAACAAAGATTTAGAGGAAATGGGGAATAATCTATGTGATATTTCCAGTTACAAGGAACAACCAGTGCAAAGACCCTGAGGTGAGAATGCACCTGAAATTTATGGACTAGCGTATAATGATGGGAGGGAGAGAGTATTAGAGGGAATATAGTCAGAGAGATGATGGGGACCAGATCACAAAATGCATATGGATATTAAACGTAGGGGCTGTGCATACAGATAGAGAACACTCACAGATATGTTTATATTTTTAGTCTTAAATGCACTTTTAGTCCTTCATGTATTTTTATTGTCTGAATATCAGTTTTATACATGTAGAGAAATATACACATATAGATAGATAGATAGATAGATAGATAGATAGATAGATATAGATACTTAGAGATATATATTTTTGTGTGATGCAGTTTATTTAACTATGCCCATAAATGCTATACTTATGATAATAGATGTTCATTCATCTATTGTGCCAATGAATATATGTGTCTTTATGGAATATGCATGGTACCCCATACGCATGTGTGCATGTGTACTTATATACTACACTAATACACATATCTACAAATAGCCATGTGTCACTTTAAATGACAGGGAAATCTCAAAGGGGTGTGATTATGTGAACCATCCTTGAATTTATAGGCTTTCTCTGCAGGCAGGAGGAGGTACCCACGTCATTCCTCCTGACCATTCCTTCTCCTGAGAGAACCCCGCCTCAAGGCAGAAAGCATGGGTACTGAAGGGACAAGCAGATGAAGACAGGTTTCAAAGACTGTGGGTCTTAAGTGATGAAACTGAAGAAAACACCAAAGCCATGATGATCTGAGAAAAATACAAGGGCTCTCTGATATCAAATAATTATTGACCTGATTCTGATACTTAGCCATTTACCGTGGGAATTAGAAATGCCAGCCTTGTTGTGTCAGATCTTACAGGAGAATTTCTTTTCTTTCCTTTCTCATTCTTTTTCTTCAACTTGTTGCAGGCAAATAAATTGCTGATTTTTTTGGATTTTAATTTGAGATTTTATTCTTAAAAAACTCGGTGGATAGGGTGAGACGTGAGGTTGGCTTTTTTTTTTTTTCATCTTCTGTACTTGCCAGAGCTGTAAACCGAAGGCCAAGTTAATTAAAGTCAATGAAGAATGTATTTTTTTATTAAACTTTCTCTTTCTATTGATTTTTTTCCTCTCATACAAATAATACAGACTTAGTCCTCAAAATCAAAAACACTGTAAAGAAAAGGAATAATCAGGCTCCCAAGATGATTTACAAACTCCGACACAGGATTTCAGAGGTGGCTAGTATTTCAGAGGTGGCTAAACTGGCAAGATGTTGAGAATCTAGGTCAGCTAAGGACAGGCAGACCCAGCTGTGTGCCAGCTAAAATCTGTGAGGCCAAATTCCCAGGTATATTTGGCTCATAAAAGCAATGCTGGTTTCTTCACGGTGCAAACATGTGGACCACTGCAACAACCTCCTAATTTTTATTCCATCTTTCAGTCTATTCTCTCTAATCTATTCTCCACCCGGGAACTGAATTCATCTTCCCAAGGCATAATTTTGATGATATCATTTTGTAAATTCAAAGCCTTCAATGGCTTCCTCTAACCAAGGATCTGCAAACTACAGCCCACAGGCTATCACCTATTTCTTGTAAAAAAAAAAAAGAACACAGCATGCTCTTTTGTTGATGTGTTGTCTAAGGCTGCTTGCTTTCACACCGCAACAGAAGAGTTAAGTAGTTATAATATGGATTATACGATGTGTGTAGACTAAAACATTTACTCTTTGGTCTTTTATAGAAAGTGTTTGCTGATACCT
The DNA here is from genome assembly GCF_001890085.2 of Hipposideros armiger. Taxonomy (NCBI): domain Eukaryota; kingdom Metazoa; phylum Chordata; class Mammalia; order Chiroptera; family Hipposideridae; genus Hipposideros; species Hipposideros armiger. The sequence continues at coordinate 780,913 of NW_017731374.1, forward strand.
GTTCCAACCCATCAAATAAGAACCATGATCTCAGTCTAGTGTTTAAGATCTTCCAAACAACTACCCCAATTTGACTTTCCTCTTTAATTCCTATTCTCCTCCCTAACAATGCCCATGTTGGAGTCATTTTGGACGACTTGGTGTTTCCCAAACACTCATTGGCAGAATTAGATTGCTCCATGTCCATTTCTTCTTTTTGTGGAGTTTTGCTCGGGAAATTGCCCTTCTTCAACCCACATTATTTGTGGTTCTTGGGGGGACTAATCCTACCCCCAGGTCCAGTAAGGAATCCATGACAAGACCTGGCACTTGGAGCATTCCATCCTCTTTATCACAATTGATTCTGAAATAGGTATGTGACCAAAGCTGCACCAATGAGGTGTAATTCTGGACTTCTTTGGGGCTGTTGGGAATGAGGAACTCTTTTTCCCACCAGGGTTCTTCAGCCATCGACTGTTACACTAGGGAGAGGCAACTGGAGAGCGGAGGCAATAATACAGAGGGAAGCAGAGCCAAGAGATGAAGATTCTGGTCCTAATGGCATATTTGAGGCACCTTGTGCTAACTATACCTGAAGCTAGACTACTTATGTACTTTTCGTTTTTAAGAACCAATAATGTCTCCTTTTCTTGAGACAGTTTGAATGTGTTTCTGCCACTTGTAATCTAAGTGGTACTGCTATAAACACTCCTCTGTTTCCCTACCTTATGTCATTGCTCTATCTCCTCCCTCTACCTTGAATGCCTTCTTTCTGCTTTTCCCTATCCATATTTTATCTTGCTTTAAAGACCCACGTCAAACCTCATCTTCTCTATGAAGTATCTCCTGACCTCTCAATGAAGTACAATCACTCACTTTTGAGCTCCATAGCTTAATTCTTTCTTATCATCTAGTATCATGCCTTGGAAATTGTACTAAGTACATGAAAATGTTTGTTGAATACATTTTTAAAAAATAAATTCCTGGTGTGGAGAGAACGATTCTCTTAATCATTATATCCGGGGTTAGAGTGTAGGAGGATGGGAAATGCTTCAGATTGGAGCATACTTTCATTGGACCTCATAAAATTAGCTCTGATTTTTTTAAAAAAGATTTTATTGAGGAATTGGGGGATGGGAACAGCGCTGGGGAATCGGGAAAAGGGGAACAGACAAGTTGCTGTCCTTTTGTTCTTCAGTCTAGTTGTGGAGGATGTTGCTTCACTGGCCCATGTTGGTATTATCATTGTGCTCT
>NW_017731374.1:783668-786551 GCF_001890085.2 Hipposideros armiger
ATACATATATACACACTTCTACATCTATTTTGTATCTCTAGATAGATATATAGATAGATAGATAGATAGATATTTTAAAATTAAGCTATGAGTTTACTCTTTTATCTCCATTCCAGTCTAACACCTTAGGTTTCTGTCTAGACTCCTCTTTTCCAAATTTATAAATCTCTTCTCAAATTATGCTCAATCTTGACTGTGATAGTTTTAAAAAACTTGGAGCAAGGACTTTTCTTGTCTTTGCATTTCAACAAAGAGCCACGGTGCTCAAGATACAGGGACTCAGTAAGTCAGCGCTGTCCGTTGGTGCTGGGGTCAGGTAAAACCTTGGTTTTAGCAGTGAAACTCCTAACTAGGGAACTTTTCAGGAAATCAGAAGGCTGGTTGTCTGCATCACTGTCTAACTCTTCACCTGGCAGTAGACTCTCTTGAAGCAGCCTCACAGGCTTCTTAAAATAAGAAATGAAAACATATTCTCAAAGTCTTTCTGAGGCTCTCTAGAGAGAGGTGCTATATAAATACAAAGTGTCATCATTGCTGCTGTGTGGGAATTTTTTTCTCCGTCCACCTTGTTCTACGATAGATGGCGAATGTTTCTTGGGATCACTGCTCTGCTCTGGCGTCTCAAAAAGGTGAAGCCACAAAAGATTGCATCAGGTGCAATGACATGCATCAAAATGAGTTACAAACAACACTCAATGACCATATTTTTAAAATTGTATTTGTTTTACTTAAAAAAATACAGCACAACACAGGAAACACACATGAGCCTGTCTTGTTACTTAAAAGGGGGTAAAGCTTTCAATTCTAGGGTCAAGTGGGGTATGCTGTCTGGGTGAAAGCAATAGACAATAAGCCAGAAATGTCTGGGTGGCCTCAACCCAAAGGTCTGCTCTGTTTTATCTTGAGCTTTCAATATCGCAAGAAATGATGCTTTCTCACTAAGTCCCTTCATTTGGAAAGAGGAAATTGATTAGGTCCTGGAAGCTTCCGTAAATGGATCAAGTGACTTTCTCAGCATCATATCAGGCAAGAAGTGAAGAATCAGGACTCAACCAAAAAATGCTTTCTCTGCATTTATCTAACAGCTAGCTGCCTTGTGGCCCCCAGATGTAGGTTTCTTTACCATGATTATTCATTGCTGGCTGGCTGTATTTCAGCTCATTAAACCTAGAGACATACATAGACAATAATCTGTTTCTAGCTCTTCTTAGGATCATGCAGAATAGGCAAGAACCTTTAGAGATCTTCTTGTCGAACTTCCTCATTTTGTAGATGAGAACACAAAGGTGAGGAGATTTGTCCAAAATGAGTTCTCCTCCACTGTACTTCCTTTCCCTTGTGTTTGTCCTCCTGCATTTAAAAGCTGTATCTTGGTTAGAGATCAGCTCTGGGTTTAGCTCCTTTCCAGATATTGCATTTCCTCCAAATTTTTATGACAAAAGAAAATTGTATACTAACCCTTTCCTTTCACTCAGTCTCACACTGCATGCACACAGCATAGTAGCAAATACACTAAAGTTACTCTAATCCTGGCACTGCCGCCAATCAGCTGGGTGACCTTGGGCAGGGCCCTTGAGCTCTCTGAGCCTCAGTTTCCCCATCTGTGAAATGAAGGTGTTGGATTAAAATATCCTTTCATTTCACAAATTAAGTATAAAACAAAAGAGAACCCCCCCACACATACACTCCTTTTAGCTAGTTTATGTGGTGCATGACCTTAGGCAAGTTACCAAATCCATCACTAACTCAGTTTTCTCATCTGTATAGTGGAAATAATAAAGGTACCTACTTCATTGCTTTATTGTGAGGATTAAGAGATGACCATGTAAAGCACTTGTAACAGTAATTGCCACATATGGCAAGCACTCAAAAATTGATCACTGCTATTGTTATTATCATGATTACTGCTGCTATTATTTCCCTGCTCCCAGTCCCGGCTCATGCTCTTCCCTCTGCCTGACTTGAGCCTCTGTTATCTGTAAGTCCAAATCCGACCTGGTTTTCAGGACCCTATTCAAATATTCTTCTAGGAAACCCTCCCTGATTCTCTCCAACATCTTCCCTGGAACACTCACTCATGGTACTCTAACATCGCAACCACATTTGAACTCATGTGTACACATGTATTATGTCGCCATCTAGGCTCCCTGAGGGCAGGGTTTCCATCTTACTCATCTTTGAATCCAAGTGCCTAGCACAGAACTCAGCAACTTGTAGAGAATTAGTAAATATTTCTTGAATGGCTGAAGTAAAATATTGTTTAGACGCGGGTCTACATTGGTTGTATAAACAGTTGTGTTGATTTTTCATCAATACAACCAAGAGGGATATTTTTCCTAAGTGTTGTTAATAAAACAACTGATGATATAGACCAAAGAATCTATATTAGTGATGCCAAATGCTGGTTCTCAGATGAGTTCAATCCAGATCATCTTTGGAGTTCTTTAAATATATAAAAGCCTGTGTCCACGCCCCAAACATTCTGACTCAGTAGATGTTTGTGGGAAAGGAGGAAACCAAAAAATCTTTCTTTTAAAAGGCTTCACAAGTGTTTGGAATGTACAGCCAAAATGGAGATGATCAAGTGTATATTATGTGTTCACGACTTTCTCAAGGTTTCTCCCCCAAATGATTGTTCAATTTAAATACACAACCATATAGCCTGGGAGGTTTTTTTATGTTCATTACAACAATTATTTTCTTTACACATTGAGGATTCTCAATGAATGACACCAGCTATTAAGAGGGAGCATATTGGATGCACCCCTATGTTTATCGCAGTGCTATTTACAATAGCCAAGACTTGGAAACAACCAAAATGCCCTTTGGTAGATGACTGGATTAAGCAACTGTGGTGCATTTATACAATGGAGTATTACTCCG
>NW_017731374.1:787121-798693 GCF_001890085.2 Hipposideros armiger
GGGGGGGGAGATTGTCACTTTGAGGAGTAAAAAGTATAACTAGTGCACTGTGTTGTACACCTGAAACTATTGGGTCGTCGGGAAAGTCATGACGTATTTTTCTATGTTTTTCAATGCAAAACTGTGTCATGACTTTCCCGATGCCCCAACAATTAAAATTAAGTTAAATTAAATTAAAAAGTAAAATAAAAATCCAAAATTGTTTCCAATAAAGCCAATCAACATTAGGCTTAAAAAAAAAAAGAGGGAGCATATTGGAAAGAGCGATGTTCTAAATGGCAAGAGACGTAGGTTCTAGAATAAACTTGGCCAAACACGTATGAACTTGAATAACCAACTTTGCCTCTCTGGGTTTTAGTTTCCCCATGTTTAAAATGGGAGCAGTTATAACTGCAGCACAAAACTAGTTTAGAGATCTTGATGTCAGCTTGGCTACTCAGCGTTATCCCATTGCAGTGCTGCTTGATTTTGTTAGATACGGCTCTGTCACAAGTGAAGACATCTTGAGGGGATCTTAGAAGCAAGTTGGGAAAACAGTGGTTTTGGCAGTGTCTTCAGAAGGGCAAGACCTTTTCTGCATTGTTTGGAGGCGGAATCAACAGCTCTGTGTAAACAGCTCTAAGCCACTGAATCAAAGCCCACTCTGGCATCCCTTTGTGGGTTAGAGGTCGGGGAAATGCTAATGGTTATTCAGCTCAAACCATCTCTATTGGCTACAACCCTCTGGGTTACAAGGGACAGAAACACAATTCAAATAGTTTTAGGCTAAAAGGGTTAAGCAGACTTGCAGCTGAGCTTTGAGAATCGCTGAAATGATAAACTCAAATGTTGCAAGAGCTTTCTCATCTCTCATCTCTGCTGCTGTCGGCATATTACCTTTCTGTTCCCAGCAAGGTATCTTCCACACAGCAGAGAATATGGCTAATACTTACATTTTCATTTCTGCCACCAAAGAGGGACTGCCTTTCTCCTTGTTCCAATTTAGAAATTCTTGAGGAAGGACTCTGGCTTGGCGTGGGCCATGTGTCTACACCCTGAACAAATCATGCAAGATCATGGAGACAAAGTACTCTGATTGGTAACTCTTATTAATATTAATATTAATATTATCAAGTTTAAGTAAGAGGAGCAGCAATTTACACTCAAAAGGGAGTGCTATAACTAGATAAAAGATGGGTGCTAAGAAGGCCGTGAAATATTTGGGATATACTTATACTAAAAATTTATTTATTGTTCATCGAAAATTCAGCTTCATCTGAATTTCCTTTATCTTATTTGGCAATACTATCTATAATTAAGTATTAAATAGTATGCCCAAACTATAAGGACCAAACCAGTTGCTCAGTGAAGCAGGTTTTTTTTTTCCAACACCAGATTTCTCCTAATGAAATTCCTAATAAAGGGGGTTAATAATGCTTATTAATTCTTGTTAGCTAAGCTCCCCCTGGACTCCCCAGATCTCGGTTTTGCCCTCTGTACAATGAAGGAGCTTGATTCAATGATCTACAAGGTTCCTCGGTGCACCTTATTCCAGTCTGTGATTTTCCAAGTCTGGGGACTGTGCTTGTTGACTAAAATGGCCCTATTGCAGCCAAGGCTGCTGAGTGGAGCACTTTGATTTTGCTGAATTTTTACTTCACTCAAGAAGTTGACGCCATGAAGCCATGTTTTGATTCCCCAAAACCTTTCGTTTCAATTCTGGCTGGTGGCTCTGTCAACCCCCTCTGAGGGGACTGGAGAACCAACTTCTCTGTCTCTGTCACATGTGCGTCTTACCATGGGACCCCCCTAGGTCCAGCAGGAGCAGCAGGGGCTGTCGCTTTCCTGAGGGAAGTTGAGTGTGAGCTCACTTCTCTGAGGGCTGGAATATGAGCACTTCTCAGGAAGCAGAAGAAGCCTGAGGGAAACAGCAGCTTTTCCCCTGTGGCAAAGCCCGAGAGTCACTGAGCAGTCACTAAATCCAAATTCTACAGCCTCTCCACCATAGAATGCTGTCTTATGAGAAAGCTAACACCCAGAGACTTGGAGACGTTGGCTCAGTTTTCAACAGTGAGACCCAAGAATTTTAAAAACTGCGATTAGTATTCGTTGCTCTAGTGAAGGCCTCCGAGTTTAGATTAATTACTTTACCCACAATCTTACTGGGATTTTTTTTTTTTTAAGCCTGAATGATTGCGAAAAGAGAGTCTAGAAAATCCCCTCTCCTGTCTGGAATCAAGTTTTCTGATGTTGTTGACCAAACTGGTGATTTCAGTCAGGCTTGCAAGCTCAGATCGCTAGACTATTTTTCCGTCCTCCTAACTTGGCTTCTGTCTGCCCTGAGATGGCCAAACACAGCTGTCACACAATTGTTTACATTTTCACACCGACGATTCCACACTCTCCCACACTCGAGAACTTTGAGCCCTTCCCTATCTCCTTCACTATCTAGCTCAAGAGTCAGCTTCTGGAAAGTCTTTCCTGATTCCTTGCATCAGAGCAGGCATTGCCAGTCAGTTCAGAGTGCTTAGATGATTCTTGGTTTATACATCGTTCCTCCAGTAAATCATAGCTCCTTATACAAAGGTGTGTGTGTTTGTTTGTCTTCTGTGTACCCCCAGCATTGAATGGAGCACTTAGCATGAAGTTGGAGCTCAGTAATTATTTACTGAACGGAGGAAAGAGGGACACAGGAAAAGGACGAATGGAGGAAGGGAAGAAGAATGTTCTTTGTTCTTTCCAGAAGGGAGGAGCCCACTGACGTTTTTAAAAAAATTGTTATTCTCTTGATAACTTCTTTTAACAGTTCCGTTTCATTTGTAGGCTTTCTACATAATCAACTTCAATAAGTTCTAATTGTTCTTTCATACTGAAGCATTAGGATTATGACTTCTAATTGTCTGGACTGTGCCATGATGTCTGAATCAGGGCTGGAGACACTTGGGGAAGAAATGTATTATTGCCTGAATCAGCTTCTTCTTTGGTTTGTTTCTTCTCTCTTTGTTGTTTTGTTTGTTTTCACTGTTGTTGTTCTTGTTGTTATTGTCTCTTCTCTCTTCCTGCTTTTAGGCATGGGCTCAGTTAGTCACACATAATAGAAAGATAAATGCAATTAAAGCAATTTGGCAGTGCTGCTCGCTCACACGTCCAGTCAAGTCACCAAGTCCTGCCAATTTTCCTTCCTAAAAACTTTTCAGCTTTGTTTCATCTTCTCCAACCACCCTGCCACTGCACTGGACCAAGCTCTCAGCCCCTCCCATCTGAACTATTGCCACAGCTTTTTTGGAGTCAGTCATTCTCTATGCTTTTCCACCCATCCTCTACCTAGCCACCAGAATGGGCTTTCTAAAACTCAGTCCAAAATTTGTTAATTGCCTTCACTACTTACCATTACCTATAAGATAAATTTTCAAACTTTAACCAGAAAAGGAAACCTCAGTATATCATATAAGACTTCCCATCATTTGTTCTCAGCTCTGGCCGTTCTTGCCATATTCAAACCCAAACAAATTGCCATCTGTATTAGTTTACTAGGGCCTCTGTAACAAAGCATCACACATTTGATGGCTTAAATAACAAGTTGTTGTTTTTTTAATTGGGAAACAGTGTGTTTTTTCCAGGACCCATCAGCTCCAAGTCAAGAAGTTGTTTTCAATCTAGCTAGGGAGGGCGCAGCTCAGTGGCCCATGCCAGGATTGAACCAGCAACCTTGATGTTATGAGCCTGCATTCTAACCAACTGAGCTAACTGGTTGCCCCAAGAGAAATTTTTACTGTGTCACAAATTCAGGAGGCTAGAAATCCAAGATCCAGGGGTTAGGAGCCATAGAGAAGAACCTGTTCCTGGCCTCTATGGTTGGCTTTTAGATGGTTGTCTTCTTCCTATGTCTTCCCATTGTTATCATCTTTACATGTCTGGGTCCAAATTTCCTCTTCATAGAAGGACACCAGTCAATATGGATTAAGGTCCACCCTAATGACCTTAATTTAACTTGATTACCTCTATGAAGACCCTGTTTCCAAATAAGGTTTCATTCTGAAGTACTGGGGATTAAGACCTCAATATATGAATTTGGGGAACACCATTCAACCCATAACGTCACCCTTCCAGTCCCTTTCATATTTCCATGTTTTTATAGATGTTGGTCCATTTGCTTAGAATTCTTTACCACCAACTGTCTAATTTATATAAGTAAACTTGATAATCTGAAGATTGCATTTCTTCTCCTTCCTATTTACTATTTTCTTGCATCCCTCATAGTCCTTCTTTCAATGAATGGATGATATTTATTTGTTTCCATGTCTGTCTCCCCACATGTCTGTTCCCTCCTCTCTTGAGGGCAAAGATGGTCTAATCTGCCATTTTGTTCCCAGTGCCTAACACAGTTCCTGGCACATAATACAATAATTAAGTGCCTGAGGAAAACTGAATTAGAAAAGATGAGTCAGAGGAAATTACACATAAGCTGAGTCCTGAGGGAAGTCTAAAAATTATCCAAATGAAGCAAATGAGGAAGAACTTTCCAGGCCTGTCCAGAGAAGCGAGGCAACATAGTATATTTGTGGAACTATTAATATATAAAGTAATGAGTTAGAAATTACAAGAAGTATGGCTAGAAATGTAAGTTGAGGCAGTTCATGAAGGGTCTTATGAGTTAAGGAGCTCTGTCAGTATCTTTTACTTGTTCATTCATATACACACACATGTATGTTATATACTGACTTATTAGTACATCTTATTAAATCATTGAAAAGTTTTAAGCAAGAAAGTGACATATCGCATTTATTTATTAGAATATTAATTTTGACAGCAAAGTAAAGATAGATTGAAGAGAGTCAAGACTAGAAACAGGGAGGCCATTGAAGAAACTGCTGCCGTGGCCCAGGCCAAGGATGATAAGGGAATGAACCAGGATAGACATCACAAAGACTGAGAGGAGGGGGTGAGTCACAGTAATACTTAGAAGGTAAAAGTGGATACATTTGATGATCATTTAAACAGGGACGTAAGAGGGAGGAAGGACAGAAGGATAAATCCCTGGTGTGGCTGGGTGACCAAGTGGATATTTGAACGGTTTGTAGAAACTTCAAAGACAGAGGAGAAGCATGTTGTTATGCTGTTAGGGGTCAGGTGGGGTAGGGGATAAGATATGGAGGAGGACAAAAGGTTTCATTGAATTACAGGTGTTCAAAAGATACCCAGTTGGAGATAGCAGGCAGATAGCCATCTCTACCAGTCCAGGACTTGAGAGAGATCTTAGCTGGAGATGTGGATACTGGAGTTATCTGTATAGAGAATATAACTGAGGTCATGGAAACAGATCCCATAATGCAGGGAAAATGTACAGAGTAAGGAGATGTAGGGACTAGGAATGGAACCCTGAGCCTGGTAGCAGCAATTCAGCAGCTTTGTCTCTGTTCTATTTCTTGGTAACCATCTATTTGGAAGACCAAAGATTTTCCAGGTTTATATTGAATAATTCCATCCAGGTACACTTTAGTTTATGGAAACAAGTACAGTCAAATCCATGGCTATGAAGAGTGATAGCAAAAAAAAAATAGCCTTTGGTGATCCCATTTTATTCTCTTCACTTATTCTGCCAATTTTATTCTGTTTATTATTTGCCATTCCAATATATTAAAAATATAGCCAGTATTCATAAACCAAATATGCCCTAAGAGCTCATGCAAAATTATAATTGCAAAAATTAAGTTAAGTAAAATTCAGCAGATGAAGTTTAAAATCTTTCCCCTCTCTCTGCCACCATGAAAGAAAAAATGGAAGTCAAATCTTTACCTGGCAGAAATCCCATCCAACCAGCATATGAATGGGAACACTGGGATCCTTCACTTTTAGAGATAAAAACCTGGGGGTCATTAATGGACATGTCACAGTTGATCCTCGTTAAAAGTCAGCCAGCTACAGATTCTATTCCATCAAGTTACATACCTGTGTTCCCTCCTGTCTCACATCTTCATCCCTCCTCCACTGTTATGTGCAGCCATCCAGCTCAGAACATGCACGAATATTGTTGACAAGCCTACTTTTCCTCAACAACACCTATGGCAGGTGAAGGCCATTAGCCTATTTCTTAACTGTTTTTATTTCTGTTCTTATATACCCTCTTCAAATTTTCAGGTTTTGATATATAAAATGGAAACTGTACTGATTTTTCTATCCAATACTCTTGCATTACAAGCTAAGTTTGGCTTCAACTGTTATTCCTCTAGTAAGGTAGATCATTGGTATGGTTGCCCTGCCAGGTTAAGCCTTTCTACTTCCAGTCCCTTTGATATCACAGTACCTTTGACTCGAAAAACCCCACTTCACATTCTACTGAGAAAAGAACCCAAAAGAAAGAATAATTTGTGTGCCAGTGACATTCATTGAAATATCATCTATCATAAAAAGATATCTCACAATAGGAGATGAATTAAGTAAATATACATTCAACACAATTTTATGCAGCTCTCACAATGGCATTTTTATGAAAAAAGAACTAGGGTGGAAGTAGAAGAAATACCAAATGATATTTCTGTAATAATCATAGCTGTATAAAAATTGTATATTCATATGGATAAGAACTTTAAAGNGGGCCCTGCTGCTCAGAGCTGGCATCCCAAGCCAGCTCTTAACCAATGCACCACTTGGCCGGCCCCTAGCTCTGACTTTTTAAAATAGTATTAAACTTTCAGAAATGTTGCAAGAAAAATGCAAAGAGCTTTCGTATCTTCTTCACCCAGATTTGGCTGTATTTGTGCTCCCCCGTCTACTCCCTACACACACTAATTATTTTTCTTTGTTTGGTCTCTTGAGAACAATATGTATATCCCCCAAACAGACACAAACCCTTTCCAACATAAACCCAGTGTACCCATCCAATTCAGGTAATCAACATCAATACAGCACCACCAGGCCGCATTCGATCATTGCCCTCTTGACAATTCTCTTTTTTACTTTATGGTCTAGGATCCAATTCATTATCATTCATTGCAGTTCATTCTCATGTCTCTTGAGTTCCTCCATCCTTTCCAGTCTATCTTGAACTTGACAGTTGTGGATGACAAACCTTTTATTCCATAGGATGTCCCTCAACTTTGGTCCATCCAGTGTCTCCCCACGACCAGACCCAGGGTACATATTATTGGCAGAAATATCATAGATTGGAGGCTCCATTCCTCATAGTGCATTTCATGGGGGAGCACCTAGCATCACTCTGACACCTAGTGATGCCAAACCTTGATCACCTGGTCAAATTGCTCTCTGCCAAGTTTCTCTACTCTAGAGTCACCATTTTTATCTTTGTGACTGATAAAATAGTTTATAGCAAGATACCCCAAACTAACCAATATCCTGTACTTCAACAAACCTCCACTCAACTACTTTAACATCCATTAATCATTCCTGCCTGAAACAGCCACCACCATAATGGTTGTCAAATGATGGCTTTCTTTTGCCCTTTCTCTCTTTTTTCATTATAGACCCCAAAACTCCTATTTCATACAACAGGTGATAATCTGTGACAATCATTCATATTACTGCTTAAATTGTCCTACATTTGGTCAGCAGGAGCTCCTGACTTTGATTTCCTTTTGACTTGTCCCCATATCCTTCGAGCACTTTGCTACTTTCCATTGCCAAATATTTTGGGGGCTCATGTTACACTTTTCCTGCTCCAGGCCTGGCATCAACGCTTTTTCTAATGGAACTTGGTTCTTTTTAGTGGAAAATTCTATTTGGAAAGCAAGACATGAGAGCCTGGTGTGCTCATTTTTACCGGAANATGATGATTTTATACCCTGGATGATAATCAATATGTAGAAGCTGTCTTTATTGATTTGGATAAAACCACCAATTATGTCTATTTTGAGCAGAGCTCAATGAGATTAGATGTGATTACGGCAATGGGGTGTGAGCCCGTTGGCAACCAGAGGTGCTGTGAGGCTATTTAATTGTTACAGATGAAATGCAAATTGGTTCCCATAACCAGTGCCCATTTGGTGGGCAGGACCTCCAGGCTGGACCACTATGTTTCAGACAACAAACACTTAGAACCGCATGAGCCCTGTCTCAGAGACAGCAAAGATAGAATGGCTCAGAGAGAAGCAATGGCCCACGTGACCCTGTTTACTCCATTCTCTACCATGTCATTTACCCAGAAATCAGAGGCAGTAACATTTCCAAGAATATCATAAGGCAGATCAGTACGAACGTCAGGAGGCAGTAAGAGGAAACACAGCAGGCTTTAGCTCAGGCAGATGTCTTTGGCGTGGAAGGCCTTTCCCACGATCCCCACCCATCCTGATAGTCCCAGGTTCAGTCGCCTCCTCAGAAGAGTCTTCTTCATGTTGTCTGGAAGACACCATTATATTCCAGTAATTTGGAGCATGGGCTTTGGAGCTAGGATTTTACTTTTTAGCTAAGTAACTTTATGCAAATTTCCAAATCTTTCTGTGCCCAATTTATAATAGAGGGCCAATAACAGAAATACTTAAAACTGTACTTGGCCCTCTCTCCCTAGCCTTCTGTTTGCACAGAAAAAGTAATGGAGTCAGAGACCTATGTGCATGCCTCTGCTCTCTACACTTACTGGCTATAGAGCCCAGGCCTACATTTTTTCACCTGCAGCAATTCCGTGATTTAGTATGCGCGATGACCTTGGCCCACAGAAGGTACTCTAGCTGATTATTCTTTTATTCACCTCAGTCAATTTCTGAGTAGATCATCTGGGCCTCAGCCATCTGGGAACACACTTGTCCTCCAGCCATTGAGGGTTTCATAGCACAAAAATGTTGCAATAATGATAAAGAAAGAGCCATATTCCACTCATTGATTCATTCATCCATTTTATTAAGTCAAGTAGTATTTGCTGAGCATTTACTAAATGAGGCCCTTTTTCGTGTGTGGAGTACAGCACTGAGCGAAACAAATGAGGTCTTTGAAACAGTGGAACCTGCCTTCCAAGGAGGGGGGAGAGATAGTAAACATACGTAAACCAATAAACAGAACAAGATAATTGAAGTGCTGTGGGAATAAAGAGCAGGATTATGTGGCTGAGAGTGATTAGCGCATGGGCATTGGGGAAAGGCTGCTCATCTGATTAGACAGCACCTTCCTAAAGAGATGACATTGAAATTAAAACCAGAAGGCCTACAACTCTCCAGGAGTTCTGGGCGGAGCTACAACAAGGCCATGAGGTGGGAAGAGGCTGGTATGTTTAAGGAACCCCAAAGCCAATCTGGGGAGTCTGTGATAAGCAAGGGCAAAGAGTCCTGGAGCAAAAATCCCCAGTGCCCCAGCCCCCTCTGAAGTCATTAACTCCTATGCTGGGGTTCCTGCAATGACTCAGGAACAGTCATGACTCAACTTCTGTCTCTCTGATGGTGACTCTCCCCAGAGTCATGCTGAATGCGGGGCCCAATCTTTTTCCTGCAGCTCCTGCTATATCATACAATCTCACCTGAGTCAGTAGAGTTCTAGCTATTGCCCTGGCTAAAAGAGCAAGAACAGTGATGCCTCTCTGGATGGCAGAAATTTCCCCCTTTCTTGTTTTGCTCTCAACTCTCAGCCTAGAGAGTATTCTTGGTGATCAGTTCCTGGCCAACCCTGATGGGGAAGAGCCTATTTATGTGATTATGTCTTCAGGTTCATTCAGGCTACCTCAGGAGTAGCATCTAGAACCCTGTAACCAAGTTTGGAGTCCAGGCCATTTAAAAAGAGTAGAATCATGCTCCATTCTGTACCATCCCTCCCTTTTCTAGTATAATATGAGGGTAGGAACACAGGCTTTGAAGTCAGATGGACTTAAGCAAGGGACGTAATCTCCCTCTGCCTCATCTTCCTTACCTGTAAAATGGGAAGAATAATGATAACTACATCATAGATTTAAAGCATCAGCACAGGGCCTAGTGTAGAAAAAGACACAATCATTTTTTTGTCATTGTTGTTACTTCTGGACCAAGATGTACACCTTGATGTTCTTCTTTTAATGACATTTCCTTCCCCACTTCCTATGATGCTAAGATGTGATTTTTATTCCCCATGGTTTGGACAAGACTCAGCCTGGGAATTGGCCATCAGCTCAATTTTTCACTTACTGATTCCTCCAATGAGGATACCCACATTCTCTGTAAGTAGAAATCTGAGCACCTGCCCACCAGTGTCTGAATTTAAAGGCGATAAATTCTTTCTCTGAGCCCCTTACTACTGCAGAAAACTTAGAGCTCAAACAATACTAGCCACTCTGACTTGTGCAGACACCTGGATCTGCATTAAATTCATGGTGTCAGAAAACAAGCATGGAAAACCCACTGAAGCCTCCTTACTTTTTCCTCTTGCTTTTCATGCGCCTTTGAGTAGCCAAAGAACATTCTTGTTATGTCAAAAAAAAAAAAAGTACTAGTATAGTTTGCTTTTGGAGAGAGCTGATTATAAAAGCTGCAAGCTTTTGGGGGACTGAAAGACAGAACAATTGGAACTCCAAGTGTGACTTCTGGCCCCATCATTTAAGGCTGAATTCTCCACTCTGAGACAGAGTGATGGTCTCCATTGCATAATTTAGACTCCTGTCATGCACTTAAGTCCTATTCATGTGAAGAGTAGCTTAGCTTGCAGCAAAGGTGAAATATGCAATAGGCTCTGTGTTGTTGTTGGAACAGGGTTGATGAGAGAGAATTTTCCTGCTAATCTTCTTTCCATTCTGACACCAGCCTGACATTTGGGGGGTGGGAGGATGATAGAGATCAGGACTACATGGGGTGAACAGAGATATGTAGCAAAGGAACATATACAGGCAAGTAAGTCTCATTTCTCAGATACAAGACTGAAAAATGGATCGCGTTTTACACTAAAATTTTGCACTGCTTCTTAGCATCTTGCCAAGAGCTATTCAAAAGATAGTGAACATATTAGGATTAAGGGTCTCCAAGATTGAGAAGAATGGGCCCAGCCATGGAGTAGGTCAGCCCTTCTGAGAAAGTTGTTTTCACATGTTTGTCTCCATGTCACTGCTGAGGGGGGAAATAAACATAAAAAAACAACAACAAAAAAACTAGTTTTGGTTTTTGACCATCAGATTATACAATCACCAAGATTCAACATGCTACAATTTATCTCAGCTACAAAGATAGCAAAATACAGCATCTTAAATATCTACAGATCTTGAATTGCATGATGTCTGTAGCCTACCAAACCGTTTTCCCATCTTCAGCCTGACACAACCAGATCACTTAGTACTCACTAGGTGATATATGTGGCTACTGAGAAAGAAAAAAGACCCATTCTGTGCCTGATTATCTTTTCCCTCATCCTTTCTTTATTCAACCAGTTGTTTCAAACTTCATTGCAACAAATGAATTTACATGGTTTCAGCCACCACTGATGCTAATGGCAGCCTGGCTTCCCTTTCTGATCTCCAAATGTATATTGTTATCTACTTGATTGTCTTACAGACACTTCAAGTCTGACTGAACTCATCCCCTTCCCTCTCCCTCTTCCTAAATTTCAAACTGATGGAATACTATCAGCACATTTTGCCCAAGCCATAAAACTGGGGTAATTATTAATTCTTCCAGCTCTCTCACTAACCTTATTC
>NW_017731374.1:800253-802146 GCF_001890085.2 Hipposideros armiger
TCCAGATGTGCATTGTGGGACAACATGAAGGACTCTGGGAAAAAGTACAAGAAATGTAGGTGGCAGCTAGGAAAGGTAGAGGGAACCTAAAATTAAGTAATGCCCCCCCCCCGTGCTAGATAGGAGGTAAGGAATTTTATATTCTTTCCATCCTCACAACCTGTACAGTAGGTATTGATAGCTTCATTTGATTTGTGATAAAACGGTCTCCAAGAAGACCAAAAAATTGCCCAAAGTAGTACAGCTAAGAAATGACAAGACAGGAACTCTTTCCATCTTACCCCTCTGCTTCTATAATGATGGGTGAAATTCGGTGTGGGGTCATGGAAGAAGGAAGTGAGGGGGCACTTGTGCTCTTCATCAATTAATGAGAAGGCAAACATTTGGAGAATAATTTTCATTCCGCTTCCATCATCATTAGGATTTTTGGGGGAAATGAAGGTTGTTCTGTTTTGCTCTGTTTGGTTTTTTTTGGAATGAAAACCAAAGGCATCACATATTTTATCAGAATAACAAAGCTATTCCTTGTGATAAGAAAAATCACTACACCGAACCGTTGCTATAACAAAATGCATTAAAGTAGCAAATTATTTTTTTATTTTGCCTGAGTAAATAAACTATTAAACTTTTTCTGGTTTCTCTAGCTAGGGTTCTGTCAATGCCATCATCTTGCCTTGGTTTGATGAGCCTTATCTTAAATATCATCTAGCATTTATAGCAAAATAATCTAAATAAAAAATCTGAGGTCAATATTGTGCTGAAAGCAAACACCTGGCCTGAGTGACCATGACCTCGGGGATGCTCAGTGATTCTCTTGATGTCCACATTTCTTAGCATAAGAAAATGGTTTCGTGGATTTTTATGTGAATTTTGAAATAACAATAGTAGAGAGGCAGATCTCAAAGGCCCAATGTTGTTTTGGATCCATAGTTTTTCCTTGGATCTATGCATCAGGTTCAGGGGATACAAAAATAAATAAGACCGGCATGTGAACCTGCCTTCTGCCTTCACAGAGCTTACAGTCCAGTAGGGGAGACCAAGAAGCGAGGGAAACACAGTTGGACCGATTCCCATAGCAGTCTGGAAGGCCTTTGAGATCAACCAGGAGAGTCACAGAGTCCCTTAATCCCTGCTGAATAGACTTGGTATTCGGGAGTTAGGATCATGAGTTGTGAATGTAAGTCCAGTTTTTCCACTAATCCTTGTGCGTGCATTTGTAGTTCACCATGCTCATCCACCCTTCTCTTTCCTAACCTTTATAAGTAAAGCTAAGATCAACATTAGCTGCTTCTCAGCATCCCTGGGACAATGACAGAAGAAAATAGAAGGAAAAGTGTTTTGAAATGTAAAATATGTTATGCAAATGCATGGTGCTAGTGTCACTGTTTCTCTGGTCTCCAGAGATCACATTATAAGCAGTACTGATAGCCTCCTACCTGGCAGACAACAGAAATGATCCCTCAGAACGATTTGTGGATAATGGAAGACGGGGGTAGAACGAACGTGAGCATAGGCCTTGTAACCACAGAGACCTGAATTCAAATCCTGTCTTCACCATTTGCTACCTGTACACCTATGGACACGACAGAACCTTACTTTAGGCCTGTTTTCTCACCTTTAAATTATATCTACTAATATCTATTTCCTCAGGCTGTCGTGAGAATAAAATTAAAGAGTTATTACCTAGTAATCATTCAATAAATGGCAATCAAGATTATTTTAATTATGGCTGCCCTTACGTCCCCAAGATAATAGGAGCAGTGTTATGGAATCAGGGAATTATGGAACTAGAGTGAGCTCAGAAAGGTTTTTCTCTCCCCGAGAGTACGGTCTTGCACATCTTCTTCCAGCATGTCTCACTCCAAAAGCTGTGATCTTGTTTATGCAGTACCA
>NW_017731374.1:807491-819308 GCF_001890085.2 Hipposideros armiger
TTAAAAAAAAAATGCCTGCGGTAATTGCAACTTGGGAACAGAGCAGTTTTCTGGAAGGCTGTGTAATGCTAGAATGCATGCTCACCATCACCCCGACACCAGCTGTCAAAAAGCTTGATCAGATACATAGGAACAAATGAAGTTGAAATCATCTCTCACCTATGTTGCCCTCAATGAAAAATGTGATGTAAAGGACATTCAAGATGCTACCAAGATGATCACCTACAGAAACTTGTCAGGGTCTATGTGGGGATTACTTACAGTGGCCTAATTCTTTCATCTTTGTTATGGGCAGAGATCATCTTCTAAGAGATAGAAAAATGAAACTGATATGATGTTTATATGCCCGTCTTCCTGCTTGGCCATGTGACTTTCAAGAAAATAAGAAGTTGCATTCTGTGATGTATGTATTGACTTTAAACTTAGAACAGAAAAATGCTTTCCAACAAATAGATACGGACCAAATTATTTCATAAGTTTTTCATTTTCTTTTAAAATTTTGATTGAAAGTTATGTCATTTCAAGGTATAGTCTCTTTTCAGATGTCATGTCATGATGCTGCATAGTCTTTGGAGGAAACTATTTCAGGAATGAGCATCTGCCTACATAAAGCAATGCTGAAAATACCCCCAGAAACATCAACCCATTGGAGGGAAAGAGTAATCATCCGAAGTAGTATTGAAGAGGCATTTCAGAATAGTAAACAGGTAAATAGTGAAGGTTGTGAGATTCAGTGTCCTAATTCAATCATACTTAGTGTAGCATGGCAGTGAAGAACACAGAGAGCCAACATGAAGCCCAGTTTTGTTACTTGTAGCGATAAATAATATATTTTAGCTGTATAACCTTGAAAAAGTTATTTAAACTTTCTATGCCTCAGTTTCACCTTTGAAAAATGGAGTAAGAGTAATATCTACCGCATAGGATTATGAAGACTCAGGATATGCAAAGTGCATGGAACAGTGTGCTTGGAACAAAGCACACTTGCAATTAATGTGAGCAATAACTACTATTAGTAGCTGTGTGACCACGAAAAGTCAGTTCACTCCTGTTGGTCTCCTTTTCTCCATCTATAGAATTGAGATAATCATAATTATATCATAATATAATCATGAAAGTCAGACAAGAAAAAGGACAGAAGCTAAAGTGTAAAACATCACTTCACAACTCTAGTGTACAAAGGGGTATGCTCTTGGTCTGTGTGCTAAGGGAGAAACCCCTGGTCTGTCATCAGTCCTTTCCATCTCAGTGAGTGGCACCAGCCACCACAGTCCAGTGGCCAGTCATAAACCAGGGTGCCAGCTCTTTCACCTCGCCACCTTAACAACTCTGCTGATTGGCACTTCCTCTTGTGTCCACCTCCACCATAGATTCCTAATTCTTCTACTTCTCCATGATCACAGCTGCTATCCTAATGCATGTCACCATCATTTCTTGCCAGTAATAACCTCCTATACTCCCACTCCCTCACTTGTCTGATCCAATCCATTTCATTCTCCCCAGTACAGATGGAGAAATCGTTCACAAATGTCATTCCAATTATTTCTCTTCCCAGCTCTAAATCCAACAATGGTTGCCCATTCTCATACCCCTCGCAAGGACAAAGCCCTCAACAAGCACCCTACCAACTTCTCCAAGTTTATCCCACACCATTCTAAAGTCCCCTGTTCCCGCCCCTGTCACCCACTTATTTCTGCACCCTATCTCATAGGTCTTTCTCAGCGACTCTTTAAATGCACTTAAGCTCTTCCCTACCTCAGGACCTTTGCACTTGCTGTTTTCTCTCCCTGGCTCCCTTGTATCCTTCATATCTCAACTTAGATTTCATCTCCTTAAAGAGGCCTTCCCTGACCACTCCCAAATGCCCATTTTTATAGCATTTACTTCATAGGATTAAGTGAGAAACGCTCTAGAAAGTGCTTGGCACAAAAGAAGTACTCATTAAAATCATAAATAATTATCATCATCATCATCATCATCATCATCATCATCATCAGTCTCTACCTTAGTAGCCTCTTAAATTGTATTTTGCCTCCCTGATTGTTAGTTCCATAGATATAGACCTTGTCTATTTTGTTTTCTGGTGTATCCTCACCTCTCAGCAAACCAGCCACAGAGCAAGCTCTCAAATATTTACTGAGGAATGAATGGAAGTGAGTCTCTCTTGGCTGTCAAAGGGATACAAATTGCTGAAACTCCATAAGAACCTGGGGCAGTCTCACCTTCAGGGTAGCCCCACATCTGGCTCCAGCGCGGTGTATGCTCCAAGGGAACACTCCCTTCCTCCCGTCACCCACCCCTGCCTCTCCCCTACACATCCCTGTTTGTATTCAACGTGTCCCTGCTTATGTGAGAAAAGCAAAAGATCCCACAAAACTCTTTTCTTTATTCTCTTTCCAGAAAAATGGGCCAATTCACAGCTGCAATCTTTGGGAGAATTTCCTGTCTGGAAGTCTGGAAACTGCCAAGAGTGGAAAGCAGCAGCCAGCCAGCGAGGCCTCTGTTGTCATTGGCCCAAACAACAACAAAACACAGCCACCACCACCACAACAACAAAACATGCCACGTGTGCGCAGGCACACACAAACACGCCCACAGAACCAAACCAAATGGACACGGCATCAGGGAAGTGCTTCTGGGATGCACATTCCAGCGGCGAGGCAGATCCCTTGGCACCGTGCCAGGGCAGCCCAATTCCCAGCCCCCCCACCATCTGTCATCAGCATTCTGCCTACTGTAAGTGTGCCGACACAGTACACGGAGGCTGACAAGTAGCAAATGGAGGGGAAGAAAAAACAAAGCCACCACAGTCAGTGGGGGAAGGTGGCTACGGCTTTGACATAAACTGACAAAAAGCCGGGAAATTTAAACTGAAAGTTTGCCCTAAAGACCTTCAGCTGTGAGGGTTGGGCTGGGGAGGGGGTTGGGGGGAGGGTGTGCAGTGAGTGAGGCTGGCGGGTGGAAGAGTTGAGCAGGCCAGCTTTTTTCAGACTCTATGAACATGAGACATTATTTATAATCCATTTCGACTGTTCATGGATTGCCCAATAAGGCTCTCTCTTACAAGAGAAAAAGAAAACAAAACAAAACAAAAACTTTTTCCAATACAATTTCTGAAGGAAATATTTAATCAGGGGATCACACGGAATGAAATGCAGATGACTAAATTCTCCATCAAATAAGCGTTCAAATCCATAACTTTCAAACTATTAAATTAATTCATTATAATCTATTATAATAATTAATAATCTATCAAATTGGGATAAATTGCCCTTTCCTTGTCAGGAAGTTGTGGGGTTAGTTTTATGTTCTCACTGGAGAAACCTTTGGGGAAAAAAAACAAAGTATTTGTCATGTTTCATGGTTGGTAACAAAAATGCTTTTATGAACTTATTTGTCTACCAAAAACTGCAGCAGCAAAAGAATTCAAACCAGCTAAGGTCTCTGCTAAAATGTGTCTAAATTTTTGCTTGAGTGGGATGAATTTTGTCTACACTTGGATGGACAATTGTCTTGGATTTTCATTTCTTGTCATTAAAGGCAGGGACCCTTTTTCTTAAAATCTTAAAAATATGGACCCAGGTTACTAGGCATTTGATGGCCATTCGATATGCTTCACATTGCTCTCCTTGTGTTAGAAATAAGGAAACTGAGACTAAGAGAGTTTAAAATCACTCGAAGCTGAAAGGACAGAACTTCAAAATCTGCGGACTTGAGTCCCTAGCGTTCTTTTCTTTTAAACAATGAGATTCTGCTATGCTGCTATGATTCCACTTTGTCCAATTAGTTCTCACCACAAAGCCACAAATGCTATAAATGCTAATTCTCACTTTTTAAAAAAAAAATTTAATTAAGCCAACAAAATTGTGGTAAGTTTTAACCAGATATAACCAGAAACAAACCAGCTTTCATCCCATTGGCTCATCAGTTACATGTTATTATTTGATCACTCTTAAATAGTTGATTACTAAGAAATAAACTCTGGAAAAGAAGTCTCAACCCCTAAATAATTCTGATTGACAGCATAATAGCGTGGCTCATTATCCTTAATCGACAGAGTATACATATATTTACAAATAAAAACACACACCAGATGTATTTTCATCCACAAGGTGATGCTGTCAACTAAAATAGGGAATGTGCACCAATGTACAGCATCCATCATTTTTAACACCGATTCACTGCAAGCTCTCCCACTTCGCGATCCGTGGATTAAAGCCCGTGTGCACGCAAGTGGCTGTGATATTGCCATGTTTACAAAGACAAAGTGAGATGCTTAAAAAAACACCAGCTCTAAAGTCAGGAGAATTAGCTTTGAGTGCAAGCTTATACCCTTATGCCTCGGTGTCTTCATCTGTAAAATGGGAACAGTAATCATATCGACAGAATTGTTTTATGTATAAAAATGGATAGTGGACATGAAAATGTCTTGTAAATAGTCACATACTTATTAACATAGGGTCCTTTTTTCCATATTTCTCCATTGCCTTCAAATGTCCTTCTGTTTCTTCCAAATTGATCAGTGTTTAAAAGGAAACGGCACTTCTCCTACCTCCCACCCCCTCTTCAGAAAGTAAAAGTCAGTTTGAAGGTGGTCTTGTAATATTCTGGAGGCCAGCCCGACACTACATCAAAAGCCCATTTTGAATTTCACCTGGAGAGAGAAGTACTACATAGAAATAGCTTCATTTCCACTTCCTGTGAAATTTAACAGAATTTATCAAAAATTTTACACACATAGGAGCATAATTAGTGAAGCAAATTTCCAAACTGTGCTGCATACATGTCTGTGAGTGACCAGTGTAAGTTAATAGCTTATATCAATATCCATAATGGTTAATCATTCTTTCATTCATTAGTTCATTCAACAAGTATGTTGAGTACCTACTTTGTACAGAGCAGTTGGCCAACTCCTAGGGTAATAGCAGGAAACAAATCGACTCAATGGGGGCCAGTGGCATAGTCCTGTCAGTAGATTTTCTTACTGTGTAAAGAAATAAGTGTTCAGGAGTATTTTAGAATTTTTAGAATGCTTTTGAATTTTTAGAAGATTCCATTCTTGTAAAAGAGTAATAAAATAAGAGCTTAGGAATCTGAGTCTCTTCCTGACTTTACCAATACATTTGAGGCCTCGAACAGTCACTTTCCTGTCTGGGGCACTTTCCATACTTTCCTGACCTTAAAAGCTTTTCAACCTCCTCTCTTTGTATTCTGACTTAGTAGAGCTGCTTCACCAAGAATTATTTGACTAAGAAGCTAACTTTGGGGAAAGCATGTTTTACTCTTCCGAATTGTGTTTCATCCAATAGAGTGTCATAGCGGGGAACTGGAGGAGGATATAGTCCAATTGGAGCCTTTGGATGGGAATGATGAAGTGGGACTTAAGAAAACAGCTTTCCAAGTCCTTTACTAGGCTGAGGGCTCCACGAGGACAAGGACCAAGGATGCCTTAGTCACCAGTGCAGCGCTCCCTCTAGTTCCCAAAATGGTGCTGGCCCATGATAGACATTCACAAGTATTTGTGGAATGAACCTGTGAATGAATCAGCTTAAAATAATATCATGAAAAACACTATGAAAAATAATATCATAGCATAGAATACTTGATATAACATAAAATATTAGCTTATTATAAAGCTTCCCAACTGCTTTGGCACACCTGTTTGAAACTCCCCTGAATAAAAAACCATGATTCTACATGGCTGCAGTTGCCCACAGATGCAAAGCTGTGGTCTGTGCAGGAGTAAGGCCGATTAATCCCTGATGCTAATAAGCAATAGCTCAAAACCCTTCCATGGTATCCATTCTTGAATTAAAAGATTGGGATAGGGTTAAAAGACACTTTCTGGAAGGCTGAAGTCGAATTCTGATCCTGGTTTTTTTCCTCACTAGCCATGCGGCCTGGAGCAAGTTCTCTGCTTCTCATGACCTAAGTTTTCTCATCTGTAAACAAGAGGTTTAGATTTCTAAGGCTCCTTCCAGGAATAGGAATTTAGGAAGAAAGTGGAAAATTATACACATGTGGACTTTTTTTAAGTAGAGCTTCGCCATCCAAAATGCCTCTGTTACTTTATTAACTCCATTCCTCTTTTGAGCTTGGAAAATTGGCAAAATGAGCGCAACTGTTTCAGAAGTTAATGTTGTATTAGATTAACATAGCAACTAGACACTTGCCTAGAGAGTAATACCTTTTGCCAGAAATGGGCGGGCTCTGAAAAACATTGCCCTGAAAAGCCCTGTCCAGCACACAACTCTGCCTCCTCACACCTCTTCCTCCCCACAACTCAACCTGCCCCTCAGAACCAACCGGAACTGGGGTTAGCGGTACAAAGCAGGGGGAGCTTTTCATCATACCACTCAATGTGGAGTAACCTCCCCTAATAGTTCAACCATGACCTAGTATGTCAGTTTGGATAATTCTCTTTAACCTTAATTCTTCATCCTGAGTCTGGGGAGAATTGGAAAGAGAGGTTTGTTCATGTCATGCATTCATACCCAAGTACGTATTAAGTCCTCAGGAAGTGCCGTCTGCCCTAACTCATTCCTTGTGTACTGGTCTCCTTCTTCCTGTCTCCCAGGCCACCATGCTGTCCTCACTCACCTATTGCTTAACTCACTTCCCTCAATAACAACCCTTCTGTTGGCTGTTTCACAAGAGGAAATCTTGACTGAACGTAATTGACCTGGCCCCCAAAGTCTGAAAACATTGAAATTTCTGTTCCTGGTTAAATATGATTTATTTGGACCCAATGAGTGAGGCTTTCCACCTTCAGGGAAAGGCAAGTAGAAGCAACAGAGGCCCAGTTGATACCAAGTCACAGGCTAAGGGTCATGAGTTCATTTCTTCAGAGACTGCAGACTGACTATAGACTACCTTACAATGGCTAGGATTCATCACTTGCAACTTAACTATTATAGTCCTGTAGGGCAAGATGCTGATGTGTTAAGGTTTCTAATCAGTATCACTATTACAGGCCTGCAGGGTCCCTGGAGCCATTAGAGCCTTGATCCTGTTAGAACCCTCACCATCACCATCTTCAGGGGCTAGACCCCAAACCCTGACCTCTACTGCAGTAGTTTAGGACCCTACTACCATTCTCTATTCCCACTAGACAGCTAGATTTTTGGAGTATCGCTTGCTCTGTGTTCCCTGCTCATCTGTCAGGACCCCTGTTAAAATCTTCTTAGATCCTTGGTTCTCACTGCTCCGATTTCACCAATTCCTATTAACCATATTCAAGAGCTGCTCGAGGAAATCAGCTAAAACTGGTGAGCGTCATGCTCATGCCAAGGAGGCCTAGGCCTAAAGCAGTGTATCTGAGTGAAATGAAGTCTTATGGAAGGAAGGGCAGCTGGGACCATAGTACTCACCATCAAGTCCAAAGGGCAAAGCAAGTAGAGAAACAAAAGAATAAGCACCAAGGTTAGCAGCAGGATGGACCCCCAGCAAGACAGCATCAATGAACAACTGGGAGTAAGTGGTTGAGAGCTAAAACTGTGGACTTGGGTGAAAGATGTCCTCTTGATGGACTATGGTGCAGGCAGGGAAGCTTTCAAGAGGCCATGAGAGCTAGGCATGCCTGTGCTGTGAGCTGTCTTGCTGCACTAAACTTTCTGGCAGCATCTGTGGACGTGGCCCAGCCTCAGAGAGGGACTTGTCCAAGCTGCCCCATCTCAGTGCTGTTTATCAAGCTGCGCCAGACTAAAACTTAACTTATTTCATGCTGATAATATATTTGGTTCTGAACTTGTTTCCTTTTCTCTAAAACAAAATTTAAGATAATGGATAGAAACCTCAATTAAGTTTTGATAAGACTGTATGTGTTTATTTGTTTTTCACAAGGTGGGGAAAAATATTTTCATCTACTAATAATGCACTTTTGGGAAAGGAAGACTTGCTTTCATAGGTTTATTCAAAATGAGCACTAAGGAAACTCAGAGATCACTTCCCTCCCCCTATCCTTTTACAATGGAGGCATTAGGGAGCAGAAAAAGCTTACAACTTGTCCTAGATCCCACAGGTAGCTTGTGTTGGAATTAAGAAAGGTCATTTCTTATGATTGCCAGATAGGCAGAAAATGGCCTTAACAAATAGTCTTCTTTCTCTGGTTCACTTGGGCAAGCTGGTCATGGTCTTTGTTTCCAGAGTGTTTGTGCAGAGTGTATCCTCCAGTCCCAAACACAGCCATATTCTGCAAGATCAAAGGCGGAGTTAAAGGAAGTCGTGCCACACAGAAAACAAAGTCAGCCCAGACCTTACTTCTGTAGAGATTCATCACAACCCCTGCTGTTTCTTGGTCAACCAGAGCCCCTGGACCTCACTGACTACCAAGAGGCCACACCTGGAGGTGACAGCAGCTCCGCTACATGTGTACAGCCCCAATGACTGCAAGTGGGTGGATAATACCGGTTGGTTGAATGGCTTTGCCAGTTTCTGCCTTAACTTTCTCTATACTTTGGTTTCATCTTTCAATCTCTCGGCTGCATAGAACCATAACGCAATTTTGTAGAAACTAAGCAAAAAGGAATACATTAGTCTAGTCACTTGGAACTGCTGCCAGAGGAAGAGTGTCTTCAACTGATTGCCAGCCAAGTCCCTTCTGAGAGTGTGTAGACTCTTACAGTATTGCTCAGGGAGCGAAACAAAGAGGAAGAGAGAGAGAGAGAAGGGTCGTGCTTATTATAATTTATGGGAAACTACTTAGGTTACCAGAAAGCTGGTGTCTGGGGTTTTCCTCTTCCCCAGAGGAGCTGAAAATGGGAAGGGGGAAGGGAGGGTTATCTTACCAACTTTCTGCAGCCAAAATCATCAGGGCCAAAATTCCTTCCTAGAAATGTCAGTGACAAGGTTCAGACAATTACCACCGGTTCAACAGCTCCCAGCCCTGGGTCATTAACATCACCCCTGCCATTCAACAATAATGTCACTCCACCCACCCCCCAGGAGCAGAAAAATCTTAGAACCTCTTGCCTTAAAGCCATTCTGATGAGAGGCATCAAGGAAGGACACCCAAGTGTTAATATTTGCCTGGAGGATTAGAGTACCTTGACTGCTGTGGTTTCTAAGTAGTTTTATTGTCCTTGTTCTTCATCTTAGAGAATGATGAGGTTTCAAGTATTCCAGTTAAAATTCTGTCCTGCGATGAAGGAAAATAAATGCTACGGTGTGTTAACCAATCCTCTCCAAGGGTTATGACGTCTACTCACCTCCACTGAATACATTCTCTCATTAAACCAGTGTCTTACAGAATGTGATGCCAGGAGTCACAGCGCTCATGAATGTGGCTCCGTCCCTTCCCTCCTTGCTGTATGGGTTCCATGATATGAAAGCCTGGGGCAGGCTAATGGCTATTCCTGAATGGATTGCCTTGAGGATAGGAACCCTATCTTATTCACCTTTGACTCCCAATTCCACACCCTAGTTCATGGTACAAAAGACAATGTTGAATGAATGTCACTAAGAGGTACTAGGGAAAGGAAGGCTAACCACTTCTCTCTGCTTGCTAGCTCAAAAACTCACAAACGGGAAAGCAACATGTTGGCGAGCCCATACCGTGGCACCGAAACATACAGGCCGTCTATACCAAACTAATCAATAGAAATGAAAATGTTTGTGTGACAGAGTTGCTCTGGAGAAACGAATTAAAGGAAAAAAGATGTGACTCTGCACAAATATTGTCACGGTGAAGATGCACTAATGAGCATATCTTAACACTGAGCTACGGACCTTCAAGTGGCCTGACCAACTCACCCAGTCGTCTACCCCCGATTATGACCTTGACAGTCAGATCCATCCACGGTATCTCTGCTGAGTGCCAGTCCACAACCCTCAAGCATGTGGCCCTCATTTACCTACATGAATCTCTTCAAAAGCAAAAGCAAGTTTATCCCAATTCCCCACACACTGGCTTTTCCCCAAGAAAGCAAAAGGAACTAACGGTGATACAATTATCTTATTGCTATAAACTTGCAGACGTTTTTAAGTTCATTTATAAATTTCTGGATGTTAATTTTGGTTAATAACAAATTGTTAATGCATTCTTTTTCATTCAGTCACTCATTCATTTCCTCCCTTCTCAACTCCTTTGACACACCTGTGGTCGGACTGTGCATCTCAAGGACCCCATAAGTAAAATTTCTGCTCCTAACATTCTCCCTTTTCATCTTCCTTCCACCCAGCTTGGGAGCCTTTGCTCTGCTTTCCAGTTCTGACATGGTTTCTACCCCCTTGGAATATTTGTTAGATTACTGTCATTTTCCCTCACTCAAATTTCAGCACTTCCTAAAAATTTTGGCTCAGACTCACTTTCTGGTCCTTTAATTCTGGTTGTTTTCAATGTGATGCTTTCCTCCCCCAAAATCTCTCCCCCGCCACACACACACACACACACACACACACACACACACACACACACACACACATACACACACACACACATATACACACCATGACATCCTACATTCAGGACCCAAACCTAATCACCAGTGGAGGGCAAGGACCTAAAGGGCCTCAGGTGACCTAAACACAGCAGGGTTTGGTTACTACAGATGTCACAGGACAACTGCTATTTCATTCTACCGCCAGGTTTCATATTCAAATCTCAGGAGTGAACGGGACTTGAAAGCTCATCCATGCCTCCGCCTCTGATTACACCAAAATATTAGCCATTAAGGAAAGATTAGCATTCCATGGTGTCCTCGGAGATCTCAGAAGTGGATTCCATCGCCTCCTTAGTAATGCATTCCAGAGGCTCATCGCACTCAGAGATTTTCCTCATGCCGAACCTAAATCCTGCTGGAAGCAATTGAAACCATTCCTCTTTGGCCTTTGTGTGGAGAGAGAGGAAAGCTCTTGCCACTGCCCCTCGCAGGCAGGGTCCCTTCCCAGATTCCTTGGCCCCCACAGACACTTCATTTACTGATTAAACTGAGAGCGAAGCAAGGGCTGGGAGAGCAGGAGAAAGGGCTGGGCCAGGTCATGGAGCAACACTGGCTTTCCCCTCCTGGTCAGCTTTTCAGAAGAAGCACCGAGGGCAGGAGGCCCTGGGTTTAACCCAGCTCTGGCTTCTCCTTTTCCCGGTTAAGTCTCATTCCCCTTTCGCCGCCTCGTGACCTACTTTCCTCGTCAGCGACGTTCTCCCCCCTGGAAGAGTGTAGATAACACGCAGCCTGACACAGGGTGATGCGGCAGAGCTGCGCAGCTACTGTGACCTTGTCCTTCATCTCCTGAGTAACGTGAAAGCAGGAATAAAGACGAGCAGGCTTTCTACTGGCCAAACCTGCTTTTCTTTCTCGGCAAAAGGACACCAGGAGACAAAGTATATTCTTCCACCCAAGACAGTAAATAAAAGAAAGAATGCTGTGGGTGTAGAGGACGCTTGGAACATTTCATTTTTGTAATTGTGCATTCTGACCAAAGAGCCACCACAAAAGACCAGTCTTTGGAAATTGAGGGGGGTTTGTGGTTGTCTTTTGGGGCTTGCTGGCTAGCCAGGATTCTGTTTCCATTTTCCCCATTAATCCTCAAGTTCTAGATGAGGCCCCCAAGATCCTGGGGCATCTGACCTGAGGCTGCTGCCAACATTTTCCCATGATGAGCACTGGAATGTGAATTGGCTGAGCACAAGGTGTTTGTAGAGTTTTTTATCCTTTTTCCCACCTGGATTGCTCTCGGGACTCAGAGGTTTATGGATGCAACGGGCCACCAGGAGCAAATGGAACAGATACTCTACTCTCTTCCCTGGGAGCTTCTTTTTTATAACTTTTTATTTTTAAAGTTTTCTTGCTCACTTCACTTTTGTTTCCTTTGTTGCTTCTC
>NW_017731374.1:819365-872628 GCF_001890085.2 Hipposideros armiger
TAGAGATTGGGAAGATTTGGGGTAGTTTTCCAGATGCTTATGCACAAGTGTAATTGAGTCATTTATTTTTAGCGATGTCAAGACTTTGAGAACAGAAATAAAAGGAACATTGCACACTGACTAACGAAAATGTGAAAGAGTCCTCATTTGGGGAATGAAGATACGGTGGATGTGATTATTTTCAAATTGAAGGTTCTTCACTCCTCATTTCAAAACCAGATTTGGAACATAATTAGTTTTATTTTCAGTTTGTGGGGTCTCCAGTCTCAAGTGAAATTATTCTGTGCCCTTCTGAGGTGGATGGCCAACTGGCCACTCCTTCGTGGAGAAGCCACACATCAAGCCTGCCGTTTTCTTCCCCTTTAAGCAAGACAGCCCTACTTGGATTATTTCCTGGATGGAAAATATGAGGCTTGCATTAAAGATGTGTGGGGCATCCTGAGATCCTCACAGGAGAAGGTCACAGAAACACCATCTGTCATTTAAAACAAAACAATGAAATAGATGCAATAACCTGTGTGTCTGATGACCAGTATATTCCAAGTATATCAAGTTACTCTTTTCTATGCACCCAAATTTATTTTGGTGTAAATCAAACCTGGAATTGAAGTATCATTTGTTCTTTACAAAGCTGTCACAAAGTGTTAATGGTAATAACACAACCATTCTTTACTTTTCTTTGATTTTCCCACTCTCCTCCTCCCCCTTCCAAAATAAATAAATAAACTATATATATATATATATATATATATATATGACAACTATTAAATTGGCACAATATCAAATAGGGTATTTGCACATAAACTTCTAATAAATAAAACTAGTTAGTATCAATTGAGTGTATGTTATACTCTAGGCACTGTTCCAAGTAGTGTGCATATCAGGGAGAGAACACTATTATCCCAATCTATAGATAAGGAAAGAGATGAACAAAGATATTGAGGAATTTCTGAGTTGTGCTATGAAGCCACAGAGTCCATGTCTGGTGTCCTTGTTTGTACTCCCTGCAGTGTGTGCCTCTCACAGCAATGGAAAGGCAACTGACAAATGGAAGAAACATACAAGAGAGGTGGCAAAGGGATATTATTCTTAATACATGAAGAACTTTCATAAAACAATGAGGACCAAAGCCAGATGCCTCCAGAAAAGATGCTTTATGGGCAAAGGACAGAATGGATAATTCACTCACAGAAACCTCCAAAGGGTTAATAAACTTTTTAAAAATATCAAATCAGAGTAAAATCAAAGAAACATAAATTCAAACAATGACATATATTTCCTATTACATGAATTAAGATTATGAGAAAAAATGCTGTTCATTGTTGACATGGTGTGAGGAAACAGCCGCCCTCAAACACTACTGGTGTGGGGTGTAAATTGTTGCAGCATTTATGGAAAGCAAATTTTCAGTATTAATGCAAATCTTTAAAATAAGTTTAATAACTCTACTTCTGGATATTTACTCCAAATAAATAAAAAGGAACACAAACATCCATGTATAAAGATGTCAACCTTAGCATTATTTAAAATAATGGTACATCTTTATTATAGAATAGCAAACCATCATCAAAGAGTATGCTCTTAAGGAAAATTAATAGAAATGGAAAATGCTCCTAATATATTATTAAATAAAAAGGGACTTTATATAACAGACTGTATAATTTGATTGCAACATTATGAAAAGGGTATTTAAGCATAAAAAAAACACTGGAAGTCCAGAAAGTTAACAAGTTTATTCCTAATGATGAAACTACTCATGGTTCTTACTTTCTTCTGTATGTTCTTCTTCAGTAAAAATGTATTATTTTGTAATCCAAACAAATGTATACATTGTAATATTGGAGTAAACATAGGAAAATATAGGTGTATTTAAACATCTATAATGAATAACCTTTTGCAGATTACAGTTGAGCATTGACTTTAGCTCCAAGAGTCCTGAATCTTCAAGTGGCCTGACCAACTTAGGCAAAAAGGGAAATAAATTGCATATGTCATTTTTTTAATAGAAATAACACAGATTCATCTTTCAAAAACTTTTTTTTCTCATATTAAAGTCAAAGAGGATCTTATTGGCTATATTTATATAAGAGACATTGGGTATGATTGAGTGATGCCTTCACTTTGCTTCTGG
Organism: Hipposideros armiger; assembly: GCF_001890085.2. Taxonomy (NCBI): domain Eukaryota; kingdom Metazoa; phylum Chordata; class Mammalia; order Chiroptera; family Hipposideridae; genus Hipposideros; species Hipposideros armiger. The sequence continues at coordinate 821,497 of NW_017731374.1, forward strand.
GAAAGACACAGAAACTTTGTTCAAATGCACAGCCTTATATGGCCAACTAAAAAGGTCAGCACTGAAGAAATAAGAGTAAATAACTCAGAAAAGACTTTTTTTTCAGGGAAGTAAAGTCATATAGTGAACAAATTTTCCCCTAGAATACCTACCCTCTTTATATAGGGATTGCTCTTAGAGAACCCTGAGGAACAGTCTTAGGTTGAAGGAACAGTGTTTTCTCCCCAAAGTCATTTAGCATAGACAGGGTAATGCAATAAACAACATTGTTGGCATACAGCAACTCCAAGTTTAATAGACCAAAAATTATAAGATTTGGGGACTCAGAGAATTCTCTAGTAAAAATGTCTCTACATAATATAGAATTAGCCTCAGATTAAACTGAAGAAGTATGAATTAAAGGGGTATGTGCCAATCCTTCTCCCTGTAAAATATTTACTCTGTAAGTAAATCTTACTACCAAAAAAAAAAATAGACAATCAAAGAATGATAAAATGTTCTCACTTAAAAAGCCTGTAGCATTTCTATCATCCAGCAGTGATTAGCTAATAGGGAGTCATAAACTTCTTTGGAAATCTAATGAAAGTTATGAAGTCTCTCTACAGAAATACACAGACATGCACCAAATTTTACATAAAATTGAAGTTTAGGACTGACCTCACATTCATCCATGGCTCCCTAGGATAAGAACATTTGAGCTAGCTCAACCTTGTTTATCTGAGAGGACGTTAGAGCAAAATGCAGCATTCTGCCTAAGTAAACAGTTTCTTATTTTTCAAAATTAGTCCCTCAAGTGAGTGAAGTATCTTACCCAAGATTATAAGGCAAATTAAATGGCAGACCCAGGATAGAAATCAGGTCTTCTAACTCCCAGAAAACAGCCTTCATTCTCCTACATCCTTTGTTCGTTTAGATTTTCAAACCTCCTTGGTTTCCCACAATCCTGGTTAAAAGAGAAATCTCTATGACACATATCTACACAAACAGTATGGCAGATTGAGGTATCACCTGGAAATACAGCACTCAGAAAATACTTGGAGTAAATTTAGGCTCAAAGGGATATGGCAAGTCACCAACAGCCTGGTTTTTCAATGGACCAGAATTCATGACAGCATCATATTAATTTTAGACCATTTTTTCATTACTAAACCTGGGGCTAGCTTCTGATTATGGTCAAAACATCTGAAAGTCTTGCTCTGGTTTTGGAAGCAGCAGCAAATACAACGTTCTCCAGCAACCCCAGTAATAAGAGTGATGATATGCCTGAAAATAGGAGGGGTGGGGCATAAACATCAACAATACCAAAGCCCGACGACGTCTTTTCATGATAGTAAGTAATTGTTATTTTCTGTATTCACAAGGAGGAATCTGTGACTCATGAGCACAGGAGAACTGTAGGATGCTTCGGTGTCTGAGAATACAGACGGAAAATTTAGACCTTTCCTGTTATTTAACCAAACAACTGGACTGAATGTTCCTGTCAGTTGACTGCATGCTTATGTCTGTTTGGCCTGGAAAACCCCTCTTAAGTACCCTGTCTATTGGAGTCCTGCTCATCCTTACGTACTGCTTGATAGATCTTACTGACTGCTTCATGAATCTAGTTCCTCTAACTAGATTATAAGTTATGCAAAGGCAGAAATCATGTTTTCCCTGCTGCTTCAAACTGAGCATACTGAAGGTATTCAAAAATTGTTTGTTTGATTGACCGATTAAAATGAGAAAACAGCCCCTCCCACCTGAATCCAGTCCAGCAGCATTCTGCTCAGAACAGGGGTAAGCTTTCCTGCCTGATGAACCTCTGCTGATGCTTCAAGACCCAGCTGCAAATGCCAGCTCCTCTGCAACAGCCCCAGTAACAGAAAACTTCTGAGAACTTTCGGTCAAGCCAAATAGCATGGTTCCTCTGTGGAGTTGAGGAGCTCCCAGAAACCTGGAAGGACAGTTCCCTCTACCCTGAGGAAGATTGTTTTAAACCAGAAGTACATTTCAAATGGTTCTCAACATTATTCTGCTACCATCTTTACTTGAGAGCTAAGGAAGTCAGTAGAAATTCCCAGAGTCATAAGTTGAGAAGAATCTTAAACATCATTTTAATTAAATTGTGGACCACCTATATGATGAAATGCCACACAGCCATTCAAAATCATAAAATATATGGACTGATGTGGAATTATGTCTAAAATAAAATTTTACACTGAAAAATTAAAAAGTTCTACATAAACATTAATTTCAATTGTGTAAAAATGTGTGTATGAATACATGGTATATATGCATAGGAAATATTTGGAAGTGTCCGTGAAAAAAACCTGTCAATCATGATTCTCTCTGGAAGTGGGTTTTGGAGCCTGGAAGAAGGGGAGAACTAGAACTTGAAGATTTCACTTCAGGCATTTGGTACTGTTCTTTAGATTTTGCCGTGAGCATTACTTTGATTACTTATGTCATTTAGAGTCAGCAGTTTTTATTTTTCCAAAAAGTCATGAGTCCAAGTCTTCAGTACTGTGACCTCACCTACCTCTCATCACCCACCATGTTCATTGGGCTCCCACCACCCACAGGATGAATGCCTCCTCTCCATGTCATTCCTGTCAGTGCTCTTTTCTGTTTCAGGAATCACAACCCCTTTCCTATTTCTCTGGTGAACCCCCACTTATCCTTCAAGAGCCACCCAAAATCCCATCTCCTCTGTGACACTCCTTGGATGAAATCATTGCTTGTACTTCTTGTCCTCAGAGCATTTCATACATATCTCTGCTAGAACATGTATAAAATTGTATGTTTGAAAATTGCACTCACCTCTCCCCATAGAGGGAGCTTCTTCAGGCCAGGATATGTCTGTATTTTGTTCATCTTTGGGTCTCTATCACCTCACACAGAGCCTGGCACACAGTGAGTCCTTATTGAAGTATTTAATGAATGCAAAAACTGCAAATCTGAATCCTGAGATCCCTTATATACAACCCTGAATGCTCCAGTGTCCAAACAATTTTAGGAAATAAGCTTAGGTTGCTAGTATTCTCAATAAAATGTCTTTGCCTCCTAGGCCAAAACACAAAGCCCCCGTCTGTATCCTGTATATTAGCTCCGGATAGCAAATTGATGTTACAATCTGTTATAGGTCAACCCAAGGCAACCCCTTTGACTGAATTAAAGAAATATAATCAAAATATAATTTCTTCTATAACACATCACACAGAGGATCTTAGGCAGCCTTTCAAGAGAGGCTTCTTAAATCAACTTGAATAAAGTTAAGGCGCAGTTTCCATTAACAAGTTTTCATTTGTATCAAGTTTTCTTTCCATGTCAATATTCAGTAACTGACCTGATTTGAATGAACTCCCGGTTCCCAGTTACATGTCGCCTCTGAGAGCTTCATGACCACCAAATTCCAGTGGTGGTTAGTGGACAGAAATATGGATTCCAGGAGTCTTGCCACTGAGCCTATAAAGCAACAAAAAATTGTCTGAAATGAAAATAACTACAGCACACTATAGAATGTACTCTGTCATATTTAATTCTCATAACAGCTCCAAGAGGTAGGGGTTATTAATCTCATCTTATGAAGGAGAACACTGAGAACCAAAGAAGTTAGGTGATTTGTGTGAGGTCACACAGTTATGAAGTGGCAGAACCCCAATTAGAGCCATATCACTTGACTTCATTTCCTCGATTCTTCCTATTAAGCCATTTGGACTCCCCCTAAAAGATGGGCATACACCCGGTTTCAAACTGGAGACCTTTCATGGGCAGTAAGACACCAAAAATGGAGGATTTATTTTTATTATAGCAGCCACAGATTTTTCTTCTGTTGTTGTCTGCAACTGATCCATATGCTTATCTACTCATTAAACACTCAGTGATAACCTACTATTTACCAGACACTGTGGGGAGCACTTGGAGTGAACTCCAAGAGATAAATAATATGTGTTTCTGTGTCCCCAAGCCAAGTTCGTTGATTACCTGGTGATCTGAACTCATTGACACGTATAGCTATGAGTATGTTTATCTCAACAGAGCAACTTTTCTATAAAAAGAATAATTGCTATTGACATGGAAATATTAATAACAGACAACATTTAATTAGGACTTACTATCTTTCAGACATCGTTCTGAGAGCTTTACATATATTGACTCATTTCATACAACTCCCTAAGTTTGGTGATTTTTATTCATCCTATTTTACAAATAAGGAAACTGAGGTACAAATAAGGAAACTGAGGTACAAATGTGTTATCCAAAGTCAGATAGGTAAAAAAAAAAAATGGCTAAGCTGGCATTAAAACCCAAGCTGTCAGAATATAGAACGTAACCACTATTCTCTACAAGCTCTCAATTTAATATATTAAATTAACGTATTTAATTTAATATAGTTAGTTTACTATATTAAATTCAGGGTCACCACAATGAGTAAGGCATCATTCCCATCCTCAAGGAATTAGCAGAAGAAGCAGACAAGTAAGTAGGTAGTACAATACAGACTGTACAAGGAGCCGTAGGTGCACAGGGAAGGGCATTTGCAATAACCCATATGCTACCCTCCTGTGGACATAGCCCAGACTTCTCCTCCTCGGTCTTGGGGTTCATTCACTGCCCAGATATCCTAGTAGGAGAAAGCTGAGAAAGGAGAAGACAAGGGAAAGGATGACAGAAAGAGGAAAAGAAGAAGAAAGGGGCTGATAAAGGAATTACATGGAAACATGGTTGCCTAACCATAGGTATTTCACCTTGTGAGACATTTCTATCCTTCAGAAATGCACAAAAGGTTAGAAAACAGTATGTACATCTGGTCAAGTGTTAACAGGGATAACGTCTATGTAATGGGTTGTAAATAATTTTCACTTTTTTTCTTGATACTTTTCTACTTTTTTCAATTTGCAGCATCATGCGTGTACTCCTTTCAGACAATGAAAATTTGCTTTTTTTAAAAAAAGGAAAAAGAAGTATCAGTAGACCCAAAATACACTCTTCAATACATAAAGGTCAGGAGATACAAAGAATTAATCATGAACCCAGTTGTCCAGAGGAGGAAAAAAAATCTATTTCCAACAGTCTGAAAAAGCAAGAAGTTCTATGGTAAAGTTCCGCCCAAAGCTCACAAAACTGTTCATTTGTGCAGGTCTTTTCTTGAATATTTGTGTTTGTGGTTAGTAGGTAGAAGGACTGCCCTTCCCCTGCCCTTCCTTATTTATTCTCTGTGTTTGCAGAGCACTGACGTAATCTTATTTACATTGCGTCCCACAACTTTTTGCCTAGACGCTAAGCACTGGGACATATTACTTTGAGGCAAGAACATAATAGGTGCTCATTGTGTTTGTAGAAGGACTGGGCACCTCATGGAAAGTGCATTTGACCCAGTGGCCATGTCTAAAACACAATCGTATCATTAATACCAATAACAGGGAAATTTCAGATACACTGGAATGTTCCTACAAAGAATGAAAAGTCCCCTTACACATCGCATTGGAATGCACCTCACCACTGCGGGCACACAGGAGATACTAAACTTGAGGAAATACTTCGAAGCCATTCTCTATGTGATTCTTCTTTATCTTCAAACAGAAACTCAGATTACAAGGAGTAACTAGTCCCTCAACTAGCAGTATCAGAAAAGTTCAAGGAGAATATAACATTTATCAAATGAAAACAAAAAGAACTCCCACATCTAGAATATTTATTTTATGTCATGTCTTTACAGGGGAGTCTACACATAATATCTCAATTATTCTTCACAAAAACTCTGCAAAGTAGGTATGAGCATATCCATTTCACAAGGAGGAAGCTATTACATGGGCTACTCCTTTGCCCCATTTCATGCACCTAGTAAGAGGCAGAGTTAGGCTCTGAGTTCCAGGCTAATGAAGTCAAATGTCACAAGACAAGTGCAGCTCAGGTGAGTTCTAATCTGTGAAATATTAGAATCAAAGCACTTAAAAAGCTCAAGTTGCAGCCTGCAGAAGCAACGTCCTGTGGGGATGGCTTGGAGGGAAACATCAACTAATTTCAAGATCACAAAGATATTCAAGCCCGCCTACCTGTCTCAAAGGAAGTATGAGATGAGACAGTGAAACTACTGGTCTCCCATAGCAGTTAGACACTTCTTATGACACTGCCCTAGGGTGGGATGCCCCTGACCAAAGGTAGGGATTCCAAGGTTCACTTGCACTGTTAAGTGGAATGCCGTAAAATTGAAAAGTTGTTAAAACAGAAATAATGTGGTAATAAGAATGCAGACTCGAGCCAGAATCCTAGCTTTGCTTTTTACTAAGATATATCCCGGGACAAATCGCTTAACCTCTCTGTACCTTAGTTTCTTCATTTGTAAAATTGGGAATAATAATTTTAGCTACTTCATATAGTTGCTATGAAAATTAAGAACATACATCTATGTTAATGAGTGAATTCATGCTTAAAACCATGCCTAGCACATACCAACCATTTTCAGCCAAAGAAAGCTGCTGTTATTGGTTTTTTTTTTTCCCCCCCTTTGGTACATGTCATGCACATACTCAGAACAGGGTGATTTGTTCACAATAATTAAGAAAAAAAATCTGCTTGAATTAGTGAAAAATGGCTAATTTTTTTTAGAATCCATTATGTTACTTTCAAAAAAGATATAGGAATTTAAACTAAAGTAAACTAAATTAACTAAAAAGTGTTACTACAGGAAGTTTCATAAGGAACCTACTTTAAAAAATGTGTGTTAACAGTCTGCTTATAAATGAATATGTCCTTTGAAAAGTGTCTTCTATTAAATAGTGTAAGTATTCCATCACATCACATTATTTGCTTGGCTAACAATCACTTTCCTTACAAAAAGCAATTTCATAGATTAAAAAGAGCATTGAAAATCATCTTTAAGATAATTGATGTCAATCTTACTCTTACCAGGAAACCCAAACCACCCACACTTCGTGTCACATGGATTCCGTGAAGAAAACTTATATTCTCATTTCAGTCCGTCTTTAGAAAGTGCTTCGTCAGATTGGGCTATACTCTTTCTCCTTAAGACTTTCACTCTATGTCACTGCTTCTTGGAGTCACACTGAATGAGTGTCATTCCTCTTCTTGCTGATAGCAGTTTGAGAATCTATAGACAGCTATTGTATCCTTCTCTGAAACCTTCTCTCTGAAAGAACATCCTCGGGTCTTGAGACTATTTTTCATTGGCATGACTTTAAATACATCATACACCTTGTTCATTTCCATCTGGACATTTTCTTTTTGACCTTTTTTCTCCTCTATTGGGATTACGAGAATTGAGCTTGATATTCTAGGTATAATCTGATCAGAGCAGAGTAATAAGCAAGGTATTACCTTGCTTGTTCTGGACCCAAGATTAATCTTGATGTTTTGATAGTCATTGACTCTCTAGACTTATACCAAATTTAAAATCCTTCCCCTCTTTTTTTTTTTTTTGAGTGAAGGAGGGGGCTATATTAGTCAGGGTTCTCTGGGAGATAGATAGATAGAAAGATAGATAGATGATAGATAGATAGATAGATAGATAGATAGATAGATAGATATAGATATAGATAGATATATATAGCCACAAAAATGTATACACATTTTAAGAAAGGAAAAAACTATTAAAATTGTAAGACTCAATATATACTGATAACAAAAGATGAATATAAGTCACGTTTGACTTCTGCAATTACAAGAGGAGCTCAAAGTGGTTATCATCAGCATCCAGACACTTCTGATTATGGCGAGCTACTGCTTGAGCAACGTTGACCAAAGTGTCCAGTCGTATACATTTTTTTTGCAACCCCGGGGTGTGTGTGTGTGTGTGTGTGTGTGTGTGTGTGTGTGTGTGTGTGTATTTAAATAAATATATAAAAAGACTCTATAGTATTTAGTGAAGTCAGACACATCAGAAAAACTGAAACCTTAATGAACTATGTCTATAGCATTTTCCTTGTTAATCAGTTTTGCAACTTTATTGAAAAGGAAGCTAATCCAGCATGACCAAGTCTCCGTGGACCCATCTGGCCCCTAAGGGTAGGTGCAGAAGAAACTCTGGGGACCCTCTGGTCAGTTCTCTTGCCTACAAGTCTCTTCTTGCTTTGGGACTGATCTCAAGACTCCCTAACTTTCCTGCCTTTGCTTGGTTAAATGTTCTTGACACGCTGACCCCATTTTCTTTATTTCCTGGTTGGTTGATTCTCTGGTTGATGACATATGCTTTCCTAAATTGGATTATGGTCAAATTGGCTTTCCTCCTCGAATCTTTGGTAGCCATCTTCCACCAAGAAGGAAAGCATTTCTTCTCCTGGCTCAGAGCATTCAGTTATGCTCCCTCCCAGGAAATGAAGGCCAGCAATGACTATCCTACTGCCCCATCCTGATGGCTCCCATGCATACTTATTAATCCATCCTAACTTTTAAACCTTCTTTCTATGAATGAATCAGCAAAATCAAGCCTCTTTATCTCTTTAAACACAAATGAGAATTACAGATCAGAATTACAGTCTGATCCCAGCCCATTGAATCTATCTAGATATGCTACAGTAGAACTGACTGGGTGATGATTTAGAATAACCATGTTGACTAAATGTCAGGGCTCTGGAATGAATCCCAGTTCTCCTCTCTGAGTCCTTGGCAGGCCATTTCTTCTCTGCAAGCCTCAGTTTTATAATCTGTATAAGAAGATGGTTTGACCTGATGGCCCCCAAGGTCCACTTTAGCTCTCAAGTTCTGTGGCTCTCTGGATCTATGGTAAAGTTGCCCATTATTAACTCATAACATTTGTGTGGCACAGCCTGACTCAGCTATTAGCAGTATAATCACAACTTTGGAGGCAATGAAAGGACAGTTTTTAAATAAATCAAACCAACTTTCCTCTTTTCTCTCTCTGCTTTTCCTGTTTGTTCTTCCAGTTCCCCAAATCTGAATGTATTATGGTGAAGGAGGTGCTCCTTTCTAAGCTGAATGACAATGAGGCGTACTGGAAATGCCATGACAACGCCTGTCCTCAATTGATCCAGCTCAAATTGCAGATGCAAGAGCTTCAGATAGTCATCCCAACTTCTGGGGGCTTGTCCAAACCAAACCTCGGAGTCCTTGGACTTGGGCCCTCCTTTTAAGCAGAAATAAATTGAGATTTGCACTTTCTTTCTGTCTCAAAAGATCTTGGAAATGCGGGGGTAAAACCTACCCATAAATGCAAATAGACACCCTGTCACACACAATAAGCACTTGTATAGATGTGTATACACATCCCAATGACTACTGGAACTGCATCGTAGGATCCTGCGCTCTTCCAAAACATCAGGAAGAGGCCAGTTTTCCAGAGCATGAGGATGTCAATTTAAAAGCTAGAAGGATGAGGTCTCCAGGAGGCTGGTGAATATTTCCAATTACAGCTTTGGCTAGAGTGACACCCGCCACTGCATGGTTTTTGCCCATGATCTGATTACAAAGCATTATTTCTATTTACATGCTATGTTTGAATAGTGGAGGCAGTTTGGCAGAATTAGGGAGAAGAGATTTAATTGCCACATATCTTTTAACACTAACAGATTTAAACTTTTTTTCCTATATAAATGCCACATTTATGAGACAGTGAAGGAGTATGGGACTGAGGAAATAAAATAAAAACTGGATTAAACAAGAAAACAACAGTAAGGAGTTCTAGCCTTGATAAGACTAAAGAACATTTCCATTCTGAATTCTATTATGCTCTGAAAGCATCAGTTTACTTTCCAAAAGTTTCTATTCATTATATTCTAGGGTATTGTATAATCCAAAGTCTAAATGATATGTTGATTTTATCTCTATTTACGCATTCATTCAGGAAATATACTTATTGACAATGTATTTTGTACAGGGCATTATTTTAAGCATTATGGAAAGTATAAAGATATATAAGGCATAGCTCTGCATTTTTCTGATCTAGTTGTCTGATGGGCAGACAAAATAGATATACATATGACTATAATACATTACTCTGCATCGATTATTCAAGAATTAAAGAAGAGGAATTTAAAACTATACAATAGGCTGTAAAGGAATGGGAGAGAAACCAACATGAACATAGATGTAGAGGCAAAAAGTACAGTTATTGTTAAAGAGAAAACCATAGGCCCAAAATGGCATTACTCATGCTAAAATCCCACGATACCAAACCTAGATTTAATACCTGATCTAATAGCAGCTTCAGCTTCTCCCAGAAAGATCATCTTCATCAACCAGTCTGGCATTTTCTGGTCAAACACCAGTAAAGTAATCTGCCCGAGGGCCTTCTTCATCCCCATACCAATAGAAAGAAGAGGCAATCTGTATGATAAAAACGATTGTCATTCCTTCCCCACCCCATAAAAGATGTCCTGGTCTGAAAATAACGCTTTCTTTCCTTTTGTTAGTAGCTCCCTTGCTCCATCCTTCTTCCTACAAAAACTCTGCATTTTATACCAGCCCTTCTATTTGCTAGATGAGGTGCTGCCCAATTCATGAATTACTTAATAAAGTCATTTAGATCTTCAAATTTACTCAGTTGAATTTTGTTTTTTTAACACTATTTTAGAGGAGGACTGAATCAGTGTGGTAGAATGTTAGAGGAATAGAGAGAGAAAGCATTGGAAGGTTATGAGTAGGTTGGGGCTGGTTACAAATGACTTTAAACCTTACACTGACAAGTCTGGCCGTTGTTTACTAGAAATGGGAAGTCAGTGATGATTTGGGGCAGGGCATGATTTGAGCACAGTGTTGCTTTCAGAACACTGATGTCAAAGTTGGGTGCAGGACTGACTGGAGTCAAGAGAGCTTGAGGCTATGGTGATCAATTACAAGGCTCTTTCAGTCAACTCAATGCCAGATAATAATGACTTCTCCTAGGTAGATAGAGATTAGAAGGCAAAAATAACAACTGCAAGGACAAATGTGGAAGAATTAGACACCATATATGTGGAATAATAAAGAAAGAGATATAGAAGATTCCGGAATTTTAAACTGAGATGAGAGAAACAATATGGCCCCATTGAGGGATAACCAGTGTATGAGGGATGATGATATTAGGTCAGTTTTAAATATTCAGGGCACTTAAAAGTATTTGTCACTGAGCTTGTGAGAAATTTCCCTTTTCAAACTTAGTCTTGAATCATGAAGTAGCAAAGTCTGGTGATAGCCTCTCATTGTTTACAAATCTATTCTGAGTTCCAAGCAAGGGAAATAGGAGCACTTCATGTTTTCTTTGTCTAATCACCAATAAAACTGATTATCCAACATCCATTCACTTCTATTGCCTTATCCACATTGCTGACAATAATCAAAACAGAGCACAGAATGGGTCCATGAAACATATTCATCCTGGCTTCCACAGGCTGCAAGTGATAGCTTGTGAATAACCAACAATTGGAGAAAATGCACCCAGTCTGGATTGAGAAGTCATTAGCATCAAGCCCAGAAAAGGACTTTCTATTATCAGTGATTGTGGGAACAAATGACTCCCCAAGGAAATGGTGTGTTCTCTTAATAGCTCACACATTATCCAGGTTAGTTTGATCAAGTGAAGCAGAGCTAGCAGGGATACAAATTACTGAAATGGTGGCAAAGACAAAGCTTCTATGAAAAAGAAAATTTGAGGTGCAAAGGAGATTAAAGGTTAACTTTTTAAATAGAAATAAGGAGGGGGCTTAGAGCTTAAAATATGTTTGTGTTCTTATTCCATTACAATGCCCCATTACCTAAAGATGAGAAATTGTGGGAAGGGAGGGGACATTTAGTGAAAGCCTGTCTGTACTCTAATCTTGCCCTGTAGTAATCTTTGGAGCAGAGTTCTTAACCCGTATGTCTTCTGGGAGAGAAGGGTGTTAGAGCAAACCCCGAGAGGATGAGGGCTCCTCCTCACTCCTGGCTATCCTTCAGCAAACAGGGTTCTGTTGGGGTGAGAAGCACATTTCATTTCCTGTCTGGAATCAGCAGTAGAATAGAATCTGCACACAGAGGCAAACTGCGACTCAAGCACACAGTTCTGGTTTGGCATCAATGAAGTCAGTTGTCCCATATCTTCTGAACAGAACACATGGTGGGAAGAACATCAGAGCTCTTCACTCAGATGCGATCAGCTGGTGATGATCCCAAAATAGCCACGAGGGCCACAGAGGGTGAGTGGAACCCACATTTTCCATGGCCTTCCAACTTTCAGAGAGGTTTCAGGGTGACATACCTGAGTCAAGATTCGAGCCACTTCAAATTAGTTAATATTCATGATTATTAACACCATAATTAGAAAGTTGGTCATTCATACCACTCACACATTCAACATGGGTAAGAACACTGGTGACTAATTTTACATGAATCACAACTCACACTTGCATCCCAGTTGATGGTGAACAGCGCGATCTCACAGTCATTGCCAGTATATACTCAACAGCTAACACCTCAGTTCTCTGTTGATATCTCCACTTACAGGTGAGGAAACTGAGGCTCAGAGAGTAAGTGATTGGTCCAACATCTCACAGCTAGAAGGAGGAAGAACTTAGACTTTAACCCAAATCTTCTGAGCCTGAATCCCTTGGATTTTTTGTCACTATCCCACACAGTAATTAGAGGTCATGTGCATTAATTGGTACATACACCAAATCTAAAATACCACATAATCTCTAACTGTCTAGGGGGAAAAAATCAGTGACACTGTTTTTCTGGCATGATGTGGTCTAAATGCCCAGTTGAGCTAAAGTTTCCCGCCTTGAGTGAGTCTATTGGCAGTAACTCGTTTATTTATTCATTTCATGTAAATCCAATATTTACTCAGTATCTGCTCTGTTCTAGGTATAATGCTAATTACATGAATCACAACTCACATTTCCCATCCCAGTTGATGGTGGATGCATATTTTTTCTCTGCATAACTTAGGTATCATCATTCATCCATGTTGTAGGTGTACTGAGAATGGGGCTGTGCAATGGAAACAGGCTAATCGATAACTATTGTGAGGCCCCTGCATTAAGGCTGTGCTTGAAGGTGTGCTGTGGCTTCCAGCATGCCTAATTAGTGATTTTTCTGCCAGCAGGGAGCCCCGCAGAAAGAGGAGTAAATATTGTCTCTAGACATGGCATAAAGACCACAAGACACTGCCAGGAGATCAATAATGAGATACCATTGAGGAGCAGGGACGCTGAGCACAGGTGGGAATGTAGCCTCTTCCCTGGACTTGGAGTCAGAAGATCTGGGTTCTAGCCTTGGCTCTGACCCTTGATCGGTGAAGACACCTTGGACCCGTTACTTAATCAGTCTGAGCCTCAGTTTACTCCTCTATACAATGGGGATACTAGTGGTGCCCATGCAACTCAGAAGTTTCATGAGCTAGTCAAAATTCTTTACATTCCAGGAAGTGCTCATGGGAAACTATTCAGATAGGCTTAAATCATACTCCAACTTTTGCTCCCTTTGCATGTAGATTAAGAGTTTGGTGAGAACAGGATGTCACAGATAATGCTTTCTCTGTCCTTTAAGCAGAGGAACTGGCACGCCGGCAGAGAATAGGTTTTTGTTCAACAATAGTGTGCATCTTGTCTTCTCCTTCTTCTATTGGCTTGTCACGTCACCTCCTCTTCATTATCCCCAGAACTCACGGTTGCTTTATTAGGAGAAGCAGGGAGGGCTGCTTTGGAAGGAATCATTATTATATCCTCTTTCTCTGCTTTGCCTTCCCTCTGGGCTGGTCAGAGAGCTATCTTGGGCTAGTTGGATAAGACCACTGAGTACAGAATGTTGATGACCAATCAGGCAGCTAAATCCCATGCCTCTGGCTTAAATATGGCTACTGCAATTCCTTAAATAACTGACAGTCTTGACCCAAAGAGAGCAAAAAATTTAGCCTGGCTGAATTTGGAACCAACTATAAACTAGAAAAAGAAGGAACAGGGAGAGTCGCCACGAGTCTGTATCAATAGCCCCAGTGTGAGCAGGCTCAAAGAGTCTGGCCTAAAGCTTGAGCTGCCACAGCGGTGAAACTGGTTCTAATTTTAGAAATATTAAATAACTGATAATGACATGACCTTGTTAAAGAACCATGTTGAGAAAAAAAGGGACACTGTTAAAAATAGCATGCAATCTTTCAGCTGAAGGTTCCAGGTAAAATATGGGTTCACATCCATAATATAGGCTCCAAACGCTGAGACACCCACATTGCTGCCAAATGTGTCAAGTCCAAGGCTCTTGTGTATTCTGGAAGACATCCATTTTAAGCACCCAGGAGGGCGCCTCTTAGCATCCTTAAGGTGTGAGAAAAGATATAAGCATTGAGAAAACAAAGAGAAATCACACAGAGTCTTTGTTCTTAAGGGGCTGAAAGTCCAGTCGTCAGCCTAGTGGCGATTCCAAAACATCATAATTTTTAATATGTGAGGCTGTACTGCAGCTCACAAAACCTAGCTGGGGAAAAGCAGCCCCATGCATTGCCTGGGAACGTCTGAAATGTCGCTGCTGGCATCCTATCAAACAGGAATCTGAAATGCAAAACCTAAATAAAGCCAGCAGGCAGGCCCTGCTCTGGGAGGACAGAGAAATAGAAGACGTGGCAGGCCTGGAAGGAGGACAGAACCCCAGACAGTGTCCCGAGCCTGCCCGGCCCCGCAGATGTGCACCTCTACGGCTTGGCTACCTCAAGGATCATTAAATGCTTTTAGCAAAGCTGTCTCCTAGGAGTAACCAGCTTTCAAAGCCAAATTGAAAAAGGTCCATCTGATCATGTAATTGGAGAGAAGGTGGGATCTGTGCCATGATAACACATCAGAGGCATTTGGAGATGAAAAGGAAGTAAAAGGTGGTCTAATAATGAGCAGGGGCCTGAGAGTGGGGAGATGCGTTGCTTCTGGAGGCAACACTGGAATTCACTTACCGTCTGATGCCACCAGCCACTCCCCGTGTTCCCCTAAACACGGGAGGAACTTGCCAAGCACACCTCGGTGGGATCTCACCTGAATTCCTTCTTATTTAGAATACCTCCCACCAAACAGGTTAGAGGAATGAGTCTCAACAGAGGGCAGTTTTGGCCCTCTCCCCTTTGGCAATGTCTGGAGCCATTTCGATTGTCCCAACTGGGAAGGCATTTTCTCTGGCGTCCAATAGGTAAATGCCAGGGATGCTGCTAAACATCCCATAATGCAAAACACAACAAAGAATTATTCATCCTAAATAGCAATAGTTGAGAAGCCTGGTTGAGAATAATGGATGTTTTCTCGCCCGTCATGCTTTGCAGGCTTATTTTATTTTATTTTTATTTCATTTCATTATTTCATTTCATTTCATTATTTCATTTTTATACCTTGAAAGACAACACCCATCTAAAACAAAAGGAATTGGTTGGCCTTACCATCATTCTAGTAATGAAAAAGCCCCAGCAATTAAGAAGCCACTCCAGTGGTGTATACTCATTTCCATTAGGGGGTCTTCTAGAATGGAGAGCTTGGGCTACTATAACACTGTCAATGTCAATTGCTTTTTTTTTGCTTTTTTTTTTTAAGATTTTTATTGGGGAATTGGGGCGATGGGAACAGCGGTGGAGAATTGGGGGAAGGGGAACAGACAAGTTGCTGTTGTTTTGTTCTTCAGTCTAGTTGTGGAGGACGTTGCTTCACTGGCCCAAGTTGGCACCATCATTGCGCTCTTCCCAGGCAAGGCAGATCAGTCGCGCCGGCTTCTGGACGGACGCTCACTGCAGCTGCTGGCTGCTCACGCTGGCTGCTGGCTACACACGGTAGCCCATGGCAACCCACCTGCCATCGCCGGCGACTCATGGCAGCCCAGCTCCAGGTTGAGCTGTTGTTCAGCATCTTAGCTGTGGAGGGCAGTGTCACTGGCCCTCATATGTGGGATCCGAACTGGGGCCCCTGGTGTCCCAAGCCAGTTCTTAACCATCATGCCACTTGGCCGGCCCAATGTCAATTGCTTTTTGACGATTTGAGATTTCATCTTTTGTTCCCGTATTTGAGGGCAACAAAGGACTCACCAAATGCTTCTGGAACCTCACATCCTGAAACAATGATTTGGAAAAGCCAAAACGTGAAGATGCATGATGTCCTTTTTGCTGGGAGTGGGTAGGACCACACTACTGCCTGAAAAGGTCTTCCTAAATGGTAGACTGAATCATGTCATTCTCTTCTTAAAGGCTCCGATGGTTCCCCGCTGCACACAACACAAAATACTATGCTGTTCTCTTTGCTGTGGTTCCTACCAATCTCTCCAACCATATCATTTCCTGGATCTTCCCAACGCACATCTTTAACCCCACTTGCTCTGAATTTATTGTCTTCCCCAGAACTAACCATCTTATCACATGACCTTTCTTGTTTTTAAACATGGCAGCTTTCTTCTTCCTGCAAGGTCCTCCACTGTGTTTTTATATCTAACTCCTAGCATTCCCAAAGGCTTATCTCAAATATTTTCTCACCTGACATGCATCCTTGCTCACTACCCCAGCCTAAGCCTGGTGTACCTCTTGTGGACTCCCAGAAGCACCTGCACCAACCTCCAATATCACACCCATCGTTCTGAATTTCAAGTAATTGTGCATTGTCTTTGGGCACTTTGAACAGAGATAGGCCCCTGTTCATCTCTGCACATACAGCAACCCCTCCTTGCCCTCCCAGACCTAGTGCAGGGCTTGGGTCCCAAACAAGCTTTCAACAACAATTTGGGGAAGGAAAAAAGAGAAAAGTAGAGAGAGAGGGAGAGTGACAAAGAGTGAGAGAAGTAAAGAAAGTGAAGGAGGGAAGGAAAAGAGGGAGAGAAAAGGCAGGAAAAAAAGAGAAGGAAGGAGAGAAGACAGCAGACTGGGAGGGAGGGTAGGGAAAGAAGGAAGAAGGGGAAGATGGGAGGGGGCGAGAGAGAAGAGGAGAAAGTGAAGGGGAAGGAAAAGGAGAGAAGGAAGAACTCCTCTCTTGTCTCTTGCTCAGAAAAGATTTCTCTGATCTCTCAGACTTCAGTCAAATCCCTGCCTTAACTCTTTTTAAGAACCACATAACTCTTTCACAGAACTTATCACATTTATCATTTTAGATGTATTACCACGAGTATTTATTACTATGTTGTAAGCTCCATGAGGTCAGCATCTGTGTTTCCATGGACCATTGTACCTAGTGTGCCTATATTTGCTTAATAAATGAAAAGGTGAGTAGACTGGTGAAGCAGTGCCAGCAGCTAACTTTATTAATAAAACATCGGCCTCTCTGTTTTCTTCAGAAATGGGTCTGGGAGGTTAGATTTGGTCTTTTTACCTCCACCTAAAGTCGACCATATTAAAAAAAAAAAAGGAAAAAAAACACTTCTTCTGCTTCTGGGTAGAACTGTTCAAAAGCATTCAAGACAGTGGCATACACATTCTCACTTTAAAAATCAATCCCAGGAGCAATTTATTACAGGGAAATTTCCTGGACTCCAAGAAGCACCTTGAAGTCAGGAGATGATTAATTTGATATAACTGAAGAGCTGCAAACATCTGCTCCCCGTTGACATCTGCCTCTCATTAAGTTACAGCCCTCTGTCTCCCTCTGCATTGGGGGGCTGGCTTGTGTGCTGATCTGGTAACTCTAATTATATGGTAAGCCCGGTGCTCAAGGCACTTGTGCCAGCCACCTGGTGGGGGCTCAATAAAAACTTGCTCTAGTGCACTGTACTCCATACCCACCCGAGCACTCTGTAAGTCCTCCATCACTCCTACAGAATAGAAATAAAAAAGTGTAATGAGGTTGGCGAGCACATTTTCATCTCGATGACCTGGTGAAGGCTGTGTCTGGATAAAATCAAACCCTTGGTTGATGTAAATGAACAAATCAATTCCATGAGGGGTCTTCCAAATCTATGACTTTGGCATCAGGTTTTATAATAATAGCTCTTTAATTGGCATCTTACTCCATTATCCCTTTCCCGCCAATTCTGCTCCCAATGTAAGAGTCCTAAAACACATCTCGGATGCTGAGTCATCCTGTTCAGAGCCCTCAGAGGCTCTGCCCTGCCTCTGAGCACATATCACCTTCCTAACCTTGACTTCTAGGGCCACCACTCCTGCAATAAACCTAACCTCTGTCCTAGTGTTCTCCCAACAGCCTTGGCTTTCATCATTCGGTGTGCCTTCTTGCTTCGCCGTCCAGCTGGGTCTCTTCCACCTTCATACCTTAGCTTATGTAACTAATATGCAGCCCAGGGGCCATACAGTGCCATCCCGATACACTGCTGTGCCAAAGGAACGTCAACTCAGACCAAAGATGTAAAGTGAATTAACTCTTTAGAGCGATCTTTCATACAAACACCAAAAGGGAGAGCAGGCTGGTAACACATAGAAAAACATCCTAAAATCTGTCTCTTCCCGTTCCTTTCTCTCATTTTTTTTCCCATGTGTCAAGGCTGATCCAAAGTCTGTCTCCTCCCTGACTTTAAGCTCCTATTCCAAGGTTTCCTTTGAGCCCACATTCACGTCTTTTGTCTCCCTGCCTAAGTACTGCATATCTACAGTAGTCCCCCCTTATCTGTGGGGGATACAGTCCCCCATTGGATGCCTGAAACGGCACAGAGTACCGAACATATATTCGTATATATATAATGTGTTTTCCTATTCATACATACCTTTTACTTAAAGGGAACACTTTACAGCTTCTCTTGGGCATATCCTAATGGCCAGCATCACTACTCCTGCACTTTGGGACCATGATTAAATAAAATAAGGGTGACTTGAACACAAGTACTGTGATACTGCAATAATCCATCTGATAACCGATAAGGCTACTAAGTGACTAAGGGATGCGGGGCACATATGGCGTGGATACTCTGGACAAAAGGATGACTCCTGGCCTGGGCCAGACAGAGCAGAACGTCATGAGATTTCATCACACTACTCAGAATGGTGCACAATTTAAAATGTATGGATTGTTTATTGCCGGAATTTTTTAATTAATATTTTCAGACCGCTATTGGCCATGGGCAACTTAAACGTGGAAAGTGAAACCACAGATAAGGAGGTACTGCATGTATCATTTCAGCCTTTCTGCCTTCTTTGAATTTTCCTACCAGAGCCCCAGAATTGACCCACCAAGCAAAAATTCTTCCTCATTAGAAGACAGGGGAAGACAGAAAAAAAGAAAAGGTCTTTCATATAATTTGTCTTATTCCCGTCACATTCGCGGTGCACACTCTGCATGGAACACCCTTTGCCCATTTCTAATTGTCAATAATCCAATCAGTCATCAAAGCCCAGAAACAAAGATTCTTCCTCCTTGAAGCATTCCATGATGCCCACTTAGAGAACGTTGCACATTTTGTATTGTCTTTACCTTTTGGTTTAAATATCTTATTTCCACTTTTGAAAATTGGGACTCAGGGTCATCTGGAAAACCCCTATTTGCTCTTCAATACTCACCTAAATATTACTTCCTGGGAAATTACTCTTCTCGCTGTCTTTCCATTCTTGGTTGGCCGTCTCTTTGATGCCACAGAAACCAGTACTAACTTGACACACCACAGTGAAATTCAATAGGTATCTTTGTCCATTAGGGCACCTATAGCAAAATACCATGAACTAGGTAGCTTGTAAACAACAGATACGTATTTCTCATGGTTCTGGTGGCTGGGAAGTCCAACATCAAGGCTCTGTCAGCTTTGATGTCTGGTGGGAGCGGCCTTCCTGGTTCATGGACAGCCGACTTCCCACTGTGTCCTCACATGGTAGAAGGGATAAGAGAGCTCTCTGGGGTCTCTTTTATAAAGGCACTAATCACATTCATGAGGGCTTCACCCATGTGACCTAAGCACCTCCCAAAGGCCCCACCTCCAAGTACCAACACCTTGGAGATTAGGTTTCAACATATGAATTGGGGGGAGAGTGATGTGTACAAATATTCAGTCTGTAGCAGTGGACTTTTTACGTATCTATATTGTCTCCTGTCACGCCAAACCCATGTACACCTTGAAAACAGAGAAGTCTCTTGTTCATCTGACATCCCCAAATTTATCCAAGCACTTGGCCAAAAATGTATGTTCTCAGAGCATGTGTGTACAGTGAATGTTTGCTAGTTTGGGTGTTCCCCACAATATCTAGTTCTGTGCTTTACCCATACCAGGTGCTCAAAAAGTATATTTGGAATGGAATTCAGCATCTATGAAACTCAATTTGATTGAATTTCTTTTTTCTTGACATAATCTGCATGGTGGTCTAAAAATATTTTCAAAGTTAAAAAATGGTAGAGGGAAAACAGAGGATTAAAAATAAACTGGTTTGGCCAGTTTTTTGCCCTCCGGATACAAGGCCAAGCTTGAAGCTTTGTTGGAGGAAATCACACTCTCAGGCAAAGCTAATAGTCTGAGTGTGGGTCCTTCTTCTGCAACCTGCAAAGCTGCAAGACCTTTCATTTCTGTATTAGAATATTCTGTTATACTAGGCTCATGTGGCTCCTTTGGTTAATGGTGACAGAAAATGTGACTCCAGGGCCACATAACTGTGAATACTACCAGCCTAGAAGCTGGAACAGATTGATACGATTGGCAAACCCCACCTAGGCTGCTCTTTGCAAGAGGGGGGAGGAAATACAGTGAATAAACTTAATCACTCTTATGAACTGTTCAATTAATCTCCAGCACCCCTGGACTGCTCTCCAGGCTCCATAACTTAGACCAACCCACAGAGATGGGCTCATTGACTGTGCTTCCAATATATAATGGAAAAAATTCACACACAAAAATTCATTAATTCTTTTGAAATTCAGTTCTCCTCCTGTGCAATGGGGGCTTGGGGGAAAAAGGACATATTTTTTTGGCCAAGGTTTTGAGTCAGAAGTTCAGGGTAGAGGCAGCCTGGGGAAAGCAGATACTGTTGGTTGCCTATGCATGTTCTTAGCTCCAGCCCCAGGGATGGGTCATGAACCCATTCCCCTTGACAGTAATTGGTTTAGATGGTGGCATGGATGTAATTCAAGCCAATGAGGTGTGAGAGAAAATCTGTTGGAGGATTTGGGGAAAGCTTTCCTTTTCAAAAAGAAAAAAACACACACATAGGAAAAAGCTGGTCTCTTTTTCTCTCTGGACATTGTCATGCCTGGCTGTGATATTTACAAGTCCAGCAGCCATCTTGCAACCAAGAGAGAATTGAGCCTGAGGACAAAGACAAGGATGGCAGAGGTGAAAGATAAAAAGACCGTGCATTCTTGATACTAGCATTGTGCTGCTGAATAGCCAACATTAGAGCCCCCTTATCTCTGGATTTTTTGTCATGTAGGATAATACATTTCTTTATTGGGTAAGCCACTTAGAATTAGGTTTCTGCTGTTACTTGAGGCCAGAATAATCTTAATATATTCAATTTACTGATTTGGGTGGAACTTTGAAGACTTTTCTTTTTTATAAAAAAGCATAGCCTTTACACATCCTGCATCATAACAAACAGGTAAGACCCAGTACCTGGTTTAGTCACTTACACTTCATGTCCCTGGTCCTATGTCCCTGCTGTGGACAGTGTCACTGGCCTTCATCCTCAGCTGGGTGACCCATTGATTTAATGGTTAAGGTCTACAGTGAACTATTGAATCTATGTGTGCCCTTAATTTCAGGCCCAAATCCCATACCACCCTTTCTCTCTTCCCTTAGACTTATAGAACACTCACTTGCTAAACCAGCTCCCTGACATCTCTTGCAGGAAAGGGAAGCTAGACCATATGCAGGCAGAGGCAAACTATGTGATCTTTTCCATGTCCATCTATCCCATTCATTAAGCTCCTAAACAGTCAGCACTTGGTTAGGCATTTAGTGAATTAAAGAACCTCCAAGTGACTTCAAGCTCTGAAGAACCATCCTTCAAACAACCACCTAGGTAATCCTATGGAGTGCATCAGCTTATTTACTGAGTTTGTTCAGTATTTAGTGAGCAGTTAATGTATTCCATGCATTCTGCTAGGCATTGAGGATACAAAAATAAATGAGCCCTATATTCATTCAGCAAACATATAATGAGTGTCTTCTTTGTTCCAGCCAAGCACAAGGGGTAAAATTGTGATGGAAAAAAATAAAATAAAATAAAATAAAATAAATATATATATATGGATCTTGCCCACAGGACTACCCATGGTAGAGGCAGACATTTATCATATATTCACCCAAGCACTAAGTGAAAGGGAGGAATAGGACAAGAGAACATCCTAAGCAAAGGGAACTGCAAGTACAAAGGCACAGAGGCAGATACAATTCAGAAAAGTCAAAGGACAGTGTGACCAGAGAACAGTGAGAAATGGCGAAACTGTGTCAAAGTGTGGCTGGAAAGGCCGGAAGCAAGAGCTAGGTCACAACGTGCTCTTTATACCATATTAAGGAGTTTGAACCTTTTTCCTAAAGGTCCTGATATGACATTGGAAATTTTTAAGCAGGAGAGTAAACTGAGCAGACTTTTGCTGGAAGGGCCAAGCCTGGGATCAGGAAGACTAGTGAAGAAATAAACAGGAAATGAGGAATGACTTAACAAAAGTCATGGCAATGGGAATGGAGAAGAGAGGATGGAGAAGAGGTGCCAAGTAGGTGGGACCAGTTGAAGATAACGGCCAACATGCTATTGGAGGAGAAGGTGAAGACGAAGGACGAAGAGGCGGCAATGATTTCCAGGTTTCGGGGGACTCGGTTTGAGGAAGGGTGGAATTACAGCGCATTTAGTGAGCGATATGCTGTGTCCGAGATGGAGTATCCCAGTTAGACATCAAGATACAAAAGATCAGACAATTAAGTTCGCGGACTTTCCACCATGTGCTTACGGGAGAAATACATTTGGGTTCCATAGCAAATGGGTGGGATAAAGACATGGAAATAGAGATCACCCAGAAAAAAGATACTAAGTGTAAAGAGAGGAGTCCTAATAGGGATCCCTGAGGACAGCCTATGTCTGTGGAGTATCAGTGCAAGTTCACATGCGTGTGGGTAAATATTTGAAAGTGAACATCAAACTAAGAAGCTAAATAAAATGTTTAACCCTCCTACTTTTAAAATTACATCTTATAACCACACAATTTTAAATGTGTAAAATGATGGTTTTAAATGGCTGAAATGTGGCGAGAAAATTAGTAGGATGACTGAGTTCAGTTAGTGTTTTGAATGTCTGCATCTTCTGTTGGTGGGTCAGCCATGTGACCCAAATTGAAAAAAAAAAATGTGCACACGAGGGATTGAAAAAAAACCACATGCTCTTCATGGGTTATCACAAATGTATCCCATGAAATTTATTTGCCTGTGTTTATTTAAAAAAATAATCACTAATTATGTTGCTATAATCAAGAATCTCATATAATTCATGTTCTTCTCACAGCAGTGCCAAAGTAGAAAACTGAGGCACTTGCAATGGAAACGTGAAAAAAAATGTTCAAGTAATACTTCAGTTCAAAAATGAACCATTAATTTTACATATCATGTTCAAATATTGCAACATAAGAATATATAAAAAATATTACAAAATATTTAACTTTATTATCTCTTAGAATAGTATCTAGATCTATAGAGAAATATAAAAACTCAGTATCATGCTTCACACCCATTACATCTAAACCTGCATATGTACAAATGTAAGAGCAATACATGTTGTTTGATTACAAAATGTTTCCTTGCCTCTATATGATGCTACTGTAAATTCCACACTAATTCTTAAATATTATGAGCACTCTCAATCGGAGAGTGAAGAGAAGCAAGAAAATGGACAGTTGGCATGGTAGAAATGAGACTTCATTATATAAGAATGTATTGCATTCGTGTTATCTGAGAGGAAAGATGTGACACATTAATTAATTTGTCATTTATCTAAGCGCTTTTGCCACTCAAATCCCCCCGGTACTCTGAAGCAGTGCCCATCTTTGGCTTCCACAGCAGCATAACCCACACACCTTTATGGGGGCTTATGGACTTAGATACCTTTTGTTTAGAAGTCCTGGCAAAGATGCAGAGAAAGATTTCCCTGGGGCCTGAGCAGTGTTAGTCATGAGAGTAATTGTTTAAAGTTGTGAGACACACTATGGCCATGCTGAGCACTGGATCCCAAATGATAAGAGGTACCCTTTGTTTTTCAGGAAACTTATTGGGAGGGTATGATATGTGGGGCCTTCTAAAGGATATTGTTCTGGGCAGAGCTCCCTGTTGCTGAGTCTAAAGGGTGGTACTGTCTGAGGAGCATCAATAGCTTAAAAGTGATTGGAAGGAGAGAATCCCATGAAGGAGTTTGAGGTGAAGGGGCCAGAGAAATAAGAGGAAAATCAAAAGTGGTATTGCAGAAATCAAGAGAAGGAGGACTTCCAAGGAATTACCAACAGAGACAAGTGTTGCACAGAGGTGACAAAAGTGGGACATTGGATAAACATAATGTGGCATATCTGTACAATCAAATCTAACTCAGCAATCGAAAGGAAGCAAGTACTGATCCATGTTACGACACAGATGAACCTCAAAAAACATTATGTTCTCTAAAACCAATCATACAAGACCACAAATATTGCATGAGACAATTTATATGTATTGTTCACTATGGACAAATCCAGGGACAGAAAGTAGTTTAGTAGTTGAAATATGCTCGCAGAATTGGAGGAAATGAGAATGACTGCTAATAGGTACAAGATTTCTTTTTGAGGTGAGGAAAACGTCCTAAATTTAGATTATGGCAATGGCTGTATATTTAAGATCACACCATCCTTTGTCAGATCCACCAAACACTGTCTGCCTAACTGGAAAATCAAATCTTAGGAATTGAGGAAAATCGAATCTCCATCTTAAACAATCTTGTTTAAGACTAAATAGTCTACCATGGTGATTTGTCCTTTGCCACAACAAAAAAATACATATTTTCTTACTTGACAAAAGATGAGATAGAGGGACCCTTTCCTAATAAAGATCTTTCACACTAAGGTAAACTTGAAAACAGAGAACATTTATGCAAAAATCCATTTACTGTGTCAGTAATTTTCAGCATTTCCCCTGCTGTTATTGTAGATAATTGAGTAAAAGCTTTTCCTTCCCTACATCAAGCATCAGTTTCCAACTGATCCTCTTAGAAATTCAGTTTTGAGATTTCACTTCAAGATCATGACTGCAGAGTTTATGGGAAATGCATGTGTGTTTGGGTTAATGGAACGATTTCCTTTTCTTGAGGCAAACACTTAGAACAACTGGAAGAAAACAGGAAGAGGGGGGGAGTAAAATCTCCCACCAAATTTATCAATACAAAATCACAACTATCTTTTTTGGTCATCTTCCGGTTGACTGTAGGTCTGGATTATGGATCCACAATTCACATCTTTCCCACAGTTCACACCCAACCAATTATTTCTCACTGATGTGACTTGGAAGTATGGTCCTGCCTAATATATTTCTGTTGCTTATGTTTTTAATGGACACACACATTAGTTCTAAAGTCCGTAAGCTTGCTAATGTTCTCATGCTGGCTACCATGCTGCGTTGAATTTATACCTTCTAAAAATTTATTTCTTAAAACTACGAGTTGGGGGTATGATACCTATCAACAAGTAATATCTAATGGGAAGATTAATAACTTAGAGGGGATCTTACCAATCTCACAATAAAAATTCCAGGGAATAGGGCAATTCCTATTTACATTTTTAGCTTGCATGATACAGTCATATACAATACTTTGCTTTTTTATGAACTGGGCGAGCAATATTACTATATCTCCATTCTTTAGATAGGTAAACTAAGGTTGGTCAATCTGTTAAGTGACTAGGGTAGAACTTGCTAAATGTTTCCTGAGTACCCTATCTTTAACACTCTCTCAGGTCTAATTACTTGATGCCTGTCTTTCCCTCTAAGCTTTGTGGAAGCATGCACCTAGCACAACATCTGGCACCCAGTATGTATGTGCTCACTAACCATTAGCTGGATTGAACTGATCAAGTTCCCACAGCAAGTAAGGCAGGGACAAGATGTCAGACTCCACATCACATGTTCTTCTAAAGTCCTAATAGTGTTTTATTTACCCATTGTTACTGTCAGCTCATTTAAAAGAGAAAAAAGAAAAAAAAAGGGTGCTAAGTGAGACAGCTAGACCAGGATACATTCACTTTTACACCCAAAGCCACCTGTGTGGAGCAGCATTTTAGCATATAGCTCAATGGTCATATAGCTCAAAGGTCATGTACTGCAGTGATTAGGAGTCAGAGGGCTGTGGAGTCAGGTCTCTACCCAAAACTTTGTTCTGTTCTCTCTAGCTGTGTGTCCTCCAGTACATCACTGAATCTTCCCAAGCCTCAGTTTCCACATTTGCAAAGTGGAGATAAAAATAATAATCTTTCAGGATTATTGTGATGATTAAATGAAATCAAATCTGTTAACTATGCAGCACAATGCCCAGCACTAAGAGAATTCAATATCCATTGTTATTATCATCATTATTGTTGCTATTACTATTCTTATGTGCCCCTAACAAGAAAAGCAAAAGCCTCTTGGGTTAAACACAGAATTGTCAACAGCAGACATGGCAATTTGCTGATAACTAATAGTTGATTTGGAAATAGAAAAGCTCTTAATTTTCTACAGTAATAGTTGAGTAAATGTTATTTCTGTCACGTATTTCGTAGGACACTAAAGCCACCAGAAGCAAGGATGACATCTCCAGCTTCCTGGAGAGAACTTCATTGACTTGCCATTTGAAGAATCTGGAGAGAGACCTACAATGTTCTCCTCTAATTCTCTTTTACCATCCTTTGGTCATTTCATCTCTTCATCCCACCTCCATTACTGTGTGCAATATTTTTTCCTAGGCAACTACAGTCCTACTTGATCATTTTAAGAAAGGGAATTCTTAAGTTCTTTGCAGCTCAGAGAAGTGTGTTCTTTCATTTGCACATACATCTTTCCCTTTGCTGCTATGTGTTATTATTTCTGATTTCAGCTGCTTTTTATGAACACAAAGATTCCCAACGTGTACCCTGAAGGACTATGTTACCTTCCTCTCTGACCCTCTTCATCAGAGCCTTCTCCTTCTCCCCCTTTTTCTGTTCCTCCTTGCACCTCCCTCAGCCTCTGAGACAGCCAGCAGTTCAGAACACGGTTGGATCATATTTGCACAGACATTGACACTTCATGCTTGTCTTTGTGGATATGAGAAAGAGAGGCCACTAGGAGTCAGAGACTTGGATGTGAATTCTGATTTAATCATAGATTAGGTGACTTGAGTTTTGGGCAAGCTATTTCATGTCTCCATACCTTGGCTTACAGATTTATAAAATGGGAATAATAATAACACTCACCTCATTCATTTGTGATAAGATCACATAAATAAAAAAATGCTTTGCAAACGACAACATTCTTCAAAAATGTGTTTTGAGGACCTGGAATGATAGCAGAGGAAAAGAAAGAAGATGAAGAATTCATATGAATTTAGGGCCCACTGGATGATGGGTAATTTATAACTTTTAAAACGCTACTCTGTTTATTTCTGGGTTAATGCACTATCCCAGGCTGCTCCTCTATTTCTTTTTGTTCAAGAATTCTTCCTCATTTCTACTAGTGTAGATGTGATGGTCAGTGCTCTGCCTATATTTCTCTTCTCCCTTCACACTCTTTCTCTTGTGAAGCTCAGCCCTGCCATTATTTCAACTATCGACTGTGGACAAATGTCTCACAAATATACTTTGCAGACTAGGGAGTCATGAAACTGTTAAAATCCCTTCACCTTTACCATATAATGTAACCTAATCGTAGGAGTGACATCCATCATATTAATAGATGTGTAACATCCAACATATTATTTCCCGCCAACATTCAAAGGGAAGAGATTATATAGGCATGGACACCAGGGGGCAGGATTCTTGGGGACCACCTTAGAATTCTGCCTAACACAGAATTCTGCCTATCATCTGCCAAGCCAGAGTTTGACAGAAGAGGTACAAAAAGAACTTGACATGTGCTTTACCTTCAAAGAGTTATAGATTGGATGATGAACCTCCCTACCTTATGACGCTAGATGGATAGGATTGCATGGGGGAAAATACGGGTAAAGTGTTTATCACAGTGCCTGACACATGAAACACATGCAAATTAGTGTTCGGAAAGGTTAGTATTGTCATCAAATAATTGGAACATAGTCTGTTAAGAGATGTATGGAAGATCCAAACAAGGCATAGGTTGAGAGGAGGAATGTCCAGTTTTGGGAAGAGCATAAAGGGTTTCAAAAAATAGAAGCTCCTTAGGGCCGGCCGAGTGGTTCAGTTGGTTAAGAGCTCGCTCAAGAGTTTGAGCTCTGAGCAACAGCGGTTCAATGCCTGACCCGAGCTGAGCAGCCGCTGAGCTGCCAACAGGTGGCAGGATGGCTCAGCTTAAAAAAAAAAAAAATAGAAGCTCCTTGACTTCAGTCATCCCAGAAATCTTATCAGATTGTCTGTATTAAACCCTTTTTAAAACTATTTGAAAACTGAGACTCAGTTAAGGGACGTATACAAGGCCACCAGCTAGTAAGAGATGAAGGCAAATTTCACAGCCAACCTCCTAGTTGGAATGCCTAAGCTTCACTGTATATGTGTTCATGCCCATTTTAGCCATAGTGAGGGATGTTGGGAAGGTAGGGGGCTAGTGGAAAATATACTAACACAGATAGTATGGGTTTAGATCACCGAAACTCAGGGAAGGGTTTAAAATTAAGCAAAACAAAAAGGCAGGTGCCTTTGACAGGAGAATTACCTAATAGCTAGTCAGACTGTTATTTTAAGGAGATTGTCCTGGCCACGATGGGAAAGATGCATTCTAAGAGAACCAGGAAATGCATGATGGGGGATGAGCCAAGGAAGCTGCACTGGTACCTCAGATGGGAGGCAACTGAAATTAGAAACTAGAGCAGTGGTGAGGAGAGTCAGGAGAAATGCTGCAAATGGAAATGAGCAGTAAATAGGAATTGGAAGAAAGGCCTGGTGAAGTTGAACCCTCCTTAGAGCCCTCCAACCCTTCATGCTATAGGCTGTCTTCCATCTTCTGTCCCCTAGTTCATATGTCATATGCCAGCCAAGTTAGACCATGCAAGCTGTTTACAGCACACCCCAAACTTACCATGCTGATGTGTTCATTTTGCTCTTTTCTTCCTTGGGAATAGTCTTCCTCAATTCCCCTTCTGATGAAATTCTAACCTTTCAATACTGATTTGAAGTGTCTGCAATTTCAAAGAACCATCTATGATCTTTTCCCCTTCCCAAATTGATGTGATCTCTTGCTCCTCTGAACACTTAAAAATCTGCACCATGCTGCACAGCACTTCGATATGTGCCTTATAGTGATCTCAAATTGATTTCAACTCAATACAAAGACCTTTCCAACAATTAGAGTGTTCTGACTGCCTCTGAGGAGACAGCTGCCTGGGAAGGCAAGAAACTGGTCCTCACTAGAGTTTGCCTGCACTCGCAGAATTGTCAGGGAATTGAAATGACTCTTCGAACCTCCTGTGGAGGCTTTAACATCTAATGGGAATGTGGGACTGGGAAATCGTAGAGATCCTGTATCAGAGATTCTGGATTACACACAGCAGTGTATTACATATAGCGATGCATCAATAAACATCTTCTGGGTACCTACTTTGGACTTCAGTAGGAAGCACAAGCTCACATGCCTGCAGCTGACCTGTGACTTACATGTAGGGTGAGTACTGGGGAATCACTGGGGAGTAGTGGGGACAGAGACACACTGGAGCAGACGTGCTATGTTGAAAGCTAGTACTTACGCTTTAGCCTTCATCCATTGTTGCTGAGTAGGAATGGGGTTCAACATTACCAGTCATTCTAATTATTCAATGAAAATTTGAAAAACAGATTTTGTATGAAATGTCTAGGTTTTTAAAAATTTGACCACAATTCCTTTTACAAAAGAAAAGAGAGAGAGAAAAGCAAAGCAAAACCACTGGGCAGGCCCAACCAAATGCATCCATGGGTTGGAGTCTGCCCTTGGCACCATTTTGAGACCCAACACTAAATATTATACTAGATGCTTGGTATAACAAAGATAAACTTAACCTTGAAAAACCCTACACCCTTATGGGAAAGACAGGCATTTTAACAGATCATTGCAATAACATGCACATTTAGAATATTTCAGGTTTTTCTTCAAACCTAAATAAAGTTTCTTGTGGCAAAATGAAGAAAGAGAGAAAGAATTAATGTAGAAGTGTGCCCTCAGTGTGTATGGGAATACAAAGAAGAGATGGAAAAGTTAGAGAGGCGGTTAGGAAAGTAAGAAATCAAGAAAAATAAGAAGTGACTTTCCAGTAGGGGTGACTATAGACCTGACTCTTTGTCCTTGCATAACTGGACAAAGGAGCAGTTTTTATTTAAGGAAAAATATGATACATTCAGTTGAGAACAACTTGCACTTGATGTAGTCACAAAACATCTGGAAAACAATGTTTAATTATCCAATTTCATAGAGGGAGTTGGAAGGTTGAAAGAAAAATAGTAATGAGAGATGAGGATTTGGGGGTCATCTACGGAGGAGGTATAGTGGTTAAAGTCATGGATGGGAATAAGATCAAGAATAGAGAACAGGGCTCATATCCTAGGAGAGAAGCATTTAGGGACAAGTGGAGAGGACGACAGTCCAGCAAAGCGAACTAAAAAGAATGCTGGGAAAGCAAAGAAAGGCCCAAGTCCCCAAGGCCAAGGCAGGGGCATTTGCCGAGAAGTCATTCTCCTTCCACTCCTCTTAAACTAGGTCATCCCCAAAAATACAGCTGGTAGAAAAAAGAGGAAAAAAACCTGTAAACTCTAAACCAATAGGACAGGGGTGATGTCCATCCTGGGCAGGAACTGTTACCCAGTAAAGTGCTGATAGTGAGTCTTGAAGAGAATATGACTGGGTGGCCAACTGAGCCTCTCATTTTGAATTGTCACCAGGGGAATATTCTCTCCATGGCTGAGAGAAAAAAAGGTTTCTTTTCATTTGAGAAGAAACAAATTTTTTTGCCCGTGACTCTGCAAGGGCCATGGATGTCATGAGGAAGAGATTCATTCTTTTCAACTGCAAACTTTCCACATTCCCAACACAAATGTCAGTCCACACCCAGAGACATTCGAACCAACTTCAGAGCAGTTGAGCACCTCCATGTTCTTAGGTTGCAACTATTCACCACAGTAAACTTTCTTTTTCTTAAGAAAAATAAATTCAGGTCTCCTGGGAAAAGAAAGAACATAAAACAGGCCAAATTAGGACTGCAGTGGACTTGAGATGTGAATTTTCAGATACTCCCTTTTCCCCCCATTAATCCTTCTTTTTCTGTGTCTTGTATCCATGATGTGGGATTAGTTCTTTGTAAATTTGGATTTGTACTGATGAATTACATTCTTGGCAACCGCTGTTCCTGCTGACTGGGTGCTCCTTTGTGGTCTTTGTAAGATCTATAACTCATTGCACCTGTTGCATTTGAATAGTCTTCTGCAGTCAAGTGTGTGTGTGTGTGTGTGTGTGTGTGTGTGTGTGTGTGCGCGCGCGCGCGCGCGCACGCTTTAAAGCATTGTACAACATTCAGCATAAAAGGAAGAACTCTGGTAGATGAGAGGGGTTGCTAAACAGTAGAATGAATTAGGAAGGCAAGTTGTAGAATCTCTTTCCTTGGGGATCTGTTAAGAAACATGCCAGAAAGAGCTCTAAGCAGCACCCTGGGCATTCAGTGCTCATCTGGGCCAAGGGGTTATAAAAGATGAATTCTGAAGACCTTATCAGGCCTCAATGGGCTACGATATGTTTTCACCAGTGAGCAAGAAAAGAATTTTGTGATGTGCTAGTCGAAATAGCACAATTTTCTAATGGGGTAAATCTAGGTCAGAGAGGTGTAGTAGTAACTTACCCAAGGTAACACAGCCAGTTAGTGAAAGACAGGGAACTAGGATCTACACTTCCTGATTCCACCCCACCCCAAACACACACTTTACACCCTTTTTTTTTTACAGTCTCACTTTAAACCCTTTTTTTGTTTTCTGTTTTTACAGATAAATATTAACCAACTGGTTTGCAAGGCCTTTGTAGAGAAGCTATTTTCATCAAGCTTCACATTTCTGAAAAATTACATCAGAATTTATGTCAGAAGGATGTTGTATTTTTTTCAATGAAATAGATTTTTTTAATGGGAAAAAGAGAAAGTGGCTCAGGATATATATCTTAGCAGCTGAATAAACAGGTCTACAGAACATGCATTTTTGGCTTTATATGTTATATATTATTTATAATGCAGTCATTCAATTTATTAAAGATTGGACCATTAGTTTCATAAAATAATACATTCTCTCCCTTTATTTTCCATCTAGAGCTCTTTCTGAGATGGAAGTCAGCCAAATGGAGTACAAGCATCTTTCTTGGAGGCTCTGTTAGATTTCCTTTTTTCTTATTTTTCCCTATTCCCCACTGCCACCCACTGCCACCCACCACCACCATCATGTATAAACCTTTTCCCACACATACTTGAACCCACCTATAAGTTATCCATTGGTCATCTGGGCTTCCAGAAATGTGGAATGGGTTTAGTTCTAGAAATGAGAATATTCTCAATATCATAATTTTAAAAAATTCAATGGGGTCATTTCTCATCTATGTCTTCTAAACCCATTTCCACATCTCTAATGGGCAAATATAAAATATTAGTGGATGACAAGGATAAGAACTTGAAAGACTTCATTATCAATGAAATCACCTGAGGGTCAGAGTGAAGATCTAAGAAAATGCTAGTTGAAACTTTCTAGCTTTCATTTCTTCCCTGAACATAGTCTGACTCAAGAACTTCAAACCCCCTTACAAGTTACTGTCTTCAACATGGAAGTTCAAAATGCAGGAGGTCAGATCCACCACACATAAATCAGATTACATCGAAAGCCATGAGGGGCTAAACATTTGGTCCATGTTTGGTGGTGATGGTGGTGAAGGGGTGCCTATCTCAAGGCTTATCTCCTTCAAGAAGCTCTCCCTGATAAAGGACAATCTCTCCCACCTGACTGCCTAGAGCACAGTGTGTTGCAACCAACACTTTGTCATTCATCAGACTTACTTAAACACTTTATTGCCTTCTAGTTAGCCTCCCTGGTACTGCATTTGGAAATCAGCATATCTTCATTATCTAAATAAACATGTGCTGCTACTCACCCTGAGTCTGCAGGGTAGAGTTGTCCATATGAGAAGCAGTTTCATTTCTATTCCACACCTGCATTTCAAAATATCTTCTCTTATGATTTTTATTTTGGGCTTATATTTTAAATCACTGATATTTTCTCTATCCATAGGAATTTCTCCGTCCTATATAGGCTGACCATCCCAAATATACCCTCCAAGTTTAGTGAACATCTATCTGTATATTTTGCTTACCAAGATGACAGACAAGCAATAAATTTAAATTTTATTTACATTAATTCAGTAATTCATTAAATCAGAAAACACTATTGAGTGCTTATTCTATGTTAGGCCTTATGCCAGAACTTGGGAGTGGATGAGATAAACATAGCCCATGCTGTGAAAATCCTTGCTCACAGTGTCCTTGGAGAGTCAGGCAAATAACGTACACCTCTATACGAGAGCTGTAACACAAGTGTGTGCAGAGCCCTGGAGAAACAGAGTGGAGAGGGTGATGGGTTTTTCCTGCAGCGATAAGATAAAGGACTTCATAAAGAAGGCAAAGTTTGAGCTATGCTTAAAGGATGGGCCAAAGTTTTCTGGTCTAGGGCACAAAAGATGGGCCTTCCAGGCAGAGGGAACAGTGTGGGAAAAACACATGGAGGCATGAGGCAGCTACTGTGAATTGTCCAGTGAGACAGGAGTGCATCATGCATGGGTGGGCAGAACTGTTAGACAGGAACCTGGCAAGGGAGGTTGGGCTCAGATTATAAAACACCTTGAATATGTCCTTCAAAAATGTTGACTTTGACCAGTAAGCAATGGCACCATTGAGAGATTTCCTTGAAAATAATTCTGGCAGCAGAGTTGATGAAAGGTCCAAGGAGAGAAGTGGTTAATGAAGATAGGACAACCACTTACAAACATCCAGAAAAGTGGTCTGATCTAGAGAGATAGAAATGGATTCCCGGGATATTTTTTGGATTAGAATTGCCAGCCCTTGTCGACAAGATGGATACCTACTTCTTTGTGTTTACCATATACATTTTGAGTGTACAAAACTCCATAAGCTCCTTAAATGTTTAAGACACATAGTTCAATAAATTGATCCTCCAAGGTCACAAATAAGCATTAAGGTGCTAGGAGAAAACAACTCTTCTGGACTCGGAGCCATCAGTGCTTGTGATGGCGATCTGGCACTGACTCTCAGTAGCTAGCTGGACATTAGACAAGTCCCTTCATCTCCCTGAGCCTCTCTTGTGTCCCAAACGGAGTTGCTGGCTGAGATGATTTACCTCCAAGGCTTCCTCCTGCTCTCACACTCTGTGAGTCAAAGCCTTGTGATGGCGGCTACCAGCCTTGGCCTTTCCCAAGCTGAGTCACCTCTGAAGCAGAGATTATTCTGGGGCTGACCAGGAAGTGTGAGTCCAGTCACTGCAGTAACATCCCAAGGTCCATTCTAAGGAGTTGGGGACCAGTAGGTCTGGTATGAGTCTGGGGCAGAAGTCAGAGTCAGCTCCTGGATTACACAAGCCTCCCCAGGTTTCACCCCTTCAAAGGCATAGCCAGACTGGGTCCCAGAGACCTGCTGGGGTCTCTACAGAAAAAAAGACCCCCCTCTTTCAGGTCTCAGGATTTCCCACAGTCTGTTTTTCCTGCTTGTGTAAATTCCCACAGCCAATTATCTTATTTACTTTGTTCTAAAGCAGCTCATAAGACTTTGCCACAAGAATGCAGGATTTTCAGGTGGCTTTCCCTTACTTCCTCATCCACTGCACAGCTGGGAGTCCACTTCCCGCAACAGCAAGCCTTGCTCCTCAGGGCCCCGAACAGTAGAGAGCACCACCTCTGCCTAGTTCCAGTGGCCTAACTCTTAGTCAGTACCTACTGTATGACACTAAGCCCTTCTGCAAGTCAAGGATTTCACACAGCAACCCCACGAGGTGGATGATCGACCTCCCTATTTTAATGGGACTTCCCTATTTGGCAAAGGAAAGATGGCCAACCAAAGGCTGTGAATCCAGGATGGGCCAAACCAGGATTCAAACTGAGTTCTGTCTGATTTCCAGTCTGCAGCATTCTCCTTCCTATGAACAGAGGTAAGCTCTAAATAACATTATACCCAAGTGTGAACTATCTGCAAAGCCTCTAAGCACATCTACACCTGGTGTCGTTGTTACCCAGGAAGGCACAGTCAAGGTTACTTCAGGCCAAGACACCAACAGAGGGAAACAGGTCATAATTCGCCTAACCAAGGGCACTAATGTTAGAATCCAGGTTCCTTCCCATTTTTCCCAATAAAGTTCTGATTTACTGCTACCAGTCAGTTCTGCATAGTCATTAAAATGAAGAAACCCTGTGAATCAGGCTGGCTGGCTTTGAATTTGAATCCCCTTTATCATGTAGTAGCCAAGCAACTTTGGCCAAATTACTGAAGCTCTGTAAGCTTCATCTTCCGGTGTGTAAATGGGGATGAGACTAATGCTCCCCTCATAGTGTTGTTTTGAGGAGTAAATAAGATGATGCATGGGAAGCACTTAACAAAGAGTCTGGCATATGGCATGAGCTCGATAAATCCCAGCCATTATTATTATCATAATATCTTTGTACATAAATCTATCTGCAGCTCTGATTGTTTTCCTAGGACAGAGTCCAATGAGTAAAATCACTGTATCAAAGGGTGGCTGTTCACACATAGTGCTTAATTATCTCCCAGAAATTTTAGAGTGATATATACGCCCAACACAAGTGCCTGCAGAAGTAAATACAGCATCCTTCATAGCAGTGGATTCAATATATCAAACGTAGATGACTGTAATACAATAAAGGGTGTTTGAACATCCTACAGTTCTCACAGATGAGGACATAAACTTTCGTTTTTGCCATGCCTCTTCAGTCATGGGCAGAAGCAAGGCCCAGGCGGTCACCCAAAGGGCTTTTGATCTGAGTTAGGGAAAACAGGTTCAATTCCAGGCTTTGCCACTTACTAGCTGTGAGATTTGGGGGCTAGTTTATTCTCTTCCCTGTACCTCGATTACATCAACTGTTTGTTTGTTTTTAAATAGGAATTATATCTGAGCAGTATCTTCCTCTTGTATATGTTGCAACTACATATGCAGAATAAATCTGACTATGCCTGATGAGAGCTGTCAATATTTTTTGCACATTTTTCTATAAATACATTGCACTTCCAAACGATTTTGCACTTTATTATTATATAGATAGTCTATGTGCCAATATCCAGTGGAGTCTAGATCCAACTGTATCAAAATTCTGCTGTGCGATCAAGAGTAAATGACTTCACCATTCTGGGCTGCTTTTTCCTGTCTATAGCAAGGAGATTCTTGGTCCAGATTATCTCCAATAGATAGCTATGTTCCTATCATCTTGTCTTCTCATACATCAAGCTTCTTAACCGTGGCAGTACTGATATTTTGAGCCAGATGATTCCTGTTGTGCTGAGGAGAGGTGGCACTGTAGGATGTTTAGCATTCTTGGCCTCTACTACCCACTGGCACCCCCATTTTGTGACAACTAAAAATATCTCTAGACATTTCCAAATATCCCCCAAGGATTCCCGATGGAGAACTACTTGGATATACCTAAGGGTTTCAGATATTGGGTTTTACTTAAAGAGCTAGATTAGATGGGTTCTAATATCCCTTCCAATCCCAAAGGCCAGTGATGCTGTGACTGATCTGAACTCAAACCTATCCACACAACACATATTTGAGAGAGGGCTTTGTCATCTCTAGTGCCTCTTCTACCTGCTGAATTCCGTGGAGGAGATTGACTCGGTCATCTACCTCTTTGCTAGAGGTTACAGATGAAATATCCCAACCACAGGCTTGTTGTCCATCTGACCCAGTCCCCAGTCAGGTGTTTAGCCAAACAGTTTAGCTTGTCTGAGTGTTCAATGTGGATGATACCTCAGAGCAACCTGGAAAGGACCAAATAAGACAAGTGCCAATGTGCCTGGTACCAAGGAGGAGGAGGAGGAACTCCAAATGGGAAGCTCCTGCTTGCATGTTTCCCTACAGACAGTGATTAGCACATCCCAGCCCTAGCCTTGGGCTTTGGACCAGATTTCCTCTGGATTTAGGTGCATCCAGCCAGAATCAAGGAGCAGCCCCTGAGGAGTGGGGTTGGACAAATGATCCAGTTAGCAGTCAGAGGAATGCTATGGACCAAGAGAGTGACTTCAGTTCCAGCTGAAAATGTCAGCAGAGTGCTGGGAGAAAGGAATCTGTTTAGCAGGTGTGTTTGGAATCTGGCAGAGAGCACTGGGCCCTGGCCAGGACCACTGAGCTGGTCTGAATGCCTTCTATGTTGACTCCCTGGGCCTGAGACCCAGGATTTAAAGGGGAGAACGTCTAGGGTAAACACACAACGGCCAGACAGTGGCTAGAATTTTTCCTCCGGCCTTCCATGTCTCTTGCAGAACACCAAGAGGCCAGCAACAGGAGTGTGGCCTAAGTCCTTCACCCACCCTCTTCCACATCACCTGATCCGAAAACAGCTCCGAAAATAGCTCAGAATCTGGGCCTGCCTGGGAGAGACATAAAGATCCATTTACATGGGAAGGTGACTGCTCTGAATACCCACAGCAGACCAATCTATGCTAATGGCTCAGTCCCCCTCAAATCTTGGATTTATATAACTGGCTCCTACACTCTGTCGTTGCCAGCAAAAATGCCTGAATTATCTTAATTCCAGAATGTAAATTATTCCAATTTTGAGGCCATCATTTTAAAGCTGTCAAAGTCAATATTTTTAACAGCCTAGAAAAAAAAATTACAACTGAAAAATGTCTAAACAAGTTGTGCTTGAGGTCTTAAGACAACTTCTGGCAAAAATCTGTGCTGAGATGGAGAAATACCCCACACTGACTCCACCACTGGGGAAAAGCATCAAGTCGTCCGATCACCAATTTGTCTGCAGGAGAGCCAATGAGTCAGTCTACTTGCATTGATCACTTTCAATCTGTTACCTTCCATTTATGAATTAGTCGTTTGTCTTTTGGACCTAACATTTTTTAAAGAAATTAATTCTCAAAAGAATAACATGGTTATAAAGAAAAGGGGGGTGGGGTGGGGGGAATCCTGCCCTAACTTTTACCTATCCCAAGTTTTTATTGCATTTGTATTTTAATTCACTTTATCCATTTTTCTTGGAGAGCCCCTGTGTGCCAGGCACAGACAGCCCTGGGGTTGCTGGGATGGGTGAGACCTTCTTCAAGGTGAGGGAAGAAGCTTTCAAACAAACCACGTTACACTTGGTCAGGAAAGAAAAAGCAGTGCTTCTTTTTATTTGCACATCAGTTTCCATTCAGTTGAATCATCTCTATCTTATTGACTCTCCCAGACAGAAACCTGGAAATGGAGGAAGTGAGTGTGCAAGGAGAAAAATGTGCAAAGCAGAATCACAGTTCTGGTTCACCTTTGGGGCAGAGGCGAATCATTAGCACCTGGAGAGTCAGCCAGGTTGCAAGAATACGGCCCCACCCAAGTGGGCACTTCCACTCACCACTGGCCCTGACACCAGGCTGAGTGAGGGTGGTATTCGTGGGATGGCACTGGAAAATCTCTGTTATGGGCCCATCTCCTATACAGACGCTGGAAAACACCCCATTCTTTTAGCTCTGAAGCAGGATTAATTGATTGGTCTCATATGAACCTAAAAGCTGTTAAGAGCAAGGAGGATGAAAAGCAATTCAAATTGCTTTATTACCATTTTCTAGTAAAGTACCAGTTTAGTCCTCAACCCTACTGTGAAGCAGCAGGTTTCCAGATATCGGCTGTGCTGGCATGTGCTCCTAGAAGGGAGGAAATGCCTGGGTCTGAAAAGCAGAAACATCTGTTCAGATCTCCGGAGGGCCTGCTGCTGGAGCCATGGAGGGCGGGGGTCCCTTCTAGGTGGTGTCACTGCAAGCAGGAGATGGAAAAGCACTCCCCGTAACGGCATTTCAGGCTGTGGGTGGGGTTATTTCTCTCCCATTTTTTCCTAAAGGCCTTATTCACTTAATGTAGGTAGGAGAGGAAGACATTATAAATGGTTTTATAAAGTAGTCTATAGACTTTCTGACAGAGGCAGCCTAGAGGATTATAGTAGTTATAATGATAATAATAATAGTCATTGTGTAGTGCTTATGTATGCCAGGCACTGAGCGCTTTACATATCTTAACTCATTTCAACCTCAAACAACACTATGACGGAGGTAGTACTATAATCTCCTCTTTACAGATTAGGAAACAGAGGCACCTGGGTTAAGTAACTTGCCCAGGTTCACCACCCAGCAAGTGCAGGAGTTATGCTTCGAACCCAGCAAGTGTAGCTGCGGAGTCCCCGCTCTTCATCACTACCTATGGTCATAATTACTGTACTGTGCTAGATACTTCCACACACACTTTTTCCTTTGATCTTTACAGAACACCATGAGTCAGATATTATTGTCCCCAATTTTCAAATGGACAAACCATACCTGAGAGTTATGAAGTGATTTGTTTAAGGTCCTGAGGATAAGAAGTGTTAGAGCTTGGATTAACCCCAGGTCAAACTCTTTGTACAATAATCTAGTTCCTCTTCATGATCTGATCTATGCTTTCTCAGTGGGGATCTAGCCCAGAATGTCAATAACAAACCAATCAGTAATAATAATGTTGTTATTAATAATAGTCACCATTTATTGAGCACCTGCAATTTAATAACTCTTCACTAGACATGAGGTTTTTTTTTTGGGGGGGGGGGGTTTTAGCTNTTTTCACTCTGGTGACATGGGAACTTTGGGGGATTTCTTTGGAGGGGAAATATAATATATCGTCAAGCAGAAAGTATAGTTGGTCCAGGGCCTTCCCCAGCACAGTGACAGGAATGGGGGGAGGCCCCAATCGGGAAAGCAGAGAGACAGAGGCAGTTGTTCACTTAGAATTTCTTCGTGTCTGAATTTCAAAACATGGCTTGAGATCTCATGGCCCCCAAGGCCAGACACGATTGGAACCAGCAAAGGGTCTCCAACCTCATCGTTGCTGCGGAGGGCAAGCTGAGATGGCAGAGTCACTGGCACAGGTGCTGTAGGCAGATCACCTCCCTTGAGTGGAATTTGGAGGGAACGACCCCCAAGAGCCTACTAGGCCTAAGTTGATCTGATACCATGATTTTGCCATTGAACTTTCTGCTTTGACTCCTGAAAGCTCTCTCAGGAACCTCATTTCATTGCGAGGTCTTTTACCCACTGTATGGTATGAGAATGTGATTGAACAGTGGTGGATTCATTTTGTCTTTTTACTTCTTAAACCTAGAGATGGTGCTGGTGAGCCGCGTGATTTTTGTCCCCCTTAAAACATGTATGGACTGAAAAGTCTGGAGATTGCCGCTCTTTTTTTGGGGGGAGGGGGGTTTTAGCTGAGCCATCCTGCCACATGTTGGCAGCTCAGCGGCAGCTCAGCTCAGGCTGGGAATTGAACCGGCGACCCTGTTGCTCAGACCTCACATTCTTGAGCAAGCTCTTAACCAACTGAGCCACTTGGCCAGCTAGACATGAGTTTAATCTTCACAAACCCCTGCAAGTAAGGTTTGTCTCAATTTCCCCATAAATCAAAACAGGACACTGAGGCTCAGAGATGTGAAGTGACTTGACCAAGGCCACACAGCTAGTAAATGACTGCACTTAAATATGAGCCCCAAATTGTTCTGGTTCCTAAGTACAAGTGCCTACTAATTGTCTTTTGCTCTTAAAACAAAAGAAAAGAAAAAGAAATAAAGAATAAAAGGAAAGAAACTGAAGGGTTAATATTTCATATCTATTCAGTGCTCTAGGGAAACTCACATGTAACAAAAATTTTTGCCATGTTGGTGGAACACGAAGTCCATGTAAACAGGGATTTTTGGCTTTTGCATCCTCTCCTATAACCCCAGCCCCTGTAATAATACTGGTAGATACCTGTTGAATGAGTGACTGAATTTACATTGGGGTGTGAAAGATATCTTAGAAAGCTTGAGTGACTCACATGAGGAGAGTTTTGTGACACTTCTAAGAAGAAATTAATACTGGGCTACTACTAATACGAAGAAATAAGAGGTGGCTTTTCCAATAATGATTACCCAAAATGTGTCCATCTGACCTAAATATTTATTTACAAGAAGAGGGCTCAAGGGGCCATCATCTCTCCAGTTGCTCAAACCAGAAACCTTACCCCCACATCTTGGACTAAGCTACTGTCATCTCCGCCCTGAACTAACACGAGATCCTCCCATCTTAACTCCCTGCTTCCACTTGACCTCTTTAATCCATCCTCCACCCAACAACCAGGCTATGTCTCCCGAAATAGAAATCAGATCATGTTACACACCCAATGGAAAACCTTTCTATTGAACTTAGAGTGAAATCCAAGCTTCTTCTACTGGCCTCTGCTTTCCACTTACCACCATTTTGAACCACCTTCCCTAACTTAGAATGCTCTGTCCATATTGGCCTTCTCTCAGTACCTCTAATAAATCGTGTCCTCTCCCACCTTGAACCTCGTACATACTGTTTTTCTGGCTGGGTTCTCTTTCCCCTACTCTTCCCATTCCTGGCTCCTTCTCCCTTTTCTAACCTCAGCTTTATGTCACCTTGTGACCAAGACTTTCTTTGATCCTCCAGTCAATACCTCATTCTCTCCTATAGCACTCTATTTCTTCCATAGCTCTTATGAGGCAATATTCACAATTATATATTTACTTATT
The DNA here is from genome assembly GCF_001890085.2 of Hipposideros armiger. Taxonomy (NCBI): domain Eukaryota; kingdom Metazoa; phylum Chordata; class Mammalia; order Chiroptera; family Hipposideridae; genus Hipposideros; species Hipposideros armiger. The sequence continues at coordinate 863,254 of NW_017731374.1, forward strand.
TATTTATTCTCTATCTTCCCTAGTAGGTTATAAACTCATGAAAGCAAAGACAATGTCTGTTTTGTATGTTTTTGTCATGAGTGAGGGGGTGTTACCATTGTCTATTCAGCACCTTTTGTGCCTAACTCTGTGTCTGTTCTATACTAGACATTCCAAAGTATTTACTGAGTAAGTTAATGAATGAGAAGAGATCATTGGAACTGGAAAATGTCATAGAGACCCATAAACTGTAAGCATCTAGAGAACAAGTTCTATGTCTTGGTTAGCTCTGTATTTCTAGCAACTTGCCCAGACAAAAAGGTAATGTTAAATGAATGACAAAATGGAATGGTCAAGTGAACTAACATTTATTAAACAACCACTATGTGTTTGAGGCAATTGATATGCATCATTTCATTTAATCTGCCCCCAAACTGTGTGTAGTACATACTATTATCTCTATTTTACAAATGAAAAATCAAGACCCAAAGAGTTTAAGTCATGTATCGCAAGTCACCTAACAGTACAATTCCATGTTCACCATACTGAATGAGTCACCTCATCCCACCTCTTATTTTTAAGACAAAACACTGAGACTAATAAAAACATTCAAGAAACTAGGCATATAAAGCAACTACCTCAACATAATAAAAGTCAAAAATGAAAAACACGTAGCTAACATTATACTCAATAGTGAAAGACTGAAAGTGTTTCCTCTAAGATTAGAAACAAGCAATGCCTGCTGTTGCCACCTATATTCAAAATACTATTGGAAGTTCTAGTTGGAGTAATTAGGCAAAAAAAAAAGAAACAAAAGGCATTCAAGGAGGAAAGGAAAAAGTAAAATAAGCTCTGGAGATAACATGATCCTATCATAGAAAACCCTAAAGGTTACACATGGACATGTGAGCGCATGCGCACACACAAAATATTGGAAGCAATAAACAAGTTCAGCAAAGTTGCAGGATACAAAAGCAACACACAAAAATTGCATTTGTACATGCTAATAATGAACAATGCAAAAAAGAAAATTAAGAAAACAATTCCATTTTCAATAACATAAAAAGAACTTAAGAAAAAAACTTAACCAAGGAGGTAAAAGACTTGTAACATGAAAACTGAAAAAACATTGTCAAAGAAATTAAAAGACACAAATAAATAGAAATACATCTGTGTTCACGGACTGAACCTTAATATTGTTAAAATGTCAATACTATGCAAAGCTATCTATAGAGTCACTGCAATCCCTACCAAAATCCCAATGATGTTTTTTGCAGAAATAGAGAACATGTTCTAAAATTCATATGGAATCTCAAGGGACTTCAAATAGCCAAAACAATCATGAAAATGTAGAACAAATTTGGAGGACTAATACTTCCTGATTTGAAAACTTACTACAAATCTACAGTAATCAAAACTGTGTGGTACTGGCATAAAAACAAACATATTAACTAATGGAACAGAAAATAGAATCCAGAAATAAATTCTTGAATATGTGGTCAAATGATTTTTCACAACAGTGCCAAGACCATTCAATGGGAAAAGGACAGTCTTTGCAACAAGTAGTACTGGGAAAACTGAATATCACAAAAGAATGAAGTTGAGTCCTTACTTCATACCATAAACATAGTAATCTAAAATGGCTCAAAGACCTGAATATAAAAGCTAAAACTATAAAACTCCTAGAAGAAAACATGGGGGAAAAATCTTTATGATGTTGAACTTAGCAATGATTTCTTGGATATGACACCAAAAGCAAAGGCAACAAAAAGAAAACTAGGAAAATTGAACTTCATCAAAATTAAAAACTTTTGTGCATCAAAGGACACTATGGAGAGTGAAAAAGCAACTCACAAAATGGGAGGATATATTTGCAAATTATACACCTGACAAGAGATTGATATTTAGATATACGTGTGTGTGTGTGTGTGTGTGTGTGTGTATATATATATATATATGTGTATATACACACCATATATATATATATATATATATATATATATATATATATCCTACAACTCAACAACAACAACAAAATAACCTGAATAAAAAATGGGCAAAGAATTGAAATAGAGATTTTTTTTTCCAAAGAAGATATACAGATGGCCAATAAGCACATGAAAAGATGTTCAACATCACTAATTATTCAGAAAATGCAAATCAAAACCACAATGAGATACCACTTCACACCCATTAGGATGGCAATTATCAAAAACAACAAAAACAAAAACAAAACAAAACAGAAAATGACAAGTGTTGGCAAGGATATGAAGAAATTTTAACCCTCGTTCATTGCTGGTGCGAATGTAGAATGGTGTGGCCGCTATGGAAAACAATATGGTGCTTACTCAAAATTTCAACATAGAATTACCATTTGATCCAGCAATTCCACTTCTGGATATATTCCCAAAAGAATTAAAAGCAGGGACTCAAACAGATATTGTTACACCCATGTTCACAGTAGCACTATCCACAATAGTCAAAATAGTCAAAAGGTCGAAACAACCCAAATGTGCATCAAAGGAATGAATAAACAATATGCAGTATACATACAATGGATGATTGTTCAGCCTTAAAATGGAATGAAATTCTGATTCATACTACAACATGGGTGAACCTTGAAGACATTATGCTAAGAGAAATAAGCCAAACACGAAAGGATAAATATTGTATGATTAGATGAGATACCTAGAATAGTCAAATTCCTGGAGACAGAAAGTAGAACAATGATTGCCAGGGGCTGAAGGGAAAGGGGGATGGAAAGTTATTGTTTACTGGGTACAAGTTTCAGTTTGGGATGATGAAAAAGCTGTGGAGATGGATAATGGAGATGGTTGCACAATGTGAATGTACTTAGTGCCACTAAACTGTACACTTAAAAGGGGTTAAAATGGTAAGTTTTATGTTATATCTATTTTACCACACAAAAGAAATCTGAAACCAGGATGAAAAGACTTGTCTAAGATCACACAGTAAGAGCATGTGATCAGCACAGCCTACACTAGAATTCCTATCTTCCTGAAGCCCAGTCTAGTGCTATTCTTATCTCTGCTTTAAACTACAATAGGACTTATAGTTATACAGAATTTGCAAACACAGTTAAACATCAAGCAGCTTGAACACAACGAACCAAGCTCCTCACTTACTGTTTTCCAAAAAAAAAGAAGAAAATCATAACCAAAACATGTAATTGGTGGTGGTGGTGGTGGTGGTGGTGTTTGTAACAAACCCTCCATGCATTGAGATTGAGACCTGGGCCAATGGACATTTAACTCAGCTCCCTGAATCTTATCCTCTAACTATAAAAATATCCCATGCCCCTCACTCAACAAACGGGCTTTGTGTTTATTTTTACCTTGACAAGATGGGACTAAGTAGAAACTAAGTTCATCAGAAACCCACTGATCTCCCAGTAATGGTGGTTTTGCTCTTCAGGTCCTGTGTAATAATGTCTCTCTTCTACAGAGAAATCAAGAAACTGCCTGAAATCATTTAAAATTGCAGGGCTGAGGTTAGGCTGGCCTCCTTTTTCTTCTCCTCTCCTTTTTTTTTTTTCCTCCCGCTGTCAGACTGACACTTGTTAGGCAACTGAAGAAACTATTTAGGTCATGTTAAATACCTGTCTTTCAAAGACAAATAAAACTATTATATATGTCATTTGTCATAACTGTTTGGCCACTCAGCCAAGGCCTATTTCTCTTAGTGGAGGTATAGGCAAAAGACAAGAGCAAGAAAAACACTGGTACAATAGGATTACAACAAAAACTGGATCACTAACTCCAACCATATAATTTTAAATTAACACATATTCTTCTGGCATATACCCTAAAGTAGTGCTTTCAGCATCACCCTTGCTGATATAATGGATTTGTGTCCTTATTAATGTCCAGAGTTATCAGAAATCCCAGCTATGACATACTTTCAATAAATAAATGAAAATATTAAAATCCCAATTACATTTCCCTTTAAGCCAAAAAAAAAAAAAGAGAAAGAAAGAGACCCTCAGGATGTAGCCTCATGTGTAAAGTGAATTTTAATTGTTCCATTTTTTCCCACAACAACCTGAATATGGTTATTGATTTTGCTTAAACTGGGTTTAAGTGTTTGGAATGATAAAATTGTTTCTCCCCTCCCCTTTCCACTTAGTCTCTCCATACTTCTGGTCCATTAGGGACACATGTTAACTACGATGAATGTTTATGTTATCAAAAGTTGAAACTTTAGGGGGGAAAAAAGAACCTTGATTCATTTTTTTTTAAGTTCAAGGCTTTTTTATTGAAATTTAAAAGAAAATGAAATGTTCATGCGTCATATAATTCCTACCAGTTATTATTCATCCCCTTCATCCTAAAGATGTGTACTTTTCTGCCCTTTTAAAACACTGAAGTTCAAGGCCTTGAAAAATCCCTTCTGACTCCAGGGACATTGCAGCCTCCTCCCCTGTATATCCATGAGAAACGTTGGCTCTTAATTTCACCTTTCCTAACCCAGATCTGTACATTGTTGCTTTTGTCTACTACTGTTGAGTGATTAGGTTACCTGCAACCATTTTGCAAATGGATGGGAGAAATGCTCTATGAACAACTTACCATTTTGCAAAATGACTATCACAGTCAGGTTTGTTAACACATCCATCCCGCACATAGCTACCTATTTTTTGCGTGTGGTGAAAACTTTCAGATCTACTCTCTTAGCAACTCTAAGTATATAACACAGTATTGTTAATGATAGTAACCATGTTGTACATTAGGTCCCCAGGACTTATTCATCTTATAACCACAAATGTGTACCCTTTGACCACCTCCTGCCCCTGGACACCACCAATCAACTCTCTGTTTCTATGAACTCAGGCTTTTTATTTCCCCACATATATGTGAGATCATACCATTTTTATGTTTCCTTGTCTGACTTATTTCACTCAGCAATAATGCTGTCAAGGTGCATCCCTGTTTTCACAAATGGCAGTATCTCCTTCAGCAAAACTATACCTTAACCATGTTGGTTACATGGCTCTATTCATTTGTCAAATCATCACCCTGTACACTTAAAATGTGTACATTTTACTCTATGTAAGTTACACTTCAATAAAGTTTATTAAGCAGTTTTGTATAGGGATATATTCATTAGGAAATTCAAGTAGAGCTCCTAGTTCAATACGTTGGATTTACTTTACTTTTCCCCTTCCCATAGCCTCGCTAAAATGGTAGTAAGAATGGATAAAAGACATTAAAGGACAAGAAGAATGGGGGAGAGCGGGAGTGTTTAGACAATGAGAATCCAACAGATTTCAGAATTTAGCAGAGTACGTTACACACTCGGTGCTTACAGGTGAACGAAAAAAATCAGGAGAAGCTCGTGGGCAATTTCCTCTGCAGAAACCCTGGAGGGAAAGAGGGAGCTTAGAACTTGTGGGAGGCAGTGGAAATGTAAAAAATAAAAGAGCAATTAGCTAAAAGTCTGTATGGAGAGGAGTGGGACCACCCCTCCCGGCAACCCCTCTTTCACCCTAGGTAACCAGATACCCTTTCTTTCTTCACCTTTGTAGCGGTAGGACAGGTTTATTTCAGAGGGACCTCAGGCTCAGAGGCACTAGGCCCAGTGGAAAGCAGGGGTGGTGTAAGACTGAAGCAGGCCATTTATAAGGAAGTTAACCTATGAACTACAGCCCCCCCCTCCCCCAGGTCAGTAATCTAAAAAGTTCTGAAGCTCTATCTCTGGAAAAATTGAACAGTTGCAGAGAAAAGACCATGCACACACATTCCAGAGTTTCATCGATGGTGAGGCTGACGTGGTTTTTGATCTCCCTAGATTGAAGCCCACCAGTTTATAAACACTCTCTCACTATACACACACACACACACACACACACACACACACACACACACACACACACACACCCCTTCTAGATAATGGCTCGATTTTAAATAAGAACAGAGTGGAGGATCATTAGGCACTTAAGAAATACTATCAACATGATTTTTTATAAAAGAAACTTGGGGAAATAGAGGAAATAGATACCATAAGGAGATTAAGAAAGCTTTATCAAAAGAACCTTATATTTAATATCTTCAAAGTGATGAGATGATACTGCATCTATAAAACAAGAAATGCGTGTTATATTGGGTTGTCGGAAAAGTCATGATGTATTTTTTTCTATGTTTTTCATTGCAAAAATGCGTCATGACTTTTCTGACAACCCAGTAAAAAGGAAATCAGTGAACAAGAGAGAGCTCTCCAACATTTACAATATGTTAATCTATCTAAGTAAAAGTTCATCAGAAGTATGGAAGGAGGGCCGGCCGAGTGGCTCAGTTGGTTAAGAGTTGGCTTAAGAGCATGAGCTCTGAACAACAGGGCCACCAGTTCAATTCCCACATAGGCCAGTGATGCTGCGCCCTAGCTGAGCTGCCAACAGGTGGCAGGTTGGCTTAGCAGGTTGGTGAGAGTGTGTGCTCCTAACAACAAGGTTGCTGGTTCAATTCCCACATGGGATGGTGGGCTATGCCAACCCGCAATTAAGATTGAACACGGCACCTTGAGCTGAGCGGCCGTGAGCTGCCGACGGGCAGCCAGATGGCGACTAGACTTGAAGCTGAACTAGCTGCGCCCTCCACAACTAAGACTGAAGGACAACAACTTGGCTGGTCCCCCTCCCCAATTCCCCAACACTGTTCCTCTCCCCCAACCCCCCAATTAAAAACACACACACAAAAAAAAATAACCTAAAAAAAGAAGTATGGAAGTAATAAAAATAAAACATTAAGCAGAACAAAAAGAGATAAGAAAGAGGAATAACCAGGAGGAGCAACATCCCAATAAAGATTAAAGAAAAATAGAATCAAGAAAAAGGAAGGAAAGAAATCAAAGAAATAAAGGATATAAATCTTTAAATTAAAGGGGCCCATGTGTATCTAGGACAAAATCAGGAACAAACTTACATAAATGCAAATCATAATGAAATTTCAAGATGCCACATATAAATAGAAAAGGCAAAAAGCTTCCAGAAACAAAAATGCAGGTCACAGACAAGAAACAAATGAAACAAGGCAACATTTATTTTTAGTCAGTGAAGCATGGTCTTGAAATTTGTGAGAAGTTTTATAACCTAGAATTTTATATCAAGATAAATTAGCATTCAGGTTAGAAGACAAAAATGAAGAAATTTTTATATATGACAAGCCTCAAAAAATGTTTGCCTCTTAGACCTTTCTTCAGAAGTTACTAAAGGATGTACTTCAGCAAAAGAATGATTGTGTCAAGAAAATGGAAGTTAAAAGATTTAGAAATAAAGAAGAATGGAAAACAGAATTTTGTGATGTGCACCAGGCCTAGAGAGAAATCCATCCAGATCAGATGAGGGGTATTGAGAACTGTAAGAAAGAGCTCCCCAGAAAAATAATGTTAACTTGATAGATTTTTATCTTATGTGGAAGATATAGAAAATTTACTGCTGGGTATTTGATATATCTGTTGGCATGTGTAGAAAAAAAATAGTGTGTTAATTAAGTAGAATATTAAATAAATTTTTAAAATCAAAGTAATTTTTAACCACATAAAAACCGAAAAGTTATTTTAGAAAGACTCTACACTACTTGGCTGGGTAGTAAACTATCTATAGATGAGATTAAAAAAATTGTTATATAATTATCTCAGGAAGCTGGAAGATTGGAATGGGAAGAAATGGGTATACAAGAGCGCTAAATCCTCAAGTAACATAATAGGAATCCAAGACAGAATGTAAAAAATAACACAATAGCATATTATTTAGACATTTGAAGACAAATATCAAAAGAACAGTTAAAAGAGTTTAAAGTAGCTTCCTCTGAAAAGTGTGCTGGTTATAGAAAGGATTGGGGCAAGAAACTATTATATTTTATGCAAGCTACTTTTATGTTCAAACTATGCATATCACAATATAATTTTTAATAGAAAAGAGAGGCTGTCTCCTGGTTTTATTATTACACATAATACAAAGCACTTTTGCATCCATTGACTCATTTGGTTTTCACGAGAATCTGCTGAGATAGAATTTACTGTTAGCCCTGTTTTATAGATGAGGGAATTGAGAATCAGAGAAATGAGGTGAGTTGTGACAAATCTACTGATTCTAAATCCTTATGCTTTCCTCTATCCAAAGGTTAAATATCAATATTGTAATATGTGTATTAGCAAATTTGCCTGATTCCAAAAAGGTACTTAATGTAACTTATGAGAATGAATACAGCATTGCCAGGTAAATTGAATTAAAAATAAATCAGTTGAGAAGTACATAGGAGAAGAAATAAGGTTAGCAGATTCAAGGGTAAAGCTAGTTTATTAAATGCAGGCCAGCAAATCTTATATATCGCCATAGAAGTGAAACTAAAATTTGGCCCTGAGCTTCCTAGTAACTAATGTTAAAAACAAAACAAAATTAATCAGATAGAAGATTCACTGTGTCTGCAAAGTAAGATCAAATCAGATATTTAGAAAACAAACAAACAAATAAACAAACAAAACTCAAATCAATTCACAGTGCTAAAACCAGGGAGAACTTTCACCCACTAAGCATCATAAGGAAGACACTACATAATATAATGAGCAATAGCCTCAGTAATGTTCTTAAAATAAGTCAGCAACAAGTAAAATTTGTGTCCTTTAATGTAGACTAATTTTATCACACCAAAACCAATTTGATTAAAAATAAATTGACAAGGATAAGAGGAGGGGCATCAAAATAATGAGACCTAGGCATAAGGAAAAATTCAAAAGATGTAATGTTCCCATTATCCAAGTATACATATATACATACACATACCACATAAACACACATATATATGACATCTGTAAAGAGTTTTGAAATAACTCAACTTCCTAGTGCCTTCATCAAGAGAAACTGACTACAAAATGTATACAACCTAATGATTTATGCCACTTGTTGTACAGGATTATTCACCATAAATTAGTTTAAAATTGACTTATCTGCTCAAAATAGTGACAGTGGTTTAGAAGAATTGATAGGCAGCTATTCGTTCTGTTAGATACAGTTGTCTTTTTTTTTTTTAAGATTTGTATTGGGTAATTGGGGGAGGGGAACAGCGCTGGGGAGTTGGGGGAAGGGGAGCAGACAAGTTGCTGTCGTTTTGTTCTTCAGTCTAGTTGTGGAGGACGTTGCTTCACTGGCCCAAGTTAGCACCATCATTGCGGCCCTTCCCAGGCGAGGCAGATCAGTCGCCGGCTTCTGGACGGCCGCTCACGCTGGCTGCTGATTACACACGGTAGCCCATGGCAACCCACTGCCACAGGGGCTGCAGCCTACGCCATCGCCGGCGACTCACGGCAGCCCAGCTCCAGGTTGAGCTGTTGTTCAGCATCTTAGCTGTGGAGGGCAGTGTCACTGGCCCTCATATGTGGGAT
>NW_017731374.1:872658-883659 GCF_001890085.2 Hipposideros armiger
TCCCAAGCTAGTTCTTAACCATTGCGCCACTCGGTCAGCCCTACAGTTGTCCCTTAAATCCACTCCTGATCCATGATGACAAAGCCATCTCATCTGTTAAATGTTGACTCTAGATGAGGGAGGCTGAAATTACCTCTTCCTTTACCCCCCTCAATTCTGTCTCAAGGAGAGTTGTCCAAATCCCATGACATTTCATTGGGCCACAGTACCAGAGAATGCTGATTTGACTGAGCCAAAGTAAGGAGTGTGTGTGTGTGTGAAAGATGAAAACTTTCTAGAAGATAGAAATGGATACTCATTAAAACAATTATTTTAGTACGTTTGGCCCCACTTGCTCTTCTATCAGTTCTAGGACCCTGGGATTATCTTCATCATTTCTCCCAGTAGTCCCCCTCACATGTACTCACTTCCTCATTCTGTTTGCTTCCACTACATACATTGTCTTCCCTTTCTGGTCCAGAACAGCACCCTGACATCCATCACCTTCAAAGCTGTGTAAAGATACCCCAATACTGTTGCTAGGATACACCACTGAAACGCCTCCCATGGACCCACCAAAAATGCAGCTACAATCCTATTGTTCTGGAGTTGCCAAAGCAGCGCTTTATTTCCACAAATCTTGAATGCATTGAAGTCAACCTATCTCTGTGCAGAAGTGGAGGGGAAATCCTTTAAGTTCTATTACAATTGGAAGTATTCTTATGACAACTATAATGAAGTTGTATCTATGTTTATTTGCAGCTCCCTTTCTCTGGAGTTCAAATAGGAATCTACACAGGGCTGCTTCAAGGGAGAAATCTGAATGGTAGAAGCCATGGATGAAGGTGGGGGCACACATCCTCACCTATAAATTCCAAGGCTTAGGTATGGGAATAACCATGTCTAACTTTAGAATGAGTGCTTCTCTGGGAGGGTCTTCCACTGCACAGAGAACACAGATGAGCCATCCCATCAGACTTCCAAATAAACCCAGCTATGCCTGTGTCTTAGGAGAAACAGAGATTTGGCTCAAGCTGTCATAACAATAGCTACTGCTTAACAAGGACCTCTGTGCACTTCCTTCATTTAATACTCACAAGAATTCTGGGGGTGGAATATGAGTTTCTCCATTTTGAAGATGAGAACTGAAGCTCATCTATTCATGATCTTCTTCAGAGCTCTTCTCTGAGCCTCTGGAGGTATGGACTATGCCAGGCTCGCTCCAACCCAATGCTGGACACGAAGTTAGGCCATCCAGCAGGACCCAAATGGACCCTCAAGAAACTGCGACTGTAGAAGGAGAAATTAAACAGAGACATAAATCACACTATAAATGGTAGAATGTCACATAATAGAATGCTGTAGATATGCTGGGGAGGAAGTGGACAGTATGCCACACAAAGGGGTCATGCTTTAAATAGCCAAGTGATATTCATTCATTCATTCATTCATTCATTCAACAAGTAGAAATTGAATATCTACTCTGGTCTAGGAACTGTACTGGGCACTAAAGTCACAACCATACGAGAAAACTCATAGTCTAACAGAGGAAGAATTAAATATTCCCACTGTGTTATGAGTTTCCTAGAACTGCCATTTAAAAATTACCAAAATCAGAATGACTTTAAACAACAGAAATGTATTCTCTCACAGTTCTGGGAGCTAGAAGTTCAAAATCAAGGTGTTGGCAGGGTCATGCTCTTTCTGAAGTCTTTAGAGAATGAATTCTTCCTTGCTTTTCCCCAGGTTCTGGTGAGAGCCAGCAATTTCGTGGCACCCAGCCAATTCATTCCTCATAGTTGTATCACTTCAATCTCTGCCTCTGTCTTCACCTGGCCTTCTTCCCTGTGTGTCTTCACATCACCTTCTTCTCTTTGTGTCTTCACATGGCTTTTTTATAAGAACACTAGTCATTGGGTTTAGGCCCCATCCTAATCCAGTATGATCTTAACTAGTTACATCTGCCAGACATTTCCAAATAAAGTCATAGTCTGAAGATCCAAGGGCACATAAATTTTGAGGGGACATTACTGAATCTAGTGCACCTACATTTACTAAAACTCAACAAGTGCCAGATAGGAAAATACAGGGGACTATGACAGCACACAAACTGAGACATAATTCATACTCAAGAGAATCGAGAAAAGATCAGAATCCAGGAAGACAGTGCGCTGGTGAATGCCCAAACCAAAAGTTCACTTCTATGGGACAACTTAACCACTTCTCCCCAAACACACCCACTGGTAACTCGTAAACTCTTTCTATCTCTCTAACGTCTCATTTGTCAAAGTCAAGCCCCCAAACTACCTCCTCCATGAAACCTTTTCTGACTCCTCTCTGTCCAGATCACTTCTCTGCACCTCGACAGCTTGCCACTTGTGACCTTGTTTAGAGAAATGGAAGCTAGTACTCACTGAGTGTCTTCTATGAGCCAGGGATGTACTAGTGACTTTCATGTACACAGCAATTCCCCTAAAGCGGAATCCTGATTTCAGAGGTGGAAAAACTGAGAGTTGGAGTTAAGTGACTCATTCAGGAACACACAGCTCCTTGTCAATCTAGCCCCAGAGGCCATGCATGACATTTCAGTGCACACACTTACTGCATGGAGGGGCTCCGTGCAGTCCTAGGCTTCTTCGGCTTCCCTAGGCCTGAGTGAACTAGCTCAGAACAGAGACTGCATTTTACTCCTGTGCCTTTGAGGGGATGCTGCTAGGACACAGCTGAATGTCCCGTCACACTGAATGCCCACAGGGGTTATGAAGGTCCATGAGCTCACTTATGGCTGTCTGCATTCTCAATGCACCTCTATCCAATCCTTCTTTCCTCCCAGGAGAAAACCGGATCGGCTGGGAGTGTTTGCACCAAGAAAAATCCATCTCATTGCAAACATTCTTTCGGTCCCCAAGGATTCTTCATAAGAGCTTTCCACTGCACCCGCTCACAGGGCAGACAATGTGCTAAACCAGCTGTTTAACACGAGAGGCTCCCCGTCCCCAGAGACCTGAGACAAGCTCCTGAGACATACAATATGTCTCCATTAGCCCAGCAGCCAGCTTTGGGTGTGTTTTCTAATTCCATATTCCTGCGTTCTTAGCTGCAAGCCTGCCAGAAACTCAGACCTCACCAGCTTTTCCAAACAGAGAAGAGAGAAAAGTTTCACCTGGTTTGCCTTATAGAACTGTTTCTCCTGGGACCTGGTGCCCTAGAGGCTTGTTACCAACATAACCTGTACAGACTGAGCTGCAGAGTGTGCTGGGGTGTCCATGCTGAGTCAGCCCATAGAGGTGAGTAAGTAGACACAGGAATGGCTGGGAGAAGGGCCGACCAAGTGGCAGGACGAGTTCTAAAAGACATGGCAGCCATCCCAGTGCTGATGTCCAAAGTGGGCAAGAGGAGAGTGGGTGTAGCACAGCGGGTAAGGGCTCGAGCTCCAGAATTAGACAGAACTGGTTTTGAATCCTGGCACCACCACTTAGCAATTCTCTGACCTTGGGTGACTTACATAACCTCTTATGCCCCAGAGGTAATGAAAGAACCTCCAGACTGTTCTGAGGATAGTATGAGACAATGCTTTGAAAGTTCTGAGCACACAGCCTGGCCCAGGATAAACTATAATTAATGCTCTTCGCAGGCTGATTTCAGTCTCCAAGGGAAGACACGGGCTGGGCTGGTGGACGGTGACGTCCCATCAGCAGTGTCTTCACAGAGAATGGCAGCTCCCCAGCTCTGGGATCTCCTACAACAATGTCTGAATTAAGCAGTGTTGGGTCAGGGCCTACATCGTCCCTCATGGTAGTTACTAGCCACCTGTGGAGACTGAGCATGTGAAATGTGGCTAGTCCACGTCTAGATGTGCCATAAATGTAAACTCCACACTGGATCCGAAAGGCTTGGTGTAGAGAAAAATGCAAAATAGTTCATTCATACTCTGTCTTATACTGCCGACATGTTGACATGATACTACTTTGGTTATATTGGGTTAAATTAAATATATCATTCAAATTAATTTCATCTGTTTCTTGTCACCTTTTTCACTGTGGTTACAAGAACATTTGAAATTATACACGTGACTTGCCTGCATGGCTTGTATTAGCTTTCTATTGGACCGTGCTGGTTTAGGCTAGCAAATGTTCCAGCCCATAGGTTGGACCCAGGATCCCAACTCCTGTGTTAGCAAAACTGGAGCATAGTCAGGAAACCACGACAGGTAGGGTTCTGAGCTAACACACAGCCTGCAGGTACCTGGGCCGGACCCAGGCCCCATGACAATAGGGAGGACAATAACGGCAGCAAGACACACATGAGACCCATCTTCTCTGGAGGTGGAGCCCCTGACAAAAGGGCCTGTTCAGGGCTCGCTCTGTGAGTTGGTGGAACTGTGCTCATGAGCTTCAGGACGTGCACTGGGCAGGGCTGCGGCCTCCAGAGATGTCACCATGTTTTGAGATTGTTTAGAAGCCCAGTAACAGGTAGGCACATCATGACACCTTGTGTTCCTCTCTCACATGTCACTGGCAGAGATAAGGAATGAAGGTACCTCACTCGAATGACTTCACACCCAACTCAGAATCTTGTGCGGGACAGGAAGCCAGAAGGAGGAGGGAGGAGAAGCAGAGAGGTCTGGGAGGGAAACTTTCCGCAGACTAAGTGTGTCCTCAAGCCAAGCTAGCCACAACCAATTTCTTACACGGGCATAAGAAGCAGTCTTGGAGAACTCTCTCTCATAGCCCCTGGAAAACATGATTGTAGTTAGAACTGTATGGGGGGCCTAACGTGTTTAAGGAAACTCCTGACTGTCTCCTTCAATCGCTCAGTCCTAAACAGCCTCTGAAATAGGATTAGGGAAAATCGACACCTAAGTCTCTCAGAGGCATAACATCAGAACCTGCTTATGAACTCCCAAAGTTGCAGTTTTCTCAGAATATGTGTTGTCCTCCAATGAAAGAGAGTGAGCATTTGTCAAGTAATTCCTCCAGTTCAGGAACTGAGAAATTTAGCATCTGGTCTTGCCTCCGTGAAGTATAAGCCAATGAATGAGCTTACATGAAGGAGGCATGCGGAAAGCACTGGCAATTGAGAGGAAATGAGACGGCTTCTCAGCTGATGCAAACTCTGTGATACGCTGTGTGCTGGGCTGGGATTATTTTTAGGCTTTGGCACTAAAATCAGGATTAGTGTTTCATTCCCTGGACTCTGAGGACACTCATATGACTTCGTCTATCTGGACTTAGCATGTGTTCTGGTACAGGTTGTATAAAGACCACTACCAGACTCAACGAGGCAGCCCCATCCCTGATATAATGTGTAAGAAGCAAGTCCTATCCCTGTGTATAATGCAGATTTTAAAGGGCCACATGGCCATGACAAAAATAACAACAAAAAGATAAAACACTAAAACAAACTTCTACAAGACATACAGAAACCTTGACTAACCTCTGGAAACCACTGGAAGCCACCCCAGTGGTATACCTCCAACACATCTTATGAAAAATCCGTCGCATTTGACGATCTTCCGCATTTTCGTGTTGCCTGTTTATTTCTACAGCACGGATGACTCACCCCTGTAACCAGCCATCGCATAATCAGCCCAGTTCTAACAAGCAGACCGGGACACAGATGAAGTGGGGAGGGAGGTTTCTTCTGTCCTCCCCAAAGCCCCTGAGCTCACCCCCTACACTATGTCACATACCCTGTGTTGAGACTATCCACTAACTTGACCCACTAGGACCTGTCTTGTTATTGTCTGCTCCATTTAACGGAGCCTGGCACACTCCCAGCACTCCATAAATGTGTGTTAAATAAAAAAGAATGGGTTACTGCCTAAAACTCCGAGTTTCACCTTTCTCAGTGCACCCCTGCACTCTGCTTGCAACAAGGAGAACTAAGCCATCCAGAAATGCACTAGGTTGTCAAGCTGACTCCTAGTACTTCAGCACTGGAGAAGGCTGGGGCAGAGGCAATGGAGATATGGGACCGAGCTAAGGTCTTCTGAAGGTCAGTGTTGGTTAGGAAAGCCAGAGATGACCAAGTTCATCTCTTAAGAGATAGAAATATTCCAATCTCCCCAGGAAACACTTTGGTTATCATAATATAAAGGATGCTAATAATAGTAACACTAAGAATATTCACTTACTCTTTGAATACTTGTGACTCAAGTTTCTACAATGTTGCAGACATTGTTCTGAGTGTTTAGGAAAGACCGATAAACACAACAGGCAAAGCCCCCATTCTCAGGGAGGCAGGGAGACAATGTAAAGAAGTAGATGTCTAATAGAGCACTGGAGAGGGAGTGTCAGGAAACGAGGGGCTGTGATTTTATACAAGGTAGCCAGGGAAGGCCTCAGCTGTAAATTGATATTTGAGCAGAGACCTGGAAAGAACAGTTCTAAACAGAGAAATCAAGGATGAGAGTAGTCAGCACCGTCAGGCTGGTGCAAGGCCACCACCAGAGAGCTGGAGCTAAAGACGCCAAGAGTCACGGGAGGCAAAGTCAGAAGGTCAGCAAGGGGGCACATCATGTAGCATTTTCACAACAAGGCATCTCAGTGTAGGCTTCCCACATGAAAATAGATAATAGTGTGTCTCCTGCTGTGTCGTAAAATTAAAAAACAACCACCGCCACATCAGCAAAACTGCTCACCAAAACTAAGACCTTTAGAGGTCTCCCCTTCCAAGCCCTAAACAAGGAGACAAGGATAATGTCAACACTGGTTTTTGTTTTTGTTTGTTGACACTTGGTGATAAGCATACTACTGCTGTAAATCTCTTGCACACACAAGATACCACCTTCTGCTGTCTAGCCCATGTTAAGCTACACGCAACTTTACAGCCGGCACTGGGTTTTGCTGGGCAGTGCCGGACTGTGTCAGGCTTTGAATTCTAATTTTCATTCATTTAAGCCTCACGATAACCCTATCAGGTAGGTGTTATCACTCCCATTGTGTCAGCAATAAAATGAGGCTCAGAAAGATGATTTTACCCCCAAATGACTCAGCTTATAAGCAGGGGCATTATAATTTTCACCTAAATGTCCCGCCCACACTGTCCAGAATCCTTTGTGCCATTCTGCGCTTTCTCCCCAGGAGGAGGTCCCCTAAGTGAGTGTTGGGGGAGGTAGGCACAAGGTTAGCCCTCTGACCCAGAGATTCAGGAAACTGCCAGGATGCATTTAGTCAAGACAATAAGCCACAGGGCAATGTGACTGCTGACTTCCTGGGGTGGTCAAGAGCATTTGTGGGGAAAAGGAAACTTGACAGGGTACCTTTGAAAATCAGAATGAAATAAATTTTTCCAAGATTACCAAGTATTAAGGAGCTGAACTAGGAAACAGCTAAGTATTGCACTCTCCAGGGCATTTTCTTCCATCTATTCCATTCATTTGTTCGTTTCATTTACTCATTTAACATTTATTGACAGCCTACTATGCTATGTGTTCACCTCCTGCAGCTCTAATCTCCGATTCATAGCATGGCCCCTGATAAACTCACTTTTCTAGGAAAGACAGAATGGCATTGAACCTGCTATAGTTAGAAGCTATGGGTTTGACTCAGAAAGTTGTTGTTAGTTGGTAGCTGTACAAATTACCATATAGTTCTATTTCTTCAGATGCTAAAAGAAGACAATAATATTAGTCCTACGTCGTAGGTTTGTTGTAAATATTTCCTAAGAGAAAGAGTATGGGATCACAGTTGGAAATCAGGAAATGTTAGCAAAATCTGAATTTGTGGGTAAAGGCTCTGCTATTGGGATTAAGTCTATTGCTGGTTTTTAGAGCAAAATCCAGATTATGGAATTAAGAGAAATGGGATCTGCAGCAAGGTAGCGTCCGTTTCCCAGCCCACTCTTTGTGCATGTGCTTGGGGGAGACTCAACTTGATGGGACTGCCAGGAAGAGGAAAAGCCCCAGGAACCTCATGGGGTCCTGCCTGAGACTAGGGCCTAAGACTGCCAAGCCTTGGTGAGAATGGTTGATGATAAAAGAATCAAAGACAAAGCAATTTTCTTTGTCTTGTGAGAGGCGAATGTTTGAATACAACTTCAGTATTTTCCCTATCTTCTGCAGGAGCAGCCCACAACAACAGATTTGGTTATTTATGCGAGTGTAATGCTGGTCCCTGGCCTCTGTTCTTGGAAACCCGCTTTGCAATTGCTTCACCAGCCAACATCTAAAATGGAGATGCTTGAGAGCTATATGTTTAAAGA
Source organism: Hipposideros armiger (assembly GCF_001890085.2). Taxonomy (NCBI): domain Eukaryota; kingdom Metazoa; phylum Chordata; class Mammalia; order Chiroptera; family Hipposideridae; genus Hipposideros; species Hipposideros armiger. The sequence goes on from NW_017731374.1 coordinate 880,843, forward strand.
GTGAAAATGTTTTCTAGGCTCTAAGGACTATTCTATCCTGTTTTGCGCAGTAATGTAAATTTGGGGTATCTTTAGACTGAACTGTGTTTCTGCATGTCTTTCTGCTATTTCTTGCAAAGTGTTTCTTCTCTGGAACTGGTTACTAAAACAAGAGCTGAGATGGTCCCAAGTGCAAAAATACGGAGAACCTATGAAGCCCTAACTGAAGGGCAATTAACAGACAGAAGATTCAAAACACAGAGAATTCACCAGGAGAACTGAGACCAACTAGCTTTCTAAGGGAATCCTGAATTTCTGGCCGGTGTGTACCATGCCAGCTGAGGAAGGATGGAGCCTGCTTCCTCTGAGTAAATTATTTTATATAGCTCAAGCAGCATTTAACTAACTGTTGCTTGTCCTCATGGGGATGTGTTCATTCTTGTGGAGGTTATGCTCACAGCAGGTACTGGAGCCAACCCAGAGAAATACAAGAGCGGGTACCGAGAGATCTCCTTAGACTGGAGAAAGCACTATGCAGATGAGCTGCCCTTGGATTGGTGAAATTCCCCAGACTGATGCTTTGATGTCCTATGCATGGTGCTATATAAGGACAGTGGATGTTCTTGATAAACGTTAAAATTGTAAGAGCTTGGTGATGGCTGCACATATCTGGGAATATATTGAAAACCACTGAATGGTGTACTTTGGATAGGGGACTTGTATAATATGCTGATTATGTCTCAATACGCTGTTGAAAAAAATGAAAGAGTGGTCTTCTGTTTGTGTCCTTAAAAAGGAAGATGGTAACAAAGAACATCCCTACCTGCCCCTATGCTATATACAGGGGGGGGGGTGCCCAAAAAATGTATGCACATGACTTGTATTCATCTTTTGTTATTGGTACAGATTGAGTATTACAATTTTAATATAGTTTTTTTTCTTTCTTAAAATGTGTATGCATTTTTTTGGCACCCTCTGTATGTATTTCTTCTATGACTTGTGGGCTTATTTTGATGTCTTTGGTAAGGGTCATCAGGTAAGGTCTTAAAAGTTGGCGGAAGAGCCTGCCATTAAGCAAGAGATACCCTCCCCTCCACCATACACCCACCAGCCAGTCATCCCTGCAAAAACCAGGTGTCTGTTTGTATATGGCTATGTTCCCTTGGTTATCCCCGAACCTATAGTGAGGTCTTACTCGTGAAGTGTCTTCTTCTCAGCTGGTTGAATACTCCTAAAACAAATAATAACTTACATTTATTGAGTCCTTACCTAGAACTTCATTATGATTTCCCCACAAGAGCTTTATTAGACACTATTTATATTAGTCTACTCTGGCTGCCATAACAAAATCCCACAGCCTGGGTGGCTTAAACAAACAACAGCTATTTATTTTCTTGCAGTTCTGGAGGCTAGAAATCCATCATCAAGGTGTGGACAAATCTGGTTTCTAGTGAAGGTCCTCTTCCTGCTTGTGGACAGATGACTTCTCACTGTGTCCTCACACGGCCTTCCCGTTGTTCTTTTGTAAAGAGAGTGTCTCTTCCTCTTCTTAGATGGACACCAGTTCTATCAGATTAAGATCTTCATTTATTATTATTATTATTAACTTATGAACTCACTTAACCTTCATTACATACCCAGAGGCCCTATCTTCAAATTCAGTTAGGGTTTCAACATGTGAATTGGGGAGGGGACACATTTCAGTGCATAACACTATGATTTTCCTCATTTACACTTGAGAAACTGAGGCTTAGAGACGTGATTTTGCCATTGCCGAAAGCCAAGACATGAACCCAGGGTATCCGATGGAAGAAACACATCTTTATCCACTTCAGTTACACCACTGGAGTGAATTATGTGCGTGTACACTTTGGCCAACATATTACTAGGAACGCAGGCTGGATGGTGGCTGAGAAATTGATAGGGGAAGAGAAATCTTAGCAAGGCTGAAGTCATGGCAACCAGGTTCTGCCAGCTTTCCCCACCTTTGGGGAAAAAGAGGCTTCCCTCTCCGTTGCCAAACTCGGAGGTTCTCGGTCCGAGGTTTATTAAGAGAGATGACAGTTTCACTTACATGATTCTTATAAAGAAGAAACATTATAATCCAGACACTAGAGTCCCCAAGAGTTTGGATGATAGCCACATGTCTGGTGGCAAAGTAAATAGCCTGCGGTTCAAAGTCACCCTGTTCCTTTTAACACAGAGAAGTATCAGTTAAGCCATGGGGATCATAGAGTTCCTTATTATTGCCACAAACAGACCTGATCATCCTGTATGACCCCACGCTTCCAGCTTTTTCTTTTTCCCCCCGAACATCTCAATGTATTTGCTCAGTGCCCTATGCCCTCTGCCTGGCCTGCTGGGTGAAAAATAATAATTGAAAAAATGCCCAGTGGTAGTAATGGCTGAAATATCTTCTAATAGTATTTCCCTTATTCATTCCACAAGTGTTTGTAGCCCCTCTGTTATAGATCAGATACTATTCTAGGCACTGGCAATGTGGTGAATAAGGCAGAAGAGATCCTTATCCTCCAAGCACACCGTGTTTTAGTAAGGAAATTATATTATTATGAGGATCTTCACTTTTATCTTAAGGAGAGCCTTTCTACCGCTAAACCTATCAGAGCAGTGTGAAAAAAAAAATCAGCCATCATGCTGAGAAGATCCGGTTTCAAGCCCCGGCTTCATGCCTTTCAGTTATTCATGAACATCTTCTATGTACTAGGAATTTTGCTTAGTGCTAGTCATATAGAAATGACCAGGGGGAAGTCATTTTCAAACCTACTGGGTAGGTAGGTATATTTTTATAAATGATAAAACTGAGGTTCCCGGGCCGGC